>NC_091828.1:109221666-109545000 GCF_038994185.2 Dermacentor albipictus
AGACGATGACAGAAGGCAGGAAACACGCAGGACAGTTGTGAGTTCAGCGCTGTCCTGTGTGTTTCCTGCCTTCTGTCATCGTCTTTTTGCGCTGCCCCTTCAAGAAGAAATTCAAATTGTATAATGAATAAAGAAATCGTCTTTAACAGGGAATAAAATATATAAAGCAACAAAATGCGTAGCTGTATAACATCAACCTCTTTCAATGTTCCATATAAGCGGTGTGTATGTTGGCTTTAATGTGTGTATGTGCGTGTATGTTGTGCGCGTGTGGGTGATGCGAACGCTCGCGCGCAGAGGTGGGCTTGGCCTAACAAGATATCCAGCTGAACAAGGCTTCAGCTTTCAAAGATTTATGGCCATTCGCGTCGAGTCAACACTCACGTTTAGTTCAAGCGATAAATCGCGAGTGGCTGGAGAGTTTTTCACTCTCAGCTTGACGCAAAGTACAATTTCACCCGAGCTGCCACCATCTTGGTGTCATATTTCGATCAAGATTATGAGACGAGTTTTAATACGCGGGTGCGGAATTCAGAATACTTTCCATTCGCAAGTGCTCCTTACTACTGAGCCGATGTGTCATCGCTTATGTTGTTGTCTGCCTTCTTAAGTGGCTGTCATCTCATCTGAGAGCTTTAGCTAAGTACATTTGAAGCGAAGCTTTGTTTGCGTTCTTCCCCGGCGTCGAGGGTCTTGGTAGCTCTCTGAAGTGGTATTGCCGATTGTGCAACTAGGGTCCCTATGTGCGCGCCACTGGGCATGTTACCAAATGGACAACTTGGGGTAATGGGCGTCTGCAACTGGGCGTGTTGGCCCAGGACATGTGAACATTCTTGGCCAATTGCCAGATTGGATACGCGTGATGTTGTTTATGCCTGAATATTCACGCAGAACGGGAGTCCGAAAAAAATTGGATTTCAAGAAGTCAACAGGTCGGTATGAAAAGCGGCCAAGCGTGGTGAAAAAAGTTAAACGAAGAAAGAGGGAACAACGCCTGCATT
This sequence comes from Dermacentor albipictus, assembly GCF_038994185.2. Classification (NCBI taxonomy): domain Eukaryota; kingdom Metazoa; phylum Arthropoda; class Arachnida; order Ixodida; family Ixodidae; genus Dermacentor; species Dermacentor albipictus. Next base: position 109,222,668 of record NC_091828.1, read on the forward strand.
GAGCAAGGAGCATTGACTTACATAGAAGCGAAGAAAGAGAGTGAACTGGCGACATTTCGGCAAGTATGAAAGAAAGTGGAGAATTGTAGAGCAGATATGCACAACGACAGCAAAGACAAGATGGCAGGCGAGCGCTTTGCGTCTCATCTCGTCGTTGCTGTCGTTGTGTATACCTTCGCTACAATTTATCCCTACGCCTTATGACCAAACCCAGACAGCCACATTAATCAAAGAAAGCTTCACTTATAGCCAATTCACACATATGGGGGGGGGGGGGGGGGGGGTTTCCACCATTAAGTTTTTTTTCAGTTCTTTCCTTTTCTTGTCAATACGGTCCTTGTTTGTAGCGGAGTATCCCGGGAGTTCCTTCTCATTGTACGCGAGATCATTCCTTGTCTGATAGTATTACTAATGTGAACATGCGCATGGGAAAAACAGGAAATTCTGCAATTTAAAACTGGTACAGCACAAGATAGAAAGGAAAGTGGTGAATTGTAGCGCATGTATACACAATGACGACGAAGCCGAGACTTACTATGTTGCGCTGTACCACTTTTAGAATGCAATACCAACTCGCAGGATCCTCAACGCTAGTGAAAATCCTGCAAACTTTTTTGTCGAGATTATTGAAAAATACAACTATAATTTCCACTCGGGTGGCAATATTTCTCGGACATAGCGTGTAACTATTAAAGTTCGGACACGAATTACTAGGGCTGTTTATATGACAAGCAGGTCTGTAATCATCATCATATGACTAACTTCAATGCAGCTTAGTCTGTAGCAAAGTCGTAAAACGGGCTATTATGCAACTTTCTACGACGCACATAGTAAGGCGCGACTAAGATTACATAATTCCCGCCGGTTAAACTCAGTCAGAGGCCGTACGGACAAGGATTTCTCGACATCGACTGGTATGAAGGACTTATTTTAGCTGATATTATGTTTTAATGCGAACGCAATGCTGGTCCATGGAGCAGAAAATCCGGCGGTACAAAAAATCGCGTGGTCACAGAGACGCGCTCCTGCCACTGCTCGCGCGTTCGTCGTCTTCTTCCACGGCTGGCTCCAATGCTGCTCATTGTGCTATCGTTCGCATACTGCCCCTCCTCCCTCTGCGAAGAAGCTGGAGGCACTGGCCCACTCCCAGTCGGTGCGGATGATTTCGGTGTCCTGTCGTGTGTTCCGATGCACGAATCCTCGGCGGAAATGGTACAAAAACCCACGTGGTCCATTGAATCCAGTTGAATCGGAATTCAAGTTGAGGACTTGAATTAGGATTGAACTGCATTGAAACGCCCAAGGTTGTCAGGGGCAGCAGTTTCGCGGAACCTCGTGCACAGGCCGACCGACCGGGTCGCTGAGTTTGGTTTCCTCATCGTAACGATCTGCCAGGTGTTCTCGGTGCACTTGAAATGATGGTAGTATGGCTCGATAGCGATGGACACTTCAGACGTCGGTGCTAGGAAATGAAATAACTGAGGACTTTTTTCAGCATTAAATTCTCTTTAGAAACAGTCATTTCTCCAAGCAACAGCTAATGGCTGTGTTTCATAAAGGGCCCAGAACGCGAGCACTGCGGGATTGAGTAACCTCAATCTGTGCTCAAGGATTTCTCACGTTACAACACCGGTTTTTGCTCCAACGTGCATCGCGAGCTACTTTTCATATTTGCTGCTGGTTTCTTCGTAAATACAATTTTGGAGAAGTTACATAAAGAAATATGGCTGACCAAAATTTCCAAAAGAAATTGTTAGTGAAGAAAAGCAACATGAGGAGACACACTGAAATATCCCGGCCAGCTCATTCTGTTTACTGCGTTCGCGCAGTCTTAGACGGTTAGGGAGAATGCAACGTACGAATTACATTTTACAATTACATTCCAGTAAATGCTCAGTAGCTCTCGTGGGGCTGGAATTCGTCCTTACTCTCAATCACGTTTTCAAATAAAATAATTGTAATTCAAATCTGTGGCCTTTTTGTGCAACGTGTCCAAGTTTGGCGAAGTATAAATATACCAATGGACCCGAGCAACGACTGTCTACGTGCTTAGAGCGAGAGCTAGCTTTTGCTTGCTCAAAAGTGCACTGCAGTGGCAATAAAAGTGACAAGAACTTTTTTGTTGCGATCCACGATTCCTCCTTTCCTGATAAGTTTATTTTGTAACAACTTAAGATGAACTCATGTGTAACATGTGTTTCTGGTGCTTCCAAGGTCAGTGGTGATGCCAGCTATTAACTAGAATTATCAGCCTTTTGTTGTAATATATTTTCATTATTTTCCCTTTCATAATCTATCATACACAACAGTTAAATTTTGTTCCGGGCAGCGTGTGTTTCTAAGTTTTGCGGAGCACACTGTTATATTTTTGTTCTTTGCTTTTCAAGTAGCCTTGCTTGCTTAGGGCACCCGTGAAGACTAAGGGAGCGATAACGTTGCTTGTCTTGCCTAATAACTTATAATTGGACCGGCCGTTTAATTCCTTATCCAAACAACCGCAACTAAAATGTATTTGTGTTTCCAGCGGATGACAAGAATTATGCGAGACACAAGCACACATTTATTTTTGGGCAGAGATATTGCACATTCAAAAACTTGGGCAGAGACACTTGAGACTACATGTAGGAGTGCAAAAGCATTATACCGCTTGTAGACCTCGGAACGTCATGAACGAGCTCATTTTGCACACTCATGACGTAGCGCCACCTCCTCGCCACTGCATGCGCCGTCACGTGCCCAATGACGCACGCACTAAGCCACACCTTTAGTCAGCCAGACCCGTAGAGCCACCGTTTCGTCGGAGAAACGTGCTTGTTTCACACGCCGGAGGCCCGGGTTCGATTCCCACCCGGACCAAATTTTACCTAATATTCTTTTAAAAGCCATGAATTTACTTTGTTTATAGGAGCCTGCCTGAGAAATTTGACGTGAATCCGAGCATTTTTGACGCGTTTTTACTCTTTGAGCTGTCGGACACTTTGTACCACCGCACGGTCACCCCGCCGCCGCCGGATTTTTGCGTAATAGGCCAATATAATGCTTTGCCATTAATAAAACAATAACAATGAAAATCAGGCTGAATTGTAGCAGTCCCTGTGGGAGAAGAGATGGGCACAAAAAGTGAAAATCAAACGAACTTCTGTGCGCAAAGCACCCTTAAGCTCAATGAATGTGTTTTTTAGGCAAGTGATTTCCAAAAGTACGAATAAAGTTTCTCTTTTTTTTCTTACACTCATCCCCAATTTCATGCAATATTCAATAGGCCAGCACCATAGTTCTGCAAAAATTGGGTAGAGTGCTGTTAGGATTTCAGCGCTGTCCATCCCCAACCCAGGAGCGACCGGCCAACATTTTTCATTAGGAGCAAACCTTTCAGTATAGTTCCCATTTTTGACTCCTGTCTTGTTTTTTATATCAACGTTTGCAATGAAATTCTAACATAACAGTGTCTGAAGGCTCCAGCAAGTGGTAGAACAGTGTGTGCTATGCGTTGTAGGGTCGTAACCGCTTAGCTCCATGATCGAAAAATAAAGCATGTATGAGAAAACTTTGCAAAAACAGAGTGAGAGCTTTTCTACGTAGTTGAAAAAGGTATCCTGAAGCTAGCTGTGCATTTTCATTCAGAAGTGCGAAGTTACGGTACTTGAAGAAAATAAAAATAAAGCTTTACACGTTCTTTCAGAAGTAGGCTTTGTTATTCTACAGTAGTGTCTAACAGAGCTAGCACGCTCTACAGGCACAACCTATAGTCTCGGCCATGTTGGCTAGGAAGGATCGGAAATATACATCCTTTGAAGATAATACTAGCCAGCCTCTAACTCTTTAGTAATTGTGAAGGTGCGATATTTTCACTTGGTGTTGCTTAACTAAATGTTAAAAAGAGTCGCAGTTTCTCCCGAATGGCGAAGCATCCATTGCGATAGGAAATTATTGGGCAGCTAACTAAGCGAAGTAAGGATACAAGTTTATCGGTCGTATAAATATGTGTACATAGGCATACTAATTAAATTAACAAGCATGGTGTCACGCGCCCATGAGGAAACATGAACACATCTCACTCGATGGCCGCGGAAACTCGCTGTCAAAACGATGCAGTGAGGAAATGCGGCAGCAGTAGCGAGCGAATTGGCCTTCCTTCGTGCAGCCGCTCGCATCGACACCAACCAAGTCGCAAACACATAGCGTGGCGTGGACTCTGCACCCATCGCAGATGGCTTTCAAGATACGGCGGCGCAGACCGGCGCGCGCGGCCACCCGGATCGCCCGGTGTGGAACGCTGCCCACTTTCCTATCCTCTTCTCGAAGCCTTGCGCGCGACGGAAGGCGGCGCGCTTTCTCCCCGCTTTCATCCGTCGAGTGAGCGAGATTGAGACGCTATCGCCGGATCACGCTCTCACACGTTTTCACTCGCATATACAGCGTACGACGCGCGGCGACCATTTTATCGCCGTTGGACATTATGCGGAACTACACGGCGACGGCGACACCGATGGCATAAATGCGCCAGGAGGGTCTATATAATTGCTATCGCAATAAATGTATAAGAAAATAACGATGGCACTCCTACGTATACACATGCGCCATGACTGGCACTGGCGATACACTGGAAACGTTTCCTGTGTAGTTTTGCCAGTACATTCAGAGGTCGTTCTAACACAAAAACAATGTGCAAATGAAAAGCAGGTGTCCCCGGCATTACAAAGTGAGGCTTATGGTGAGCTATATTTTACCGGCTTATGTGAGGCCGTACCAATGGAATGTGTGTAACAAACAATATATGTCGTGAATAACAAAAAAAATTGTTATATAAAACTAAACAACACGCACTCTCCTAACAGGGGAAATCCATTCCTCATGGCCTGTTAACTCGTATTGCACTTAAGGGTTGCGACTATTCAGAAGTCATCGAATCTGTTATCATCGCACGAGCGTATTTTTTGTCGAATTCATCTATCCATGCTTAGCATAAGTTCAACAATAGAGAAATCAGACGTCTTCAGAGAGATAGCGCTTAACCTAAAGGTCTGTGAACATCAAACTATTTAATATACGTGCAAAAAGCAAGCCTGATATATTGACTTAACTGATATATTTAAAAAACACTATAGATCTTAGGTAAAACATTGTGGCCATATTTTCAGCTCGTAAAACGCTTGACATAATGTCGAGGCACCACGCGGTATTCCTCCAAAAGCGGCAACCGAGAAGAGGAAGTTCTCTAAGTTTGTCGATCTCGTGGCCTTTGCAAAAGAAGGTAGGACAATCATAATAATTTCCGTGAGTAAACGCTTCAAGAAGAAAGTAAGCCTATCAAGGTAACAGCGTTAGATAACAAAAACGTGAATACGAAGTAGAAGTTTAGGAAAATATACCTGCGCTCAAGGGCTGGGGGTGGGCACTGTTAATGCTGTCTCGTGACATCAATACTGTCTTAAAATTTTCTATTAGTACTCATGCTTCACAAATAACAGCATGATTGCAATTATGTGCGGCAAGTGCTTAATATGAGTGTCCACACTTTACGCGTGCAGATCCTTGCGTGTGAAGTTTGTGAAGCCAGCCAAGATACATATATCTGGCAGAACTGAGAGCCCATTGATGGCACACGTGCCGATCATTCTTCCAAGCACCTTTCCTCAACAGCCATCCTTCGTCGAGACACAAGGGCCAGCGTTCAGTGAGCGTTAGTAGGAGACTGGACTTTATTCGTCCGAGTGACACAACTCCTTGTGCAAGCACACAGCACGCGCGCCTTGGGTACGTTATATAACAATATTTGGGGTTTTACGTGCCAAAACCACTTTCTGATTATGAGGCACGCCGTAGTGGAGGACTCCGGAAATTTTGACCACCTGGGCTTCTTTAACGTGCACCTAAATCTAAGCACACGGGTGTTTTCGCATTCCGCCCCCCATCGAAATGCGGCCGCCGTGGCCGGGATTCGATCCCGCGACCTCGTGCTCAGCAGCCCAACACCATAGCCACTGAGCAACCACGGCGGGTTTGGGTACGTTAGGGCTGTATAGAACAGCTCCTTTGCAACCAACACAAAGCACGAAGGGGAGGCTGGTCTACGCAGGACCGATACTCGGTGTTGAATAACATGTTTGGTCACCTACAGAAGAACTCAGTTCTTTTTCACGGTTGTATTGTTCGGGCTGTCTATTTGTCACTTTTTTTCAGATGCCGTAATCAAACGTCTGCTCTTCCGGTAGCGCATGAAGATAGCACGAGCCAAAGCCGTAATGAGGTAAAGACATGGCATTTTGTCTGCCGTTCCTTATCTTTTGAGCAATATAGTATTACCAGTTTTCTTCACAATCTGTCGCTCTGTCTTCAGCTTGTAGTCGGCCAAACAATAACATGGAAAAAGGGATATGCAGTTGCGCAGAAAAACTTAAACCGGCCACACAGCCGGGCATTCAGCGTTTAAGGTTGTAGTAATCATGCGGCCCTACAAAATCATTCATTTACATTACTATACCCAATCCCATCACCGAGCAGAAATTCCGATTTGCCACAGAATCCATGTTCCACAAACTCTTGCCGTAAACTGTACATTCAAGAGGAGGAAAAAAAAAGTAGCAGGCCTCATTTCACAATCACTGTTGACGGTAATACGATTAGCGTTGAAACAGCACACCGCCACAATGTAATGCCATCGTCTAAACGCTTTATGTATGAGGCATGTACTGGAGCCGGACGTCTCTCTCTCTCTGGCCTTCCTACGCCCACTCTGCGCCACCTAGCAGTGCCGCCGCGTAGCAGACGCGTGGCCTCCGAAATCCATGGCGGGCCGAGTCATGCGCTCAGAAACGCATCCCGCGGCAGCCGGGCTCCTCCCTCGTGCTTATTTGTTTTTCTGGACACGTTCCGCCATTCATTGGCCGGGCCGAGAAGTCCGCGCGTGGCCTCAGAGATGAGATTCGTGGTGTGTCGGTGAGTACGAAAGATAAGAGTTGCTTGCTTTCTGGCCGTGCACCAGATAGGCCGAATACTTACTACACTTCACACGGACGATGAAACTATAAACCTTACCTCAAGTGGTTGCCTAATACGCTACCAATCGACGCTTTACCATTCGCGCGAAACTGCATTAAATATTATTGGACGCCTATTTGAAAGAAAAAGAAGCGAACATTTATGATCGGACATTGCAGTCATATTTTCCAGTAACCATTTCTTCGCAAGGAACACGCGATTTAGAGCTTCCATTAGGATTGAAATCTTGTCTCCCGCACCGTACCGTCATAGTACTCACTCTCGCTGAGCGCTTGCGACGCACGCGGTCTCGCGAACCAACAAAGCAGCTTTTGTAATCAAACCCCTTCCGCGTGTTTAGCATCGCAGGGTAACGAAAGCCGACCATCCAATTTTCCTGCCTTGATATCCATGCACCGTAACTGTAAGCGTTTACTGCTTTCCTTGAAATGACGTCTCCTTGGCGTCTGCTTTCTGGAATCATTCCGAGACCAATTTTTCATTTATTCGATGCCGACGGGCTCGGTGCTTTACGTGTAATTTGAATACATCAATACGTTAGGCGGCGCCAATTTATTCTATACTTGTAACATTAAGAACATGATCGGTTCCCTTTTATTCTGATGTTGCGCTCGGGCGAAAAGGGAAGGTTTGCATTTCAGGCAGCTTGCAGGAGGACGTAATCCTTATTGAATCTACGGTTTCCTATGTAAGGCGAAGCAAACGCAGGCTCCCGGTAGGAACCTTTATTATTTTCTTGATGTAGAGCGTGATTTGAGTTACCTATAATTGAATCTTTAGAAAGGTCAACGGCGATCCTTTTGAGATGGCTTATGAGTTCGTGTTGCAACGCAATACACAGTTTTATAACAAAAGCGCTGGAGAAAAATATGGCGCTATTTTGGCATGCCGCATTGCTTGAATTGAAGCCTCTCTGGAGTAGGTGGCATAGGAAAACAGGGGAGGAGAGATAGAGAGAGAGAGAGAAGGGCCAAGTCCGTGCACTCGGTTGTACACGAAGCAGCTCTGCCCACTTCGTCAACCGCAATTGTGGAATACTAATTCCTGTCGCACAATACATGGCTCTCTCTTATTTGTTGTGCGATTGTGTTCACAGCGATTAGATTAGTCCGATTCCCTAATGACAAATGCATGTTAACCCCGGCTATAGTCGGGTAGCTAGCTGCGCGAGTCGATACATCTATTTTACCAACATACTACCAACACGCACACACGCATACTACCAACACGCACAAAGAACAGAGACGAAAGACGAGTGCTGACTCGCGACTAAAAGCTTATTGCATTCAAACATCCATATAAAGAGAAAAACTCGCGCATGCGCACACCCTACACCGTACACTCCCTCAACCACAAGCGGAACAAGACAGACGAGCTGTAAAACAAGAAATGCGATATTTTTAACAATGAGGTGCCTCTAAAAAAGCATTCTATCTTGTTGTTTGGTGCGAGTGACGCCTAGATTACCCACCTGTCACCACATTTATTGAGTAGGTAGGCCTCTGAAATGAGACGGGCCTTCTCATATTCATTTGTCCAGATTAGGCGCGCGTGATCAAAAATGGGCTTGCAACTGCAAGCTGCGAAATGGGTGGTCAAATGTGATAGACCAGCGTTCTTTATTCTGGAGGAATGTTCCTTCAATCTCTATAACACCTGCCCGTGTGGCCGACGTAACAAGATCTGCATGCAGGGGAATTTCGTACACAAGATTGTTGCGGCATGCCACGAGTTTTAGCCTATGGTTTACCTTACGTGAATTCTGCGCAACCGAGTCTGACATCTGTGCTCGTGATCGCACAGCCTGGCGCACATTGGATAATTTCTTCGGAGAAGAAAAAAAAAAAAACTCTGACACCCGCTATATGTCCTACGCTATAATTTACAAAAAACCGGCATCCCATGTGACTTCATAGTTTACGAAGCCGTGCTCTCGCGTCCCCCACCTGAGGGGCGTGACTGCTGGTTTCTGGTGCCGTAGGTTTGTATTCCAGTCACAATCGCCCGCCTACGACTATATTCAGTGATTGAAGGAGGGGACTCTCGTCCTCTGTAATTCTTCCATTAGGCTGGAAAAAAATCTTCAGTGTAAAAGCGCGAAGTCACGTATATTGTGGCTGATGGTTTGTGTAAAAGGCGTGAAATGTAGCCTCATTTCTTCTTTTTCTGCAAATGTTAGTTTAGTACTCCATCGAAAGTCTTTACATGATTTGTCGTTGGGTCCAGTAATTCCTATCAGACAGCCTGTAGACTCCTTACCGTAGATTTCTTGTCAAATAAGTTATTTTTATAAACAAATCCTTTTAATTGGTTGTATAACTCGAACGCAAAATCATATAGACTCTCTAGCGATTTTTCATTAACAAAGTTGCAAACATTTACAGTCAATAACAGACGTCCATAAGAATGAGAAACCAGTCAGCAGGATATTTATTGACAGTGGGCAGTAATATTAAATTTACTCCAGGAAAAAAAAAGTACTATAAAGCCGCGGGGTGTCAACTGAAGTTAGTTTATGGAACCGTAACACTCCGTGTGTTTCAGCAGGGCTCTCAAAATCGTCTTCGAAAATAAACTTCAGCTTTGATACTTTTTTAGTAATTCCATTTTAAAAATGTTGCAGTCGTTCTCACAGAAAATACACCAGACGCCTAACTTGTCTAGTTCAACTAGACAAATTCAGCTAATGTCGCCGTAACCAAGCGTATCTTATTTTGCTGATGGTGTAAATTTTCGGGCAGCGACACGATTACGCCGCTGGCGACAATTTACACCAGCGGCGAAGTAAGATACACCTAGTTGCCACAATATTAGTTCCGTTTTTGTCTGATTGAGCTCTACGCCACCAGGTGGCTGCACCGTGCAGGCCGTTCTCGTTTTCGCCTTCGTTCATCCAGTAAAACGCCCAGTCCGCATGCGTTTACCCGAATACCGGACACGCTAAAAAAATATATTCTATTTTCCACAATTTTACGTAGAGGGATTACCGTCGCTGAACCCTCAACACCTAACAGACCTGCGCTAAAATATTTTAACACGTGCGGATTAGTGCATCTTTGCGTCATTTTACTTCACATTTAGTATATATGTATGTCTCCTTATTCTGATCATTTTAGTTATTAAGATAAATGGAGGCGTTGTCACCGTGACAGTAACCGATTAGCCTATTTAAATCAAGTTGGACCAGAAGTTCATCTGAGCTCAGCATATCGTGCCAATCTGCTCTCTGTTCATCCCCACATTTTCCGTGTCAGAAAACCAGTATGTTGGTTATCTTTATCGCGCGTGCGACCTGTCTTCAAAGGCCTGTGGACTGCGTGTCCGCAAAATCTGAATTACTAGTGCTTTTGTCGAGTAGGATGTTTCGGCTTCCCATTAGCGGGTGTTACGATGTGGTTCGAGGAGCAGGCTTAATTCTGAGAGTCAAATACACCTCCGAGGGAACCATAAAGGCAACAATCACAGCACACAAACACACATTATGTCACAAAAAGTGTAGATACACGGACACATGGCACGGGGCCAAGCGAGACCTATATCCAGGCGTCTCTACACAGCGTGCACACCGACAAACACAACACGCTCACAGTTCGGCTAGCATCCCACGAAGCTGGTATGGTGCGTCTTCCGATTATTTGCACGAGGGTAGATGGCAGGTGAGCTTTCCGCGACTCTTGCTCGTCTGCTGGTTGACGGAAGCGGAGGACGTGTCGTTTAGAGGTGTCCTCGTTCGTTGGCGCTCTACCGGGTCCCTCCAACACCTGCTGGCCTCCACAACATTGACGTCCTACCCAAGCCAACGCGCCTTGCTGGCTCCACTTTTAGCTCCGTCTCCCCTGCCGACATGGCCTCTTCTCCTTCTGTAGTCTGCTTGAGCCACGTGTTATTTGGCTCATTCGCTTTGTTGTCTTCTACGGCGTTCCTCTGTTCATTCTTTTCTTCTTGATTTATCATTTTGCTACGCCATGAACGCACGTGCGGCGAGGTGTCGTCCTCGTTGTTGATGGTGCAGCCGCTGGGGTGCCCTGTCTGACATGTTTTCCTCGCCATATCGTCGTCGTCGTTCCTAAGGCGTCTCTGGGCAAGCTTCACCACCGCGCGACTGCTGCAGGCAACTTGAGAGCGACCATCCGCGACCGCTCCTGAATACATAATAGGCGGAATCCTTTTGCAGTGGCTAACGCAACAGTCACAGCACCGTAAAACACGCTGGCGTCATGTGCGAGGTGTTTTCGCCGACCTCGCTGTCTTGGCGCTTTCTCGCTTGCGGTCTCTCCAGCACCGGAACCGCGGGAGCTGGGAGGAACGAGCAGAGCGCGATAAATCATGCAGCAGCGGCGTCGCGTCTGGGTGGAGAAGGCTTTCCGCCCCGGCACCTGTCGGGGCAACCTACCTCCGGTGTTGGATAGTTGGGTGCATCACATACCGAAGACGTGGCGCCGCTTTCACAAAAAAATAATTTACGTGCTGGCTTACGCGCGTAAGCGCGTAAGCCAGCGCATAATTACGCGCGTAAATTACGCGCGTAATTTACGCGCTTACGCGCATTGGGATGCTTCGGCGTATTGTGGACATGTCTTGAACGTTGTGGCAGTTATGGCTGAATTTTCTTTCCTGTTACACTTGTGTCGAGGTTTTGCGTTTAATGCAAATAGCCTGCTTATCTCTGCGTGCTTCTGCAGTGTCTGTTGGAAAACATTTTCATCGCCTAGTGGGGTCATTATATATCCAGACGGACAGATCACGAGCTCAACTTGTAGAACTAAGCTTTTCAAGAGCACCTTTTTCCTCAAAACCATTTTAGAATGGAATCGACTGCCTGCTACCGTAGTTAGTATACTTAATAATGAACATTTTACAAATGCTGTTTGAAATTTTCTTCTTTATTTTGCAGTATAGAGTAATTGTAGAGTTTGCTATCATTACATAGTGCTTTATTACTTAATTACATGATGCCGTTTCCTGCGTGCTGTACATCGATATCCTGATGTACCATTTCCTTCGTGTCATTTTCGCGTTTTTTTCTTTTCTTTTTCTCTTTCATTGTATTGTATAGTTTATTGTTGTTTATTCGATGCCATAAGCTGTTTACATTCATGTATGTAATCCCCCCCCCCCCCCCACTGTAATGCCTAAATGGCGCTGTGGGAATTAGAGTAAATAAATAAATAAATAAATAAACAAGCGTACTTCTAACGGAAAGCATCGCAAAATAAGCGCGATCATCAGAACGTGCGACGTGAGAATGCACAAAAATACCAGAAGAAGCAAACTCGCCTGAGATGCTTGCCTACAACAGGGAGACGTGGGAGATCCTCCTCGCCCGGCCGGGGCTGGGGGCCCAAGGGACCTCTTGGACCAGGTGGAGAGAGTAGCCAGGGTCCCCACTGGTGTCCTGGAATAGGGACCCAACCAGCTTATTTCCTCCCACCCTATCCTTTTTCTTATTCCCTTCTTTCCTCTGAATAACCAATAAATTTTTTCTCCTCCTCATCCTCAGAACAGGTACGAAGAACAAGTTATATCCGCCGGCATGAGTCACTAAACAAATTTGGAGCACGCTTAGGCTTCGCCTTTTAGAGTGGAACGCGATGGCATTCAAAGATCCCTTAACTGCTTCTCGCGCTTTCCGGCAACTGCAGCTTATTTAACCTTAAAGTTTAGCCAGAAACGGTGGTGGCGAACGCTATGCACGAAGGCGAGCATTGTAGTAGAAACGTGACCTCTTGCGTGGCCATCACGGAGGCAGTACATTGCAGTGCCCCCAAAAAATTACATCATTTGGAAGTTTCTGTTGTTGTTTCACATTTTTAATATTTCAATCTGAGAATATTTAACATAAAAGGCATGGGCTGTTTCGGATCAGATACATTCAGGGAGCATCGTGTCCCCTCGGAGCTTTCGTTAAGCTCCCAAATATCGTGAAGACTGTGTTAAAGTACAAAATTGCTTGTTTGCTTGAGCAAATCTCTGGAACGTCTAAACAGTCAAGGAAAGTCTGCGCCGAACCGCTTCATCTCTAGGTGCGTTTGTTCGCTTGTCATACAAATGAGGTTTTCAGCTATAGACAGTCGTTTGCCTATATAAGCTTTCCGAGTCATCGAGTATCTATTAGTATATCATGATTCCCGCTCGCGATAAGACAACAGAATATCAGTTAAGAGCTAGCTGCCTTGGGATCGTACCTCAAATCTTCAGTCTATACATTTAGACATTGTTTTCTCACGTGCACCTATTAAAATTCACCTGTCGGAGTAAACTTACAGAAAAAGGCCACTTAGCACGATATGGCGGATATAGGTTCTGAATAGGCGGAGAAAATAAAAGCTAAAGTATGCTTTACTTCTTTTTCGTGCTCAAACCATGGTGCCAGTACGTCAGTGTGACGTCAATATTTATCTACTATTTTCGCCTACTTTCGCCATTTTTATGCGAAGAAGGTCCTAAAGTATCTACAGGTTGAGTCCCTTGTTTATTCACAATGTACTCGAGGCATTGGTTGTTGTTTTTTTACGTCAACCGCGAACCAGTGCCGATAATACGCCATCTAATTGCATGACGTCAAAAGACACGGAGCTGGGAACTTCAATTTGGCATCATTAGCGTTCTTTGTTACAGTCGTAGCAATGTCCCCGAGCTCACTTACACCAATGTTTATGGCCGTCTATAAGGGAAAGTGAAGAATGTAGCGGAACTTCATATTTCTATAGAGTATCCGTTCAATGAGATTGGCTGTCCCATTTAAGCTGTGTCGATACCGACGCCAACCAATTGCAAAAAATAAGCTTAAAAAAGGAAATCATGTAAAGTTCTTTGGCACATAAATTTCGACAAGGCCTACGGGTTAGTAGCTTCTCGGGTAAATTTCTTTTTTCTTAGGCATGCAAGTCGACTTCACAAAACATCACGAGGAATTACTGCTCTTCTTTTCTGTCGTTAGACCAGCGCAAGTCAGCAAGGTTTCTAACTCGCCCCCACATACACATCAAATCAACAAAGATAAAGGAAACCACTTACTTTTCGTTGAAGTTGGCAGCTTTATATGCCTCATTCAAAATATATAATGAATTATTCAGAACCCGCCTCGTCCGCATCAAAATTAGATTTAATCTGTGATTTCCTGCGAGAAGGTCATTTGGCGTGTCGCCAAAATTCGTTAGGCTCTCGTACCACTCATAAACTACCCTTGCAAGGAGACTGAATTCCAAGAAATGGCCCTTGCAAAACGCATAGAATGCTGACTCGGCTGTAAAATGACTGGCGACTGTTTTTACAAAACAGCTTGATGAAAGGCCTCTTTTGAAGTGGGCTGGTAACTTCTCATGTGCTGAATAGAAAAGGGCGTATAATCTAGGAATCTTGCGTCGTCTTTTCACCGGAATGAGGTCTAATACGTACGTTGAATTAGAATCCGAGATTGCACAGTTGTGACACGTTCTCATAAATCAAAGCAGGAGGTCATGTTTCCCTGAATGATGTGTCATGTTCTTGCCGGACAAAAGAATGAACTTCTCTATGAAACCGCGCTTCTATATAACTGACGCCAGAGACAAAAACAATCGTTTCTTTTTCACAAAAGACAAGCAAACAAGACATAAAGACAAATAAGTTGACACTCCTTCTCTTTTACGCGGCGTAATATGCGCGTAATGCGAAGACGTGGGATCGTTCCCCAGTGGCGGCAAGTTGTTCTTTCAACCACTTTCTCTGCCATTAATTTATCTTTGATTTATTTCAATCAGTAAGTACAAATTATTTCCCCTGATTTACCCTTGGTGTCTTTGTTTGTTCGCTTCTTATGCTATGACCAATAAATATCGGGCTCCTCGGTTAACCTCCTTTCTTCTCGTTTATAATATATATATATATATATATATATATATATATATATATATATAGTACTCACGTATGGGGCAGAAACCTGGAGGCTTACGAAAAGGGTTCTATTCAAATTAAGGACGACGCAACCAGCTATGGAAAGAAGAATGATGGGTGTAACGTTAAGGGATAAGAAAAGAACAGACTGAGTGAGGGAACAAACGCGAGGTAATATGTTAGTTGAAATCAAGAAAAAGAAATGCTCATGGGCAGGGCACCTAATGAGGAGGGCAGATAACCGATGGTCATTAAGGCTTACCGACTGGATTCCAAGGAAAGGGAAGCGTAGCAGAGGGCGGCAGAAAGTTAAGTGGGAGGATGAGATTGAGACGTTTGCAGGAATGACATAGCCACAATTATAATACATGACCGGGGTAGTTGGTGAAGTATAGGAGAGGTCCTTGCCCTGCAGTGGGCGTAACCAAGCTGATGATATATATATATATATATATATATATATATATATATATATATATATATATATATATATATATATATATATATATATATATATATACACGCAGCTTGCCTGACTGGCTTAGCAAAACACAACTTGGGCAAATGAGCATGTGCCACACGGTAGGTGCCCAGTCATGCCACTTCCGCACCGTATATGTGCAACTGAGTACGCGCTAATGGGTACGCGCCCACTGGCAAACAGTCACCCGGAACTGATGTTGAACTGGGACACAAGGGAGCACGATGCCTCTAATGCACTTAGATGCGTATCGCACTTTGGATATCTATCGCAACACACCTTTCTCGACAAACATGACATGTAAAATTCGTCTTCCTGACGCCCAAGGATAACGGCTGCAGTCGACAAGACAGTGCTCAGATCGTCTTCTATCGCTGGTATACCTCACTAACTCAAGCAAGTTTGTATCATTTGGATACCAAAGTTGCGTTTCATCTGCGTTTTCGTCTGTGATGAACGGAGTTAGTACTGTTATGGAAACAAACTCCCAAAAAGCATGCCCTCGAGTATTACTTTGGAGGACGCACACTTTGCCTAGTGAAACATGCGGTGGACATGTAAAAAGAAAACTTAGTAACTGGCATTGTGCACAATAGGGAGGGAATCATTAACTAGTGGGGAAGATATTAATGCTATATTCTTTCAAGGATACAATTGGGAACTTTGTTTAAGCCATCCAGAATTCAAGGCACATAGTATAGACAGCGTCTCTCAATATAGATACCATGTTACCTTAAACAGAGAAACAAACTTATAGCGCTCGCTTGAAAGGATACACGAAATTTTCCGTGCAAATATTTCTTACAAAAATAAAAATTAAACTGCGTAGCTGCCGCTCTCTTGCTTATATGTCAGCATGGTTGGTATTCTCTTTATGCCTTATACCACGACGTTGACACTATATTATTGCGTCGTAGGCGGTGCAAGAAGGCGACTTTGACAATTAGTTGGGCTCCAGTTTTGTAGTTTTTTATAGCAATAGGGGCAAATCTCTACGGTAAAGGAGCATATTCAGACCATATAACAGAACCTCAGGCTTCCAAAAGAACCACTGAGAAAGAAAAGTTCCTTTCGAAGCTATTTGCATGGAGCGTTTGAAACTTAATCCTCCTTATTTGCATAATCAGCCACCATTAATTTTCTCCTAGACAGCTAAACAAAGCTTATAAATGGACACTAGGCGGTAGGTATCACAGAAGGTTTCATACATGTGTAGGTATATCTCTTTCGATTAAAATGTGTCTGTGTTCACGGCTGAATCAAGATCCCAGTCCAGGGAAACCGGAATAACGTTTCACGTTGTTCGCAGGGTGCTTTAGTGAAATAACCGAGTCAATAACAAAGTTGCTCTCTTGAAGTTCATGGCTTTTCGTACTTCTGAGACGGTCTACCTTAACTCTTCAAACGTGTTTCGGATGACCTCTCTTCGTTGGTACTATGCATGCGGTCTGAGTCATTGGCCCCTGGTAACCTTTCCGACTCAAATAACGATAATATATGCTTGGTGTTCGTGCGTTCCCCGCACACACTAGGCAACCTCGGCCTGGCTTTGCTCCTTAGTCTAGCTACACTGACAGCGCTCCTTGATGAAAAAAAATGACCTCGGTTGTCGCAGTGGCGGCAAGGCGGCGGTTTGTTTACACATCGGCTGCGCGAGCTCCCTCTATCGTTGCTCGTGGTGGTCGCGCTGAATTTTGAACGCTAGCGCGTGGATTGGCTAGGAAACGGCAATATTTAGGTTTCAACGCCGTTTTCCATAAAGTATGCGATGCAGAATACGTTTTTTTTTTCTTCTTTTTTTTTACGCGGCGGTAACATCAAGGAAAGTAAGCGTCTGCCCTGAGACTACGGCGTCTAACGAAATGTCGTCGTACGACGCGAGTACAAAAGCAAACTTTGTTTCACACGACAGCGTCAAGTTCTTCTTTAACATCGAGCTTGAGGTATACGCCAATACGAAGCAGCACAAGCTACTCTGCTGTCAAATATGCTAAACAAAACTAAGCACTGTTCATTTTGATCTTACGTGAAGCACGCTACTAACCTTTCTGTTTCTCCAAGTGCCCTTGATTTGGTATAGATGCACGTGTATGCAAAGGATCACTTTCTTTCAATGCTATTCCCCCTCAAAAATCTAGGTGCGATGTTTTTGTTTCAACCAGTTTCAATAGCTTTGTACACTGTAGCCACGTCTCACTGCGTCCAAGCAAGTTAACAAGGCAACTGCATCAAAGAAATTTTGTTGGGCGATATTTACATTGTTTAATGCTTCAACCGTTAGACTCCGGCCCTCTCCGGCCCATGAGTTTGTTGTGCAGTTCAAAAGCGCTTCGCATTATTTCGTAAGGGAGCAGCGTATTTTGAAGAGTGATAAGCAATCATTGTTTTAGAGACAGTTAGTGCTACCAGTTAGAAGGCTTGCAAAAGCGCGTGAAACACGCAAAAATAAGTTGCGGATGATAAGGAACCCACAGCTACTGACGCCGTTCTTACGAGAAACAGCCGCCTTTACATATATCGCAAAGTAATCATATTTGCCTTTTCAATGTATGCGAATACATGCATTCGCAATCGCAGCGTTTCAAACAGACTGCATCGTGTGCGCAAACATGACGAGAGAGAAGGAGGCGAGCGGCCCTAGCCAATCAGCAGCGGCCGAAATGGACAGTCCGCTAGGTGGATTCTTACAGAATACCACCCCTCCCCCCCTGGCGTTCCAAATTGAACAACCGGCGCTTGTGATTCACTCTCTACCACCTGTACCGCTGCCCAGAGCACCAGTGGGGCGTGTCTAAGTGGGGAGAATTAAACGTGATTTCCTGTAGGAATCCATGGGTGAGCACTTATACAGCTGCTGACGTGCTGGCTGCCCTCTGTAGCAAAAGTTGGGGTCAAACAAGTGAGGGAACTGAGGACGCCTTACTGAAGTCATTCTCACGCGAGAAGTTCGCACTGAAGACGGTAGCAGCCCTGGTGGCTTAGTGACTATGGCGCTGCGCTGCTATGCACAAGGTCCGAATTTCGATTCCCTACTGCGGCACCCGCTTATCGATGGGGACCAAAATTCACAAACGTTTGGGTACCGCACATTAGGTACACAAACACTGTGTAGCCACTACAGCGTACCTCATAATCATGTCGTGGTCCTGGCACGTAAAACTCCATACTTTTATGCGAAGCATACTAGTCGCACAACCACGCTCTTCCTTGCTGCGCCGCGCGCGGCCTCGTAGCTACCATGTGATGTCATAACAGCTCCAAAAGCGGAGGCTCAACTCGTGCGCTCGCTTGCGGCCACGTAGCTACATAGCCGGGTCTCAGCTCGTGCGCTTGCCTGCATGAGTTGTTTATTCGTCTAGCCGAACCAAATATAGCCAAGCAACAGCAGTTCACCAGGCTAAACAGTGGTTCAACAACTAAAATAAAGGCTAGTATGCTTCGCATCCTGGGCTTAACCTTAGCTAAGCCACAGCCATTTTTTATTAATTTGTAACTGACGAGGTCGACAAAATTAATGTTTTGCTGCTTCGTTGTGCGTTTTCAAAATGCAGCAGTTTATGCAGTGGGAAATGTTTCTTTTCTCCGACTTAAGATCTTTTTTTTAGTCGGAAACTTTAAAATGGTGTCAGTCAAATTCCTTACACATATGTACATGTTATAAAAGAACTTCCGTGTGGTAAAAAGTTTAAATTTGTCAAAGAGCGGTTTATTATTTTGAGCATTCGTACCTAATAATGTATCGTATTCAATGTGAAAATTTTTCTGAACACTGTCATATTATTCTCCTTCCCATTTTGTTCGCAGGCTTGCGCGAGTTATTAATTGCGATTTCGGCATACGTGGCTTGTGACATAAAGCATAGTAAAACTGGCTTCTCGGCATAAAGCGTTGCATAACGCTAGCTCTAAACTTACCTGAACATAAGCCAGCTGCTGCTTAGCGAGAAGCTCATCTGTAGAATTTCGGAGGCTTTCTATCCCGAACTGTCCGTATTCATCGACTCGGCATTAACGCGAAAAAGCTTTTACGTCAAAAGTTGAGCCCAGACACTCTCAATGGCCCGGCTGTCTACATGAAATTAGCAAAGTACGTTTCCGCAAGCTCAGCGTGCCCATTATCTGCTCCTGCCTTCTGTCTCTCTTCTTCAACTCCTGTGAGCACTTTTTAATAAATCCGCAATTCAAACTAATTTTGGTTGCTTAATTCCAAGATATTACTGAAAGCGAACCAGACCTGAAGCAGACAAACCGAAAGATGCACGTAGAAGTAAAGTTCTGACTTTACGAATGTTCTTCTTTTTTTTTGCAGCTAAGCAAACTAATTAGGCCACTTCGCAGTCACGCTCGCCCTAGCAGCGCCTGGAGCAACTTCCACTCCGGCATAACGCGCCGAAATTCCTTGTCCCGCTGCGTGTTCTCTAGAGTTCATGTGCCGGCGAGGTTCCACACACGAATCTTCCGCGAAACGTCCCTTTCTTCCCCCGGGCAAATGCATGCATCTCAAGGCAAGTTCGTCGCAGGCTCCTCCATTTGCCCGGAACGCGCACTGAGCATTTGAGCGTACACGAGTCAGAGCAGAGCTGCAAGCGGATAAGTCTGGGGAGAAAGGTCTCATCTGCACACGGGCTTGGTCTGGCCAAAAGAGACGCTCAGTCGGGCTCAAGTCGTTTTGTTCTGAACTATCCGTTTGCAGTCCTTGCACGCAGCATAGATATGTGTGTGTGTATATATATATATATATATATATATATATATATATATATATATATATATATATATATATATATATATATATATATAGTCATATCATGAGAAGCCAACAAACTGTGGCGTCAAGGACAACATAGGGCAAATTATTTGCGCTGACTAAACGACATAAAGCAACGATAGATTAATGGAAATGAAAGTGGATGAAAAAACAACCTTCTGCCGGTGGGGAACAATCCCACATGCGAAGGTTGTGGAATCATTTTACCTTTCTTCGTGGAAGTGTGCCGGTTTTAAGTAGTAGACATTTTTGCTTTTGCGTCACGCGTGATACGTTCCCGTGATAGTTGATGCGTTAGGTCCTTTGCGCATAGCGCCGCCTACCGGCGGAACCGGAGTAGACACGCCGAGATTGAACATGTAGCATTCTTTCATTGCTCGTTATATCATGCTAGAGGATACAATGAGCTTAATGACAAAGCGAATACTTGGGATTTGATAGCGCTCCTCGTCGCTAGGGCAGCTTGATTTAGGAGGAAATCCGAGCACTTACGAGGCTAGGTGCCGTCTCTCTACGCCAATCAGCGTCAAAAAAGGTAGCTGATCTCATTAGAGAGTTTTAGCTTGTCCGGTACTCCGGTAAGACGCAGACAGATGGGGCGGGGCGTCGGGGCGGAGGCATAAACGTGAGTGGTCTGCATGGTGCAGCCACCTTGTGGCGCAGTGCTCAAACAGACAGGAACAGCTAATATTGCATTAACCAAGCGCATTTTACTTAGTTGCGGGTGTAAATTTTGGTAGCAACACGATTACGCCAGTGCCAAAAATTTACACCAGCAGCGGAGAAGCAAACGCTCGGTTAATGCAATATTAGCTGTTTCTGTCTGTCTGAGCACTGCGCCACCAGGTGGCTGCACCGTGCAAACCGCTCACGTTTACGCCTCCGCGCCAACTCCGCCTGCGTTTTACGGGAATACCGGACAAGCTAAACCTCTCCATTATTAACGAAGAACAACTCTAATAGCGTGTGCTTTTTACGAGACTTAATTAAAGAAAGACTGATTTTATTGTTTATTCGTTGCTGAAATCAGGGAAAGGCGGTGCGCGCTCGACGCGGGAGGCCGTCACGGTCTCGCCGTTCCCGGACTGCGCGCGCACGCCACACAATGTAGGCAGGCGCCGGGCCAGGGCGGCCGCATTTCTCGGATACGACGCTGGCGATCCATGATCGGTCGCGTTCGCCGACGGTGCCCAATACGGTTCGTCCGACTGGTTAGTGGCGGCCGTCTTCAAAGCGTGGCACTACTATACAAAGTTTAAGGTACTTTACGCTTCTGAGGCCTTTAGCGCCACCTACCGATGCAACTTCGAACAACAGAGTTGTTGCTGAGCGTGCGCTTCACGGCGCACAGCGCTTCGCACCTCGATGTCATATCAATGTTTGTCGCTTGCACCGCTCCCCCTTTCCTATGACTCGGCCCGATGACAAAGGGAGCCGGGACAAGACTGAAGCTGGCAGGAAGGGTCCTTTATAACCGCGCGTGCTACCACAACTCAACCGTTCATCGTGCAAAAAAAAAATCTGTGCTTATGCATCTTGTTATCGGGCAGAATCATCACAAACGAGGAGAGCTGCGTATGGCTATGACCGCGAGTGGCGAAGCTCTGTCTACCTGGAAGCGCATGCTCGGAAGCGCATGCTGTGCCGTTCCAGCTTGATCCGAGAGGCGGTGCCAAATACCTCGAAAGCGTTTTACTACACCGTGCTGTATAAGATGTAAGTTTTATTCATACCATTCACGAACATATTCTGACGACACCGCGTTGTCGAAATTCTACACAACACTGGGGTGCACAATTCCCGACTAACAAGTGAAATGTGATAAAACACGACATCCTTCTCGCGGCGCAGTTCGCTCCAGAGGAACGAGATGGCGCTTCTACGGAACTTTAGGCGGTACGCCGCACGTTGCTCTCAGCGAAAGTGCAACAGTGCAAAACCATCGCCGCTTCTACCGTGCTACGGTACGATTAGCTGTCGGAAATGCAACTGGGCGTCTGCGAACGCGCTGTGCTCCATTCGTGGTGCAACCTGTCGAACGGTAGAGGGAAGGCGTGTGCAGTAGTTCACTGGGAAAATAGTGACTCGTATATCGGGGAGTGAAATTATTGTGTGACCGAGTCCCCCGACCACTGCTGCATCAGGACTGCCTGTGTTGCCGGTTCTTTGTGATTTACGGCTACCCTCGAGGATAAGAAAGTTTCCTCATCCACCAACGTTGTATCGCTAACATTCAAAGGAAGGAATTGAACCCCGGAACATGGACAAGAGTGAGTACCACTCGTTACACAGTGACAAAGGAAGTAGCGGCGCTTCCTGGCATAGTGAATTCGTCGCGCGTTTTAACAACCACCTAAACTCGCACGCAACCTTACGTGATCTCTACCACCAACGTGTCAAGAGTAACTAAATGGGCACACACTGGAATCAAAGCACCGAAACATGCGTGACGACGACTACGCCCACCACGCACGAATGTTCAAAGCTGAACGGTTCGTAATGGTCCGCACGGTAATCGAGTGACTGGCGATAATACGTCTATGTTGCAAGAGCAGCAAGAACAAGTCGATCGCAACACACCCGCTAGCGATCCGGCAGCAAATAAAGAATCAGATAATAACCACACTGAGGAACTTCGCCGAGTCAGGAAAACGCTGAGGCCGCTGCTTCAAAGTGTGAGCCAAAAAATGGCAAAAAGCAATACACCTAGATCCAAATTCAATTCATAAGCGAGAAATTTCGACAGTTGTGAAGATATTTGCGAGAAAGCATGAATATATTTTCTCGCTTATTTGCATAGGCGAGAAATTTGGACAGTTCTGAAGCCCCGTATATGACGCTGCTCACGGCTCTTGGACGATGCGTAATGAGCTCCGAAATTGCTTAAACGTCCTCTGAAGCTGCAGGCAAAGATTCGTGACGTCCACCTATTTACCGTCAACGCTACCTGCCGAAACAAAGGTTTTTTTTGAGCCACACCAGCGTCGCGCACATCCATTGCAAATACGGAGGCAACGAACACAGCCGAGGCAGGCAATGCACGCGTCACCACGTGATGAAGCATGGCGGCGGCCCCGGGATCAGCGTGAAATGGGTTTATATGTGAAATACCATCTGTATAGAAAATAATTGGCTTGGTACGCTCTATTATCGAAAATGAAAAATTTTAAAGAACCGCCTGTGCGAGGGCCTTAAATATACACCGACACCTATAGACAGCCGTCGCGTGGGCTCTACGTCAGCAGGCTAACAGTGTCACCCGATGAATGCCTCACTTCCTGCGCGCAACTCGAACTTCGCACCCCAGCTTCCATTTTCAGCCGTTTTCTTTTTTTTTTCAGTGACATATAGTATTTGTTGGCTTTTATGCTCAAATATATGTCACCAAGAGCACACTTTTTTTTTATTGAAGTAAACCTGTCTAACCTTTCTGTGCCTACTTTTCTGGTCAGTAGGTGGGCACGAAATGACAAAGTATCGCCATGTTGCGGATTCGAGTGATGAGGATTGCGTGACGCGCGTACAGGGACATATTTCCGTTAGAGCCTAGCAGAGAACACATCCGTGTTGAAAAATGCAGACATCTACCTTAGCATTCGGCTAGGACGCGTCCCATGGAAGGCCGACACAGCGAAATTTTGTGAATATAATCTGTGTCAGCCAAAGCCATGAATAAATCAAAGCTTTTGCAGCGTCATCCACTTTTTTACACTTACGAAACGAAAAGTAACCTTGTCCGTTTTTTTTTTTTGGAGGCTTTGCGAGTTCTCAGGGATCCGACTCTGCTTTCAATTCATCTGTATCCTACGTCCTGCCTTCGCCACGTTACAGGCTTCTCTCTCTATTTTTGTTGTCGTTGTTGTTGTTTAGACTGCCTACCGCGAGCTTTCGTACCCGTTGTGGTTGCGAGGCCTGAGTTAGCTCAAAGCGAGTGAGTCCCACGGGTTTTGCGAAACCGAACAGGTCGCGTTTGAACTCCAGGAGGCAGAGATTTTTTTTACACTGAGCACGTTCGGTTCGCTCCCACCACCAACAGTTTGTCATGCGCAAAGTTTGCGTGTGCAGACGAGCGACGCGCAAGCTGCTTGCTTTAGGCGGTCACTGCATGCGTAGCGGCTGCTTTGAAAGCTCAGAAAGTCGGGGATAGACGCACTGCGGAACCTGGTATAGAAGTAACCCCCCCCCCCCCCCCGTTTCGCCATCCTCATCGACTGGAAATGTGACGACAAAAGGCTTAGCGACGCGTTCCCGTTCAGTGTACCGAACCAAACGTGGTCCGAATTTATGCTCACTGGAATCGAGCTTCATTTATCTTCGTTGGCGTTCAGAAATCGCTGGCAGAGCCTGCTGATCCTTTTCTTTTCTTTTCTTCTGCGACCCCTCTTTTTAGTTTTTTTTGTGTGCGTATAGAAAGAACTAGGCACCGCTGCGTAAGTTAATACGCAGCGTCATTGAACCAAAAATAATAAGAAAGTAAATTGTATGTTTTTTTTTTTGGGTATTTCACCTGTAGTCTGTGAATAAATTGCGAATAGTGTTCTAATTACGTTAGTTCATAAAAGAAATTACATAGAAGTGTTTCGCTTTTCAGGAAGCAACTTGAGTTAACCCACAAGCTTGAAGGCGTCGGCGCAAGAATTTTGCTATACATGGTTTATACTTTAGCAGTGTTTGCATTGATGAACAAAAAAGTCAAGAACTGTTTTTTTCTTTTATATTATATAGTATACGATGTGCATTATACATGAATTTGTTGTATATAGCGCAACGGTACGCATCAGTTATCCTTCTTGTGAATTCATTCGTTTCTTTCGCATTTATGAAATCAAAAATGAAAAAGTTTGATTCTCTATTGCATATATCACCCCACGTATTTCTTCATAGGATTATATATGGCGTACGTTGTAAAATCATCATTTTAAATCATCTTTAAACGTACAACATTTTCCCATTTGTCAACATTGGGGCGGACAAAGAAAGCTTCCCTTTAAAGAATACCGAAACAAGCCTTTTGTTAAAGTTTTGGTGTACTCGTAGTGCTGAACCAGACTTATTCTTTTACGTTTTGAAGTAGAGAAAACCCTATTTCAAGCTTGAAGTATTTTTTCAGGTTTCGGAGAAGCTGGCAACATTTTCGGCATGTGTGAGAATTCGCCCTATGTAATGATTTCTTCGAGACTCTCTAAAGCACCAGGCATTGTTGTTTGGCAATAGCAATGTGTTATTCTTGGCCACTCGAAACATACCTAAGGAACGACATAAATAAGGTTCTTATACCGGCCGTAAAGATGACGGCACACCCGAAGGCCATAACATTTACTGCTGTAATATTGCTTCGTAGTGCAAAATAGCTACGTGCGCCAGCGTTGCCAGTGAGAAAGGAAAAAGAAAAAAAGAACCTACAGATCACAATTATGACAAACCAACACATTTTTTAACCGTGCCTCGATGATACGCAATATCGAGGCTAGTGCTAGTAGGAGGGGAAGAGCACCAGAAGCATGTGAACCCGAGGCCCAAGCCGTGGTTGGACTCTGCTGGCCAAGACTGATGCTGCTGATTGTAGGGCTGTGGGGCCGTGCGATCCCCCTGCATGACGAGCACGTTGCTTTGCCTTCCATACCGTTGCTAATTGAAAAACCTGGCTTGGTCCGAAAATTACTTGCATAAATGTTTCGTGATTACTACAGCGCAAACAACAAAGGCGAAAAGGAGACGCTAAGCGAGGAGACCCCGCGCTAGCTATAAACTGGCGTTTTTCATTCTTTTTTTCATTGAAAACAAGCCTTTCATAGAGACGCCAAGCTTCCTAATGCCCATGCTCGCCATAGATGTGCGTCATCTAAACACGTACATCAACGCGGACTTTTTTAAGTGATCTGGACTTCTTCAGAGAGAGAGGAGAGAGAAAAAGGCAAAGGAAAGGCAGGGAGGTTAACCAAAGATTATTTCCAGCTGGCTATCCAGTACCGGGGAAAGGGCAAAGGGATGCGATAGGTTGGAGAGCGAAAAATAATTTTTTAAAAATGAAGAAAAGAACGCAAGCACACGTTCACACGACACACACCAACTGTTTTTGTGGGCACTGTCACGCAGTCTGCGAAGGTGTTCTTAGTACTACGCAGTGTCACCGTCCAATCCTAGGTCACACAGTGTGCAGTGTCACAATTTGTCACAAAGTCCTCTGTCTTTTAAGTACCGCAGCAGCGCTTTCGTAGCGGATCACGCTGATGTTCACGTAAGCTAATTTCCAAGGATGTTGTTTTCCGTTATTAGGCGCTTGTCCAGTTGGTCTAGGGTGGATGAGAGGGCTGCTCTTTGCTATTTGAAATGAAGGCACTCACAAAGAAGGTGCGCTATTGTTTCGCTGCACCCACTTCTTGAGCAATACCCTTACACGTACTATGTGCAAGCAACCCAACTCGTCCACGAAAGACAATGTGGGTTTTGGCTCAAACCACTTGGAAAATGTACAAAAGCAATTTTAGCACTTTAAGCCACTACGATATTTTTATTACTTATCCCCTACTTCGTTTTCCTTTTTTGCGCGACTTGCATTTGTGCATCTCGTTAAACCTCGTTTAGAGTGCGTTTATATGACCTGAATATAATTTAGTGTCTTTAAACGATTCCTAAATAATTATTCGCAATACTTCCTCGGAGAATTGCGCTTGCGGCCCGTAGATTTTCGTGCGTCCTTGATAAGCGGACTCATTAAGACTTGTTCCGCATCTCTTTGTTACTATTCCCGTTATGCGAAAAATGAGTTGCAAGCGCCCCAATCATAGGCGCCACAACCTATCTATTATCACGCAGAAAAGGCAACTTATCTGGGCTATTCGGATAGTTATGCAAATTATTTAGATAACATTACGACATATATTTCGTTTTGAAACTATGTCAACCATATGCATCAGTGCTTTCTGTATGAACGACATAGAGCCCATGGTGTTATGTTCTCTTGTGCTTTTTGAGATGTTCTTGCGTAGATATGCGATGGGAGAGCATTGGTGGTCTTCAAGCGCTGTTCTCGACGAGCCAAATGGCCAGGAGTTTTTTATTGCTATAGGAACTATATGGCCACCCCAGGCGCATTATTGCCGTCGCCGTCGTTGTGATGTTCCGTATGAATTCCGCGGGCGAAAGCACCGTCGCCGCGCGCCGAATACTGTATGTGCGAGTGAAAGCGTGCGAGGGGAGCAGACGATCGCGGTTAAGTCCTTCGTAAAGTAGCGGCACGCTTTGAAGAATGCCACCTCCTCCTCGCGAGCTCTGGCCGAGGTCGACGCCGCGTCGCTATTGGCCTAATAGCATCACGTGGTCCTTCGCGCCATGGATCAGCGCCATTGTTGCTCGAGAATCGTCAACGCAGTGGCGAGGAGCGCATGTTGGCGCCGTCGCTACTCTCAAGCAGTGTAGGCGGCGCCACGGTGGAGGAGGGAGCCTGAAAGAGAGGAGAAACGAGGTGTAGTGAAGGCGGAGGAAGAGAGTGTCGCTACTTTACGAAGTTGAAGGGGTTTTAAATCGCTGCTCAATATATAAAGCGCAAGCGAGGAAAGCGGGAGGAAGCACGCCGTATTCCGTCGCGCTCAGTACAGCGGAGGTAGGGGAAGAAGGGGAAGGGGCCGCGTTTTACTCCATTAGCAACTGCGTATTACGCGGCCGCGCGCCCTATCTCGAAAGCGATTTGCGCTGTGCGCAGAGTCTAGGGTCGGTCTAGGTGCACCGATGGATAATACCATTGTCCGTGCTGCGTTTTCGCCACTCAGTTTGCGTTGAAGCGATAGGCAGCACGAAGGTCACTTCGCTCGCTGCTGCTGCCATGCTTCCTCACGAAGTTGTTTTGACAGCGAGTGTCAGCGGTCATCGAGAGTGATGTGTTCGTGTTTGCATTTGCGCGCTGACACCATGCTTGTTAGTTTAGCTAGTAAGTGAATGTCTACAAGTTTATACGGCGGATAAAACTACTATCCTTACTTGGTATAGATGTCTACTAATTTGCTATCGCAATCGATGCTTCGCCTTTCCTAAGAAACTGTGACTTTTATTCTCCATCCCACTGGGGAAACTGAGTTTCTGTTCTGGTTCGACAGGCGTGCCATGACTTGCTTTTCACAAGATGGTCTTAGTTATTAAATTTGTGCCACAATGATAGATTGCTATCATGATGAAAGTTTTGCGAAATTATGTTGCTGTTCCGATGTGGTACTTTCGCTGTACTCTTTCTCGCGATATTTGTTTTTCTTTCTTTTCATTTTATCACGCTTTCGTGCAATAGTAGCCTGCCCCTGTAAGAAGTTTCACCATCTTCTTAATTGCACTTGTTGAAAAAAAGAATGAAAGAAAAACATATCGGTGCTTCCTTTCGTAGGTAATAATCGTTTTCTTTTGCTCTCTTGTAATATTGACAGAAATTAACTTCGACATATTGTTCTTGTACTTCGGAATTAAAAAAAATATAAATACTGCGATAGATATTCTTAACGAAACTTTCCATATTCATCTATAGCGTTCAGTCAACGCTGTTCCACTCGCGACACATTATGGAACTATTCTGAAACTTTTTTTTTAAAGCAACACTGTCGCTGCACTTCCTTTGAGAACGTGTAGTGTTCCAGGCGCAAGGAGTAGGAGAAAAGAGCACGCCTATGCTGAAAGTGGCCGGAACCATTTTCGAAACTTTCGTTCTCGCAAGCAAAAAGCATCAGTACATGTTTTCGCTTCAAATGCGCTTGCTCGATCTCAACCGCCGTCCCAGTAGGAAATGCACCGGAATAAATATTTTTTTCCTTTTCCGGTACATCGCCGCGATGAGATGGGTTTCCGTCGACCCAGTCAACGTGGTCGCTTTATCACTGCATGCTTCCAGGCTGGAGCCTATATTGCCTACGTTGGAGACACAATGGGCTGCAGTGGAGGGAAAGATGAAGCGTTGATATCGTGATTGTTTGTTGATCTGCGTGCGCTGAAGCGAATGCAGCTTTAGCGAGAAAACAATCTTTCGTCGCATCCCGGTATCTACGATCAAAGAGCGGTACTTCGAAGTTTGTAGGCTGCCGAATTCACGCAACATCAGATTCCTATTTTAATTTTTCCCCCGTTTCTCATGAGGTGAACGAAAGCAGAGACATGAAAAGCAGCTTGCCGCGCCATTGATGTCCTAGGAGCAGGCAGTCTGCTTAAAATTTAATGGAAAGCTATAGTACTGTGATCAGGGTGCTTTTTTTTCTTTCTTTCTTGCTTACCTTCCTTTCCTTACGAAAAGAAACTAATTCGCATGACATTTCCAAATGATGTGAGGCAGAATCCTTTCAGATAAAACTGTATTTTCGTACTGATAATTTTACCGCACTGTTTGCGGACTTCAACTTGCCAAGCTCTGTGGTACTGACTGGAGTGTGAGGCTTAAGTGTCACTTTCTGGAGTGATAATGAGAGCTGAATTTAAGTATCGTTAATTCTAGTGTCTCATAACAATGCATGAGTCGTGGCATGAAAAACAAAAGAAAATGCCAATTTCGCTTCTCATTTATGTGGGCTTCGGATTGCTCGATAGGTTTAGTACGTTCCGCTTAGAGTTTATGACGTCGAAAGAGAGGTGACTGACTGAAGTCAAGTCACGTTATACAGCACATAACTAAAGCGAACACCAGCAAGCGCTAGATAGCAGCATATTGCACGAAAAAAAATGAAAATGCGCAAGGAGCCCCCCCCCCCTCCCCCGTGTTCTGCATTTTAGCATTTTGAAAAGGCTTGTTGGTTTCAAAATACCTGCCTGCAACAAGCTTCAACGCGATGCCAAAGTTATCCAAAAATACTAAAACCGAAAGTTTCATATCTGATTTTCAGTGACATTTAGTATGGTAGAATATTCAAGCGTACAAAGTCTCACGTCGCCCAGTAATACTTTAGGACGCTGAACCCAATAAGTAAATTCGTCTTTTGGTCGACATCGGCTGGATCGGATGGATTCGTGTTGTTCAGTTCGTCTGTCAGCTATCTAGCTTAATGCTACATTTCAGTTTCAGTTTCAGTTTATTGATGCGCTTGAGATGTTTTACAGAAAATGTAACTCTAGGAGGTCCCATAGTCAAAGACTGGGGAGGGACCTTCAACAATAAATACATAGAAAAAGTACACCTAAAACGGTTAACAACAGCAGTAGCGATCCTAGGAACACAAAGTATTAGCAAACAAAGTCGTGTCATAGTAATAACAATAAAGTATAAACAGAAAAAGCAGATCCTAGGAGTACTATTCGACACACATAGGCATTTGAGCACCATTGTGTATAAAACAAAGAATGGAGCTGTAGACGACGTACATGTTTCCTGATAATAATAATAATAATAATAATAATAATAATAATAATAATAATAATAATAATAATAATAATAATAATAATAATAATAATAATAATAATAATAATAATAATAATCAGTCTATATTTATGTCCACTGTATCTATAGGACGAAGGCCTCTACCAATTATCTCCAATTACCCCTGTCTTGCGCTAGCTGATTCGAATTTGCGCACCCAAATTTCCTAGTTCCATCAAACCACCTAATTTCTTGCCGTTCTCGACTGCCCTTTCCTTCCCTTGGCACCCATTCTGCTACTCTAATGCTCCACCGGTTATGTGACCTACGCATTATATGGCCTTCTCAGCTCCAATTTTTCCCTAAATGTCATCTCTAATATTGGCTATTCCCGTTTACTCTTTGATCCCCACCGCTCTCTTCCTTCCTCTTAACGTTACGCCTAACATTTTTCGTTTCATCGCTTTTTGCGCGCTCCTTCACTTGTTCTCGAGCTTACTTGTTAATCTCCAAGTTCCTGATCCAGATGTTGCCACCTGTAGAATGCAATAACTTTACACTTTTCTGCGACTGTGATAAGCTGCCAGTCAGGTTTTGGTAACGCCTGCCGTGTGCGATGCGGCACAAAACTACGGTTCCATTACGTGGCAGGCTGGAGTAGGGAACTGGAATATTTTTGACGACCTGAGGTTCTTTACATTAGCCCAAAGCGTGGTACGCAAGCGTTTCCACATTTCGCTCCCATCACAAGTAGCACCAGAATGAAACCCACAACTTATGCGCATGCGCTTACACCAGCCCTTGGTTCTGACATGCTCGACCATGAACGCTTCATTGCGTTCGTGTAGGAGCGCGCTGAGAACTTCGCTCTTTCTTCTCGTCTATTAGTTCTCTTTCACGATGTAGGGTAGTCAACCTGGCTCATCCTGTTTAACCTCGCGGCGTTCTTCTTATGAGCTCACTGTGTATTTCTCTGTCTCGCTCGTAGTTTGTTACACGAGAAAAATGGTCCACGAAGGAAAATAAGAAAATACGTTTTCGCTTCTGTTATATCCGTAGTTCTTTCTTCAGCACAAAAGATAACGTTGATTGGAGGGCATCACATACGTCTTTGATAACGAGTACAACAATATTGTCCATATTTTACGTATGAGGTGGAACCGGAGGATCAGCTCTTCCTAATGATCTTTCACTTCAAAAAGCGTGTACGCACCTTCTGAGCGCTAATGTGTGCATCTGCCTCACAATGTGAGGCCACTAAATTTGATTAAATTGAAGTAAACCGTTCAATCAATGAAAGGGTGTGTGCCTTACAGAACCATTTAGATCGTTTCATGCGTAGGAAAATTGGCTGCAGTGGGGCAATCTTAGAAGTATGCAATTCTGTTCTACCTAGCGCATAAATAGAACCCCTTAGTGTACTCGGGAGGTTATAAATTAGTTGTGCTTACCACTGCTTTTTTATCTTTGCTGTGTTTTCTCCATTGAGCATGGTTTTTGCAAAACGCTAAACTGTGGACATAAATTAGGCTGATGATGATCATGATAATGACACCAGCTAGCCCACCAATAAAGGTCTCGCGCTTTTGCTACCAATAGGTATGTGTAGACAATTTATTTACAGCCACATAACAATGGCATCGAAGGACCTAAAGAGAAGTTAGGCTTGTTTATTGTGTTCAGAAATATTTCGTTATCTAGAAGCCACGTTGTGACATACAATTTCATTTTGGCCTTTGAATTTCGGCAATTCAGCACAAGGTCCTGGGTGTGATAATCTGGCGTGATAGCAGTAATGGCTGCCACATTGATGGCAAACAATGTTCGTGTATTTGGATTCATGTGCTCGGTTAAGAACCTTGGGTGGTCGAAATTATTGCAGTCATCGCTCCCCTCCATCAATCGGTCATTCGGTCAGACGGTCAGTCAGTTAGTTCATTAAATAGTACTAGCTGTGTGTTTCTCAATCTCGACGTTTCTCCGATGGGCGAAAGCAGAATCTATAAAAACTATACAGAGGACTCCTACCTTAGTTTTAGTGGTCTACCCTCGCGTCCGAGAGAAGGGCGAATTTCACGCGAAAAAAGGATTACGAAAGAAGTATGCTTGTCCCTTAACAAATCTATTTGCATTACGAAAGCGAAAGCGTGATTTTGTCGCTCGCGAAGCCGTAGTGCGACATTGCCGCGACAGAAGCAAGCAGAACTGTGGGCGTTTCCTGCCCCGACGCTGTCTGTCGCACATACCATGCGCACGGCTCTGGCGTATTGACTGACTTCCCCAGT
Organism: Dermacentor albipictus; assembly: GCF_038994185.2. Classification (NCBI taxonomy): domain Eukaryota; kingdom Metazoa; phylum Arthropoda; class Arachnida; order Ixodida; family Ixodidae; genus Dermacentor; species Dermacentor albipictus. Next base: position 109,255,396 of record NC_091828.1, read on the forward strand.
CGTGCTGCTTCTCCCGGTTACAGCTTTTCCTTTCATCGGCCGTACCGTGCCGAATACGCGCCGCTTCTCCCTTTTCATTTCAGGTCAGCTTTGCGAAACGCAACCTCGGTACTTCCCGTCGGCCTTCGGGCGTCACGGGTAAGCGGCCGGATCGGGCTCGTCTCCTATCACGAAAAGTAAACGAATCCCCGTGTCCCAACAGACAGCGGTGACAGGCCCTCGCACCGCGCATTCGTTCTGGCTTCTGGAGACTCGTCGTATTGATTGCACGCTAAAACGCAGCGAACGCTTTCCAAAAACTTGCCTTGTTTTCTTTCTTTTTTTTCCTTCCGCGTGGCTTTTTTATCACCAGAGCATTCGTAAATGCGTAACAGAGCGTGCCGATAGTGGGACACGCAAGTTCGGCCGAGTGGCTCCGCTTCAAGTGCAGAGTGTCACATCTTAGAAACCAAAGAAACAAATGTGCGCACGTAATGTTTCGGTATTGCGAATAAATAGGCGCTAGCTTAGCAGGCGTGAGGAAACTAAGCTGACGAAAAATGTAGCCGGCAGTGTTTGAAAGGGCTCGCTACGCAATTGTGTCGCCAGTATTTCGATGGGCTACGGTGCACGTGGATTTAAAAAGAAATTCCGCTTTACAAATGCTACATTGCTGTGTGATGCTGACGAGAACGCCGAAATTTCTAAGCGACTAGACAATGAGTCATGCAGTTTTGTTTTTATACTATAGGTATTCATTTATACTACAGGGACCCACGTGATGTCCAATGTGAGAGTGGACAGTGACTTCCACCAGCAATTGTGGCAGGCATGTGATTCCTTCGTGCTCGAAAAAAAAAAACGAGCCAATAAGTATGCTTTCCTTTAGCCGTAAAATTAAGCCCTGGGCGCAGCAATACGTTTGTAAAACGTTCAATCAATATAACCACGCGGTTTTAAAAGCAAAGCTTTTGATTCCATGTGCTTTGTTGCTGCCCATTAACCAGTATGGCCTTTCTCTCTTCCAAGAAATCTTTTCGGTGTACTAATTGGGCCCAAGTGTGATTCTAAGAAAACGTTATTTTCATTTATTGATACTGTCAGCCCAACTTTGGGCAATTACAGGAGTGGTAGGTGACAATACAAGCAACAATATATATACATGATAAAGGAAACAAAAGTAAATTTTGGGGAATGCACTGATATTAACATATTTGGATTAGTATCCTCGCATCACTATTTGTGGTAGAACTTCCTTTCCATTCTCGTGTATATTTTTTTTAGGAGAAAGATTAGCAAACGTGTCCTTCAGACCAGCAGGCTTTCTTTTTTTAAATGCGTCTTATATTCTATTGTCGGCAATGATTGGGCATGGCCTACACTGTTCGAAAACTGGGCGTTTGACCTGGTACTGGCCAGTCCCACACATCCGATGCAGCCTCCATTCTGGCTTCTCGACATTTTCTCTGGATTATTATTATTATAGTAACCATGGGAACATACACAAACACCAAAAAATAGAACAGTCAAACTTTCCGAAGTTGTGACTGTGTGCTGCTTAGGAAGCCCCAGAAACCTAATATTGCTATAGCTACGCGAAATCCCAGGAATCGAGGAAAGAAACAAGCACGGTGAACGTCCATAAGAAAATTTACACGCCCGCCTGCAGTAGCAATACTCGTTTTCTTTCTAGGATTAATGGTTGACTTGAATTGAAAATGTTGTTATTTTGTTAATTTAGAAACATTTACATGTGCAAAGAAATACGCAATTCAAGAGATCTGAGTTGCCCACGCTAGATATTTGGAGCGAGTGACTGCGTCTGCTCTGAAAGAAAACAAATCCCTCCCTAACCCACAGCTTCACAACGCTGACCAAGTAATCTTTTGTTGTCGTTGTTATTCCTTTGGCGGCTACATATTCTTTCACATGTGACGGATGATTAAGCTGTTCTTTTTTTTACCCATTGGCTATTTCACTCTGTCTGTCTTCGACAGGATTTTTCCTTTCGCTAAAACTAAGTTGCACCAGAGAAGAAACCGTTTGTTTGGTTGCCGTGACAATGGTCTACACAGCCTTCGTCTTATTTTAGGCGCGCCGCAAGAAAACAAATACTGCACTCCGTCTTTCAAGAAAAACTAAACTCGGAACATGTCTTCGGATCTCAAGATATATTCTCCAGTGTTCAGAACCGAAGAAAGGAAGGCCCGAAATACGTAAAAGACAGGTAAAAGTCCGCCTAGGATTTCGGCACGAAGTAGGATTTCAGTTTACGACTGAAAGAGAAGCAGTACGCTTTCTCCTCCGGGGATGAAAGACTGCCGAATCATCGGCTTTGGTCCTGCCAGTTTCTCCCGTTACAGCTGTTTTCCGCATCGGTCCCTCGTAGGAAAAGAACGAGGTTGAAAAGCCTCTTTTGCTACGAAGTAAAGGCTCGGGGATTGATGGGATTTAACAAAAGCAACAATTTATAGTCGAGAGACGCCATCGTGTAAGGCTTAGGATGAATTGTGGGCATCCGTGGATTTCTTGTATCCGTGCCAGATTCTCGGTCCATGATACCGTTTCCAGTTGCGCATCCTGTTTACGATGGATGTTTCAAGGCAGCACTATCAAATCCGAAACCCGAATCCGAAATCCGAACACACACACACACACACGCACACGCACACACACACACACACAAACACACACACAACGAAAGACATCATGGAAGAGTGTGAATCATTCCTGCCTTCGAATTAGTTGAATTAGTTGAATTAGTTGTTGGTTAGCTTTGAACAATATCTTGTTTGCAAGCAGCTAAAATGCCGTGCGGGCACGTGGTGTTGGAGAGCTTTATCACGACGTCGTGGTAAGCAATCATATTTCAGAAAAGAATCCAAATATTCGGCACGTATTTTCTAGATTGTCTTTTAAGGCTTTTTTTTCGAAAACTTTCCAAAACAGTAATCTTCGGCCTCTGGTATTCAGTGATTTAGACTTTAATAACGGCAGCATGCTTTCATCGCAAAGTTCTCGTCAATATTGTGGCGTGCATCGACAGTAGCAGCTTTTACACAATTGTTAACATTGTGAGGCTGCTAGTTATCAGCGTAGCAGGGCCATTTTTGGGAGGTAGAGAGCGTTCATCGAACTTTGGAGGTGACTTTGCCGCAGATGTCCACAGCCAGCGACTCTTGGGTTGCGCAGGCCCGGTGGGAGTATTCTTAGGAGTGGTGCGTAATGACACACTGCGCAGAAAGCTTGGCTGTTGATTAATTATGGGGCTTTTACTTGCCAAAACAATGATTTGGTTATGAGGCACGTCGTAGTGGGGGACTCTGGAATGATTTGGACCACCAGGGGTTCATCAACGTGCGCCTGAATGTAAGTGCACGGGTGTTTTCGCATTTCGCGCCTCCATCGAAATTCGGGAGCCGCTGCCGGGATTTGATCCCGCGACCTCGCACTTAGCAGCCCAACACCACGGCCACTAGGCGACCGCGGTGGGTTTAGCTGTTGACTCAGGCACTTGAAACTTCTAGGCAATTCTCATAAGTGGCTCCGTCAAGGTTCGTGATCATCACTGCCTCCTCGTGCTGGAGAAACGTAACCGGCTGAATGGCGTCTGATTACTAACTGGTTTAGCACATTTCTCGTTGTCTCTAATGATATGCGGCCCTGACCTGTTGTCCGCCACCAAAGAGAATGGATATGGCGACATTCAAAGAGTTTGTAATCTCCGTGTCGCTGTCGCCTGCATGTAAGAAGAATAGGAAAGCCTAGAAATTTATCTCCTGTGTCATATGGGGAGCTAACACCTTGGAATGAGTGCGCTTGATATGCGCCAGATGGGCTAGTCAAGACGAGTTGAAGAGCCTACGTGGTTTAAATGACAAGGCGGATGTCTGAGGTCATTTGAAGCCGTTTTCTCAAGTACTTCGAACACTCCGTATCTTCGTGTCGTTATATGAAATTATTCATAAGCAGTAACTACTTTGTCGCTTGGTAGTGCTGTTTGTCTTCGTCATTTTCAATGTGGTATAATCTAAGGAATTTGCAGGTCAACAACAAATACAATCAAACACTCCTACTGCATGCCATCCCGGAATGATGACAGTGTATTTTTCGCTGAGTGTAATTGAAGCTCTTCCACCCAAAGGGACGGTGCATGAAGATTACGCCAGAAATACATTTCATATTCCAACTATACTGCATGTGTGGTTACAATTTGCCTTTACTTTGCAGACGCCTTGGCACTCTTCTCACAGTTGGAAATTAATGGTCGAATTCCCTTTTAGTACATTCTGTATTTTTGCTCTTGATTGTGCTGCTATGTCAGCAATAATATTATGGGGTTAACTGTACTTATGTTGGCATAAAACAGCTCTTCCTATTGCAGCCGAACGCCCGACCAAGATGTGCTGACGTCAAAAGTCAAGGAACAATGATGTCAAACGGGGCAGTGATTCTTGGCGGTAACTTTCAAAGTGAAAATACGCTCAAAGTCAGCCTGGAAACATCCGATCACCACAAAGCACCCGAACGCAACATATGTTTCAGCATAACTTTGTAAGAATGTTCAAGGTCAACTATAGTTGAGGAATTCCAAGCTCGATGCGAGCAGCCCATAGGTACTTTGAGCAGCATACTAATAAAAGGAGCGCGTAGTACTCTTCTCGGCGAATGCGCTACCCGAACGGCAACATTTCCTTCCCCCTGGGTTGAAAGAGGCTCACCAATGAGCGCCACACAGTACATCCACGTATAGCTGCTTATTTAATAGACAAAGCTTGAAAACGTTTTCTCTCGCGTGGGTTTGCGCAACATTAGTTGTGAAGATATCCTGAGCGAAAAGGAATCTTGCCTACTGTTGTTCATGTTTTGTATTCCAGCACGCCTGCTTAATAAACAAACAAACAACAAAGAAACAAACGGAAACTAATGCAGACTTCAGTATGTTATCTGAAAGGGCTAAATAGAAGCACATGTTACAATCCAAAATATTTGCAAGGATCGCCGACCAGGTAGTTTGTTATTAGGGTTTCTGTTGTACCCAAGCAGAGCTTACTTCTCTTGAATGTGTAGTTTGTTTCTCGTTACTCATTCTTTGCCCGTGGCAGAATGAATCACAATGGAAGTCAGCATGTCTGCGTACATAATACGTCTTTGCTCATGCCATCCTTGTTGTCATGGTGGCGTTATTGCTCCTGTTGCTGTATTTGTTGGGGCAACTGCCATTCTTTTGTGTGACTCAGAAGTATCTCCCTGAAAAGGATTACCCGCAAGTTTGCTTTTCGGGCTCGTGCCTTTAGCGAAACCAGGGCATTTTCGTTACGCTACAAAAGGACACGTTGTCTTTTAGAATATATATTAGAAAGAAAAACGCGCTTTCATCACATATTCTTAGAGGGTTCCGCGGCCTTATATAGCTCATGTCTTTGTAACGTTTCTTTACCCCAAACAAGAAGAGCCCACTCGTATTTTTTTTTTTTTTGGCTGGGGTCCGGACATAGAAGGAACTGCACAGCCCCGTGGCTTTATTTTTCGGCCAACCGCACCCATGTAAATAAAAACCACACCATGTCTTCGTCCTCGAGACGCAAACATTGCTGGCTCTATCGAACAGCGCTCTGGATGGCTAGCTCCAGGCTAAGGATGCGGGCAACCAGAGCAGATCAATGTGGATAAAAGGGGCGCTGAGTGTACGGAAACAAAATAGGGAGGACAACCTGTTTTTTTTTTTGTCTTGCCACGAGGACAAAAGAAAGCGTGCTTCCTGTGCGAGACGAAAGAACCTCCACTCGGCCGTTTCGATCACGAAAAGAGTCCTCTGTTACACTTCCCCGAGTCTTGCATCCGTTCTAGAAAAGCAACATGTTGCCCAAACGAGTGCTTGTGATCGCAGCAGTGCCAGCGGAAACCTTTTATTTTGTTTTTGAAGTTATCCCCTGTTTTTGAGGTATCCCCTCCCTTTCATGATAGTATCGCTTCACTGGTGTGGGAACGGCATGAACGTGAAAATGTTGCAGTCCTTACGAAATTTTACGTAAGGACTGCAAACTTGTAGATGGCGGCGTTGGCGTCTTTAGAGTGCATAGGCGTAATTCAAGGTGGTACTGGCGGGTCAGCGACGGGACAAAGAAGGCCGCACGTCACCGTGTTGTCTTCGACAGTTAACTGCGCATTACTCGTGACCAAGGTCAACTTGAAAATCAGTCCTTACGCCATCGAAGTTGGCAGTCCTTACGCCATCTACAAGTCATCTGCTGAAAGCCAGACACTCCACATTTTCCAGAGAGAAAAAAAGGGCGTTCTTTGTGCTTCTTTGATCTCTTTGACTGCAGACCTCGCTGTACACTGAAGCCTAAATTTCGAGGGAGAATCGTTTTTACAGCGAATGCTGCTAAGAGTGCTTGAGTGTTTTGTGCACTGAGAACGGGTCGGGGAAAGGGACGGACACTTAGTCATTCATTCGTGCCTTTTTGTCAGCATCTTTGACAGAGATTCTTTCTATTTTTGTGTCAAAATAAACGTTCATTAATTCAAGTTTGCGTTGTCCAGGTTTCATGGAGCCTTTTGGACGCACTTATAAAGCTTATCGTCAGCATGTTTGCTTTCTCGCCAATGTTGTCAGAAGGAAGTGGAAATATTAGTCATCCACATGCGAGGTTACGTCCAATGACCACGACGTTCGAACCTGTCATTCCGTCATTGTCGTCCTTTGTAGCATATCTGCACACGTCTGCTTCAGGTAACGCTACGTGTGGTTCTCTGTGAAGCGGGTGATGTCGACCACCTCTCTTGCCCACAGTATATATTTTCAAGCGCCTGCCGCAATGCCGGTGCGAGTATTTCCTCTCGTAACCTTCGCGTTGTCCATATGTTACTTTTTAGCAACTGTATTGCTACAACATGGAATAAAACATGTTTGAGTAAAGTCGTCCCCTTTTCCTGTGGAAGCCTGAAAGTACGACAGCCTTGTTTCATCGCGGCTGCGGTCGTCGTGTCGCAAGAATAACTATATACTTGATGGATGGCACAGAACGCTTTCACTTTAGTGGTTATGCGCAATCTTTATTGCCCATCGCTGGTGGCTTATGAAAAGGTCATTGTGGCGCCTGAAAAGACCTTCGGACTGAGCGAAGGAACAGCAACAATTCCAGCAGGATGTACCCCAATCTCTCGAACCAGCAGCCCAGTTCCGATGATGCCAGAATACAATATCTTATCTATACTAAGACATTTTGGCAAACTAGGCAAGGCACAATTAAAGCCCCTGTATTTTCGAAATGTAGCGATAACTGCCGATATGGCCTCTTCGTTTGTGCCAAAAGAAAAAGAAAACATTAATTTGTGCGACCCCTATGAGCCTGTTAAATGAAGTGGCTGTGTGATATTAGGCGGATAATCGGAGAGCTTGGCGTATATTTTAAAGCCGCTTCCTCTTTTTCCTTTGTTATGTGCACAGTGCGAAGGTTTAGATTGTACAAGAGAAGTGACAAGGAGAAGCGCTGACTACCAACTGAAGTTTTATTATCAATGAGCCGAATTGGTGCAAGAAACTGAAACTATCTGAAGAAACAAGAACTTGTGAAGACAGAAGCCAGAAAAACCAACAACTGAGCAGCAATAAATGTTACAACAAAGCATAAAAAGGACAGATATACAAATCGATGTAAAGTAGCATCGCAACCGCCTACCATACGTGCACCTTCCTAAAAACTCGAGCTAGATTTGCTGCCTTTTCTGTAGCGAGCTCTGCTAAGCTAGAGGTGATGTACAGAGCTAGTATTTCGTAACAATTTTCCTACATTCTTTAATAGGTGTACACGTGAGGCATTCACATGAATGTCAGCACACTACGGTTAGGGTCTTGCAGGTTAGGCCCTTGTTTGGCCCTGACACAACGCGTAGGGTTAGAGTTTTGACTCAGCGCGAGTAATAAGAAAAATAAAGATTAAAAGAGCGTTTTTTTTAATGGACTTCTAGGTTCCAAACGCTACTCCCTTTCTTTTTGTTTTCGACAAGAACTTCCCTGTTATGACGAAGTAGAATGTATTACCAGATATAACTGTTGTTACTCAAGGCAACTTCAGTGCCGTGAAAAAAAAAATACCTTGGGGAAAATATCCATTGCCGCTCGCGCATTCAGCTCCAGTGCCCAGATAGCTTTTGTTTTCCTTCCGTGGGCACATCTGGCAGCCGGCAGTCGAGTTGCTTTCTGTGCATTGTTCGCACGGTTGCTTTTTTTTTGATCTCCGTCTCGAACCGCGATTTCATTTTCGCGCAGTCTCCTGGCGACTCCACTCGGGTTGCATGCGGAGCTCATTTAGAACAACCGCTTCCGCGGGCGAACTCCAGCGCAGTCGACGTCTGTGTTCCCACTGGGTGGCGTATTCGCCACGCTGACTGTCATATCACGCGTTACTGTGAAGTTGTTTACCATATGCAGTGTTCTTTTTTTTCTTTTTCTTTAGTTGCAGAGCACAGCGGCACAAGTTTCTCCAACGGGAATTTCAGACTGCTCTGGGGGAAAGATTTACGACAGTCGAGGCTGCGTTGTTATAACGCGACGTGGCTGGAAAATACGCCGGCGGAAGATGGTGACCTCGCACGTATTTTGTCTCTGCCGTGACGTATGTGCTTGCGACTCGGTCGTTTTGGCTTAGCGGTTCGACTTTTATAGCTCCGCCGGTACTCGAAAAGCAGAAACATAACGTTGTTCACACCGCAGCGCAATTCCAGAAATGTCCTTTTCACACGCTACTGTCTGACCGCTGGAGCCAGCGTGCCCAGGATAAATGTTCAGGCCTTTTCACGACGGTCTCTTTTTTTTCCCTTCGTAAAGGTTTAATTCAATTCCAGCCGAATGGCGTGAGTTCGCGGTATGTGCCATCGGGGACCGCATAATGCGCTCGCTTTGTTGACGCTGGACGTCATGCAGCGGTATTTGCATTTCAGTCCCCGTAGTTTGAGTTGTCGTCGCCGCTACGTGCTCCCTATGCTTCGCTAGCTGTTCTTTAGTCTCCTGTTAAAAGCGAGGTTGAAGTTTTATGCGTCTGTCACTTTTCATTTCTCGCTATTCAGCGCATAGCTCTGATGCAAGCGCCTCGCATTCCACATGGAATCTATTTTGCCATGTACCGCAGCGTTCCCTGCGTTTCCAGATTTAAAGCCCGTCACGTGTATTCTACATGAGTGGTTGTGTTTCGGTCACTATTAGATTTAGGAAAGTGAAACTTGGCACATAGGCCTCGATTTCTATGGAGTATTAAAGACGCACGGGCGAAAAAAGATGTGCTTGCTAAACACGCGATTTTGATTACGAGCTTCCAGTTTGCACCTGCACCCTACGCTCCGAAAATGCCGGTCCTTCACACAAAACTGTCACGTCTACGCAGTTTCTCTGTTATCATAGTGCGTCGTTCAAACGATAGACGCACAGAGAAGTCGCTCTGCTCACATTCCTTTCAGCGCAGACTTCGAACACGAGGTTAGTGTTGTGAAAGGTATTTTGTCTTTCGCCTTGTCTGACTGACGTACCAATGCTTTGACTGACTGACTTAGATACCTATTAAATGACTAAAACATTGGCTGACGGACTGACTAACCAAGTGAGGGACTCAGCTGGCTTGAGTGACTAACCGACTGAGTACTTATCGAATGCCTGGTGGCTGATAGGCTGAATTGACTGACACGCTGACTGGCTGATGGACAGGCGATACAACTGGCAGGCTCACTAATCGACCGACTGGCCTATTGACAAGATGAATGCGACTTGATTGATTGGCTGTCGTATATTGGCCTGCCGATTGATTGACTGACTCACTAGCCGATTGACTGGTGACTTGATGTTCAAGTACTATATTCACTTACTGACTGGCCGGTTGAGTGACTGACTAAATTGGCTGATTGACTGAGCAACCTGTTGACTCATCGATGGACTGGGTGATTGACTTGCATGAACCACTGACTATATTGACTGCATGAATGACTATGAGAAAACTACGTTTTGGCTCTCAGAAACGGCGTAAAAATGAATTTTCGCTGATTGCGCGTATATTACATCTAACGCTCTATTTCGCGGGCACCCAAAGAAGTGAACAAAGACAGTACGATTGTCGATGCTAATGGCAGCCTTCCCAGCTATAAAGCAGCCTTTGGGTAGGTCCACAAACTGACTGAAATAAAACGTCTTCCTATACAGTGCAAGCTTCCCTATGAGTTTTTTTTTCTTTCTCCATGGTTGCTTCTACGTGAAGAGTTTCTTGCCAAGTCTTATTCAAGCTTGATCACCGTCATCAGAACCGATTCAGTGTGGTTAGAATGAAGTAGATGATTTACGCAAATATTTGGGGGTGCTGTGCCGGCGACATTCACCGAAGATTATTTTTTTATTTCTCTAACAAATAATACGGGCACACAAGGAAAATTTTCACTGTCCCCGTTACAGCGATGTTCCATGCAAAGTCCAAGCACCATTCGCTCCGCACGCTGTGGCTTCGAGAGAAAGCGTGAGAACGCAGTCCGACAAGGATGGTAGCTTCATGCGGTCCATCCTGCCACGCGCCGACTGTGGGAGGTCACGAGATCAAAACGAGCGTGTCCTCCTCTAGCACGGCCACGGCTGCGCATGGCCGTCTACGCCCTTGTGCGCATGCGCGTTCCACGCGTCGTAGCTTCGAGGTAATCTGCGGTGGCTGCAAAAAGGCTACGAGGGCGAGCCGAGATGGCTGGTGGCTTCACGCTTGCTGTCTTCCCGATCACCCTATGTTGGAGGTAACGTAATCTCCCATTTTGGAGGCGCGGTGAGGCGAAAGGCAGCACGAAGCGCTATGCCATGCGGCCTGAGCTCTTCACCAGTAATACGTTAAGGAACCAGGCATTTCCAACAGGGCCCTTTCCTGCCTAGAACGCAATGCAGACCTTTGAAATGAAAAGTAATCTATATTTATATACATACACCTCGAAGCACTTGTAGCATGCCAGCTACGTATTTGTTAGTTTAGTGGCATTCTCAAGAAAAGATTGGCCAGCTTTTCCACACAGAGACAGAGTCAAAACAAAAGCTACCTGTTTTAGCCCTATCAAGTGAGTAAATCAAGTGAATTAAGTTAAAAAATGAATCATATGACTGCCACTTGCGCAATATTTTTGGCATTATCTTATTTATTTGAGCCTAAGGCTCTTATGGGGCCCTTTTTATAAATTCTAAACGGCGCATTCCTGGCGATATAAAGTCACTGCACCCAACGCATACACAAAAGCCTCCGTTTTTCTTTTGTCTTCATTTTTGTGAAATAGTTTTGTTTTATAGAAATAAAGCCACTTGTAAAAAAGTGCGAAACAAAAATTGATTCGACGCTACTATGGCGCAGAGTGCAATACTTAATATAAAAATCCTGAAGGTAATAAAGAAAGGTGCATTTTGCGAGTCCGGGCTTACTCGGATTTCTATGTTCAGATTTTTCACATTTTCAACAATGATGCTGGCAGCAAAGTTTCATCGTGGAAGCTTTCTCTTTCGCACCATAATTAAAAAAAAGAAAAGCCGATACTTTCGCAGTTCGTGAAACGCAAGGACCACTCTGCCAGGCGGCTTACGCCATTCAGAGGGCCCTACTCTCACGTCACGCCGCTATATGTGTACCTGCGGTCGGAGCTGACAAAAAAAAAATACGTGGGTCTTTGTTTGCTGTCACTCGGTAATAGTCCGAAGGAAATAAGAAAGGCTACAGACAGAAAAATAAAGCTAGGACTCCGGCTACGCGGAATTTTGTGTAGAAACGCCGCCCTCCCGAGAAGCCATATACTGTCGGTCAGCGTGGCCCGGCTTCCTTCGACGAAGAGGCCGGGAAGGCGCCGTGCCGGGGACGGTGTAGGTCACGTATGGCTCGTAAACGAACTTCGTGAGTGTATAGGGACCAGCCTCGAAGGGAGGAAGTGAGCCGAGTGCAGCGGCCAACGCAGGAGTGTTGCCATGCAAGATTCAAGGCTGCCGACAGCAGGGCGGCCTGCGTTGAAAGCGTGGGTATAACTTGAGCCCTCACGTTGCAGCCGTGTGGGCCCAAACATTTGCAGGGACGTCGGAGAGCACGTTCGAGAGGATATTCGTGAGGACGCTTTCATGAGTACGTTCGTACGCGACATGGTGTCGTAAATACCACTGGTGGCTAAAGATCTAAGCAGATCGATGGGGCAAATATGGTGGTGCAAGGATATGGAGCTTCCAGACACTGAGTAATACTCGAGATGTGAGGCTGACTGACTGGTGCATTGAGCGGTTGAGTGTTTTAGCAATTAACTGAGTGATTGACCGACACATTGCAGTGTATATATGACTGCGTACTGACAGTGATAAATTGAGTGACTGAATAGCGGGATGATATTAAACAAGAAGCGAATGTCAAAATAACATGATACGGAGGCTGAATGAAAAAGCGTCTGACTGGCTACCCTTTGCAAGGAAAGGGTCGCAGGAATAGAGAAATTGAATGGTTTCTCGAACCAATGCGCGCCGATGTAAAGTGTCATGTGGTCCGAAGTGGTCAGACGTGTCTTTCAACCTCAGAAAAGAGGGACGGCGCCTTTTAGTCGGTCATAGCTACACAAGAATGAGGTTTACACTCTGAAAGAAGCACATGACCGAGAACAAAACGCTATAGGTAAAGGCTTCGCGTCAGTTTTGACCCACCAGAGCTCTTTAACGCGCAGTCACTTTCCTTTTCTCAGAAGCAAATCTTGGAATGCAAGGCCTCTTGGTCATCCAAGTGGCCTTCGTTTCCTGACCCAGAATCTGCACCCTTAGTAGTGGTCCTACTAATTTTCAGCGCTGTATCACGTTTCTCGAACACATTTGCACCGGGACTAATTAGCCAACATCACTGGAGGTGATGCCACTTCTTGTAGGTTTAGGTTGACTCTTACAGGTACTGGTAACTTTGAGCTGTTTTAGTAAATTGTGCCATTGAAATAGTCAAATGGCCCCCCTGGAGCCCCATTCAGACTAGACATTCAGCGTCTAGAGGGACGTGTACTGCAATTCGGTGGTGGAAAATTTCTACAAACTGTTCCTCAACGGGACGGTTGCTTCTGGGCCCATTTCTGCCGCAGCTGCAGCAATAATCGTTCGCATGGACCAATATGTGCGAAAAGGGAATCATCCTTCTTGGCAGTTCGTAAAAACATGGTGAGGTCGTTTAAGAGAGTTTTTACTGGCTAGACCACGCTGACATTAGAATATCGCATGCTTCACTTGTTCTGGCGGCATATTGAGACTTGGGAGCTGTGTGATCGGCACGACATTTTGGCACCAGCAGATTCCAATGCCTCTTCGATCTCTGAGTGTGCTACCTTAAAGGAGGCATAGTCGCGGAAAGACATCTGCGATTACTAAGAAAATGCCCCACAACTTTGCAGTTAACAAAACCACCATGACGTCACTGGCTTTGCTGGGGCCGACAGTTCATCATTTGTACGGCAGATAAGGGCTGCGTATTTTTCACTACATATACAACCAAGAAAGGTTTGAGCAATACCTGCGCCGAAACAGCCCAAATTCCAGAAAGTACTTTTGAAAATACTGACGGGAACTAATGAATGGGAACTAATGAATTCTTGCTCCATATTTCCATTGTACCGAGATCTTGACTGTGTTTTTGTTTCAGTTTAAAGGAAAGGTCGAAATTTAGTGACTGTAACGAGCAATTTTAGTTTCTGTCGCCATCTTTGAAAGAAAGCAAGCACCGGGAAAATTTCTGAATTTTTGGAGAGATAAACATGTCAAGTTTACTACTTTTGAAATCGGAGATGCCAAATGATATCGCAATTTTTTTGAACGGCAACCATTCTGACATTTAAAGAGTGCGAAATTGACGTTTACCGCACCTCTCTGTATTAAGTCATCTTCCGCCAGAACTTCTGCAAAAGCTCTGAAACTTCTTATTTGAGAAAAACTTGTTATTTTAGAAAGAATTGTGATTTTAATATGACAAATTGGACGCAATTTCTAGCATTGCTCATTATTGCTCACACTTATGTCCCCTAGATAAGGGGGGAAGTTCCGCCTCAGATAATGTTTGTTGAGGTGTAATTACTTCATAAATACGAAACAACTGCTCAATTGGTGCAATACCATTAATACTAAACACAGAAAGCAATGGTCAGTTTTGCTCAATTGGTTAGTGTAATGCAGATAAAAGTGTAAGCGGTATTCCAAAAAAGGCTTCTTAGCTGGATGGTGGGCTTTCTGTGAACAATGAATGCGACTCGAGGAATCTTGTGTATATGAACTTGCAGTGCAGCAAAAGTGAGGTGGGATATCTCTTGTCCTGATGAATAAAAATTTCCACGAAGTTATTTTCCCTCTTATAATTACTCAGAAGCAAGATGGGCCGTTCCAAGGTCTCCTTATGGGGCGTGAACAGCTCACGCTACCTCGGTAAGATCCGCCACCTTAGGCGGTTCAGCGACGGCTCAGAAACCGCAGAGCAAATTATTCAGTAGAAGTACGTGATGTGTAAAGCGGGAGAACCAGGTGAGTGTGGAATTGCGTATAGCTACAACTTAACGAGGAAAAAAAGAAAACCGCAGGTTTTCCAACTTGTTCGTTCACTCGTTACACTAGGATTCCAAGTTATAGTGGTAGCGGAATTCTAAGTGGCAGAGAACCCTCAGTTTGCATCGAATGTGCTTGAGTAACCTTAAACCGATGTCCAACGCCACCTAATTTTGATAGCAGTGCGGCATTACAACAAGCTCAACTAATTTATACTCGTGTCTTATATCGCTAATGGCTCAGAAAAAAAATTTCTCTGTGCTTCGAATTGCGGAATACATTTACCTAGCCCTTTAGTCTGCTTCCTCATGGTTAGTTCAGATGGTAGACCAACGCGCGGTAAGAGGTTGATCACGGCTCCATCCTTGCACGAGGGTGAGTGTTAAAGCGAATAGCTCTCCTTGTCACTTTCATCCGTTTTCACTCGTGTACACCATGTACACCAAATTGTTGGTAAGTGGTCGATGGTTGGCGATTGGTTAACGGTGGTCGATGGTTGGCGATTGGTGAACGGTGGTCGTTGGTTGGACTCGGAAAGGAAAATATTCGTTCGTTCGTTGCTTCGTTCACTCGCTGGCTTGTTCTTACATTTGTTCGGGCTATTTGCTTGCGTCGAGAATCGTCGTCGATGGCTTCCGCACCATTTTCTTTGAACTGAGAAGCTTTCTCTCAGACAAAGTCACTATGCGTTTTTCTTGCACCATCGTGCATCGTTCCATCATCAGATGGCTGACAATTTTCCTTCTGGGGAACCTCACCGTGGCCAGGTCGGCCATGGCGAGGTTAGTGATGAGAATGTTCGTGGTGGAACGCATCTGCGGGTTGCACAGCACGACGAGGGCCGCGAGCGCGTTGCCGAAGAACCCGATCACGGCGATGGCACCGAACAGGATGGGAACCACGATGCCCAGCACCTCTTCCACCGCCCTGTTCCCGGGTTACTCGAAGAAGTCATCGTCCTCGCCGTCTAAGTACGCGGCATCGGGAGTCACGTTCCTGGAGTCACCGCCGCAGGACAGCGGCGACGCGGTGCCGTTGCAGAGGTTCGAGGCCGCGGCGGCCGCGGTCTGTTTGACGAGCGTCGCCAGGAACTTGATTGGATCGGAACTCCCGCAGTGCTTGACGACGCCGGCAGGCGTCGCTGACTCGGCGTCGCGCTTGTGGTCTTCAGCTGCATACGAAGGGTTTTCGGTGTACCTGTACATGATCGAGTCTTCTCCGGGCAGGGCTCTTGCTGCTCTAGATCACAGGAGTAGCTTTGAGTCGTCCGTGGCCAGGATACGAAGGCGGAGACACTGGAAAATAGGAAAGAGAAAGTGTGAATGCTAGCTTTCCATTGCGTTGGTGATACATCTGCTGCATACGGCAAGACTTTCTTGCTCGGATGAGTTTTATGATCCGTTTTTTTTTATTTTATAAAAAGTCGACCTGGTATAGTTTCCTAAACAGCTAGTGGCATTTCTCTACGCGCATAAAGACCGCGAACTCTTTTCCTCATTCCTTTCCGAAATATATATGGTGTAAGTCAGCGCATCTGGCCTTCTATGTTTAGTCCACGTGTTCTTTTTTTTCTTTTTTATCATCGCTTAAGTTGTCAGGTCAGTATGAGCAGTGCGTTTTTTTTAATCAGCAGCGTTCACGGGCACTGGACTGCAACGGCGCGTAAACGCCACCATGATGCAAACAAGCTCGTCGTTTAGCTCAAGCCGAGTGTGTACCCGCATTGAGCCCGTCGATTTTTCCATTGTGCCTGTACACCTTTGTAGCATCGTTTTGTTTTGCCTTTACATCTCAAGACAAATATCAGTGGGGGTGAAATGGTGCGCTCGTGTTTTGCTTAATGAAGTGTCGACGCTAAAGACTTCACTGCGGCCTTTTACATTAAGCAATAATCGTTGCCACATAGGTCCGATGAACACGTTCTCCACTCCTACCAGCAGATAGAAATTTCAGCAACCTAGTCGCGCATTACCGGCATCGTGCTCACATTGAATATATAGAGAAAGAGAAACATTCTTTATTGGAAGGTGGAGATATTGGCATGCTCATAACTCAGCTAGCTACTCCTCATGACGATAGAGACATACGAAATTATGCATTCAAGTATAACCCACGCCTGCCCAAGCGCAAACACACACACAGCAGCAAGCAACTTACGTGCTTGGTTGACTCCAGTGCCACTAAGAAAAGGCTACGAGCACATTCGTTGCTCCAAGGTTGAGGCACATAGAGCAACTATGAGGAGCTGCCTTGAAAATTTAGGGCAGTATAAGCACTTTACGTTTAGCAATGGGTACCAAAGATGAATATCAGGCTAAAGTGCACTTGTAAAATTACGCTTCTGCGAAATTACGCTTCTGACAGAGGCAGGCCTGCCAGAATGTTCGTATGGAGCTTGCAATAAACTTACGAGAAGCGCTTCCTAAGGCTAGCGGACAGGTTGCTGTCGCCGCATCTGTATCGCCACGTGAGAACACCCGTTTGGCGAATGGTCGCAAGGCTCTGATCCGGTTATTAGGAGCCCACTCCCTTAGGCTCCCTTCTAAACGAGAAGTGTTGCGTGCTGCTTTTGTGGCACAGAGAGAACCTAGAGGGTCGTAACTGGCACTCTCGATGTGTTTCCTGGTCGCAAGACAACCAGGAGCCGGCATCGTGTTTGTGCGCGAAGACCCTTCTTCGTATCTCGTTAATAAAGATAAATATTACGAGAAAGATTCGGCCTGAGTAGATGGCGAGGATCAGACCATCACTCCATTCTCGCTGGAAATGGGTCGGGTTTCGCTACATTATGGTGGTCATTACTCTGGAAAGGACGTGTAATCTCTAGCCCGGGGGCCACCCCTATCATAAGGGAGAGAGACCGGTAATAATGCCCCGGATGGTTGGAATAAAGCAAATTCTTCCAATTAACACCAACAACAAACAATGAGCACAAATGCTTGGCAAAAGGGCGGATATGGTTCAGGAACTGTGAGCACAGGACTAGTAACTCTAGCTAGAAAGCATCCTTTTGGCGTCGCGTCTTTTTTCCTTTTCTGTTAAGACACCTTGGCCAACAACAAGTTCCCTACAAAGTATGCTTTCGTTGTGTTTATTTTGTTCTTCATTACAGCCTTTTTTTTTCTCGTTCTCTAGCTC
This sequence comes from Dermacentor albipictus, assembly GCF_038994185.2. NCBI lineage: Eukaryota > Metazoa > Arthropoda > Arachnida > Ixodida > Ixodidae > Dermacentor > Dermacentor albipictus. The sequence continues at coordinate 109,273,055 of NC_091828.1, forward strand.
ATATAACTCCGATAAACTTGCTGGATAGTTTTTCGGATAGTTTTTATTTATCATATACTACAGGCCGTGAGGCCCAAGCAGGATTGTAACCCAAAAATATAACAATCTTAAATCGCAACGTCCACATTCGAGCAAAACGAGCAGTAGGAAATAACTCGTAACAACACTAATATGAGCTAAACAACATGGTCGCTTATAAGGTAATAGAATCCACACAGTAAGCCGGCAAAGACTTCCAATCAGTGATTGTCTCAGAAAAAAAAGAATGCTGAATTAAATTCGTCTTAGCAAAGTACGGGGCTGGAGAAAGGTGCCGTGAATGTCGGGTTTGTCAAATTGTCGATAGTGCATTGTAAGGTGGGGAATTTAATCGTAGTTTGCCCTTAATTAACAAATATAAAAATTTCAAACGAAAAAAATTTGCGGCGGCCGGACTGACGGGTTCGGTTTAAATTCGCTTACATTAGTGCTGAGACCGAAACGGTTCGGCTGCACTGCAAAAATATGAAACGGACGGCTTCCCTTTGGATTTTCTCAAGTGCTTTTATGTTAGTTGAAGTATGCGGTTCTCAAACAATACACGCATTTTTTAAGTTATGCCTTATAAAGGTTTCGTATGCTAGTATTTTAACCGGGATTGGTGTATCTTTTAGTTTATGGCGCAACAAGCAAAGGTTACGTAAGGCAGAGAAGCAAGTAATTGGAATGTTGGCGTTCCAGCTTAAGTTCACGCCAAGATACTTATCTTCGTTTACTTCTGGAATTAGTGCTGCACCCAGAGAATTCAAATGGCTTGAGTTGAATTGATTGATTCAGCTGTACGAACCCTTATCGACCCTTATCGATCATTATGAACCTGACAGGAATTACTCCGACAATTATCAACCCTTATCTGTCCTTATCAACTTTCTAGGATGCGATCCAACCATTATCAACATTTATACGTCACTGTTAACCTCATCGTACTCGATGCGACCCTTATCAACCCTTTTTCATCGTTATTAATATATCAGAATTATTTCAACCGTTATAAGCCCTCATCTCTCTTTAGTACCTTATCCATCCGCATCGAATCGTTATCAGCCGCAATCTGACTCACATAAACCCTCATCACTCCTTATAGTCCTTATCGACTAGCTGACTGCTTAACTTTCTGTGTTACGCGATAAGACAGGCAACCTGGTACAACACATTTGTATTGTTCAGATATATTGTTCAGGCAACACTTTGGCAACACTGCAGGGCAAAGTGTTACCCTGCACAACGGCGTAACCAGGCTCGTGATGATGATGATGATGATGATGATGATGAACAACACATTTATATTGTTCAGATATATTGTTCAGGCAACAATTTGGCAACACTGCATGGCAAAGTGTTGCCCTGCATAACGGCGTAACCAGGCTGATGACGATGATGATGATGATGATGATGATATTGTTCAGATAATGATCGCTGAGCACCCGCGGCAAGCGCGGGTGCTCAGCGATCTGACACTCGGCTTCTGAATATCACACGTCACGCGTCCGCGACGATGTTTCTCAGTAAGTCGACATTGACAGTCTTACGCATCATAAGACAAACAAGAGGAGAGAAGGAAAAGAAACAAAAAATGTTGTAATGCACTCGCAGGAGTATTGAGAAGGCACCATCATCGAGAAAAGCATCGAGTTTTGAAAAATCGTGACGATACTAGATGACGTTCGACAAATGTCGACAAGGTTAGAAACGCATAACGAAGAACTGGGAAATCAATCTAGACAATAGACAGTCATAGACATGTGAGACATGCCATGCTGCCCAATACGGTAATATTGTTTTTGATCCGGAAAAAAGAAAGATGAGAAATCCAGTCGAAGAAAGCCCGCAAAATAGCACCGAGAAAGCACCTCCACCGAAAAAGCTACCACGAAAAATAGAAAGGTGCGACGCATTAGATGATGCGTTGCTCGAGGCATGGGTATATAAGCACTTGGTCGAATCATATATTGTCAAGTACGGTTTTAAAGTGGAAGGAGAAGGGCACCCGACTAAATATTTGGGTAAGCTACTCCATTCGCGAATGGTTGAGCGGGCAAAACAAATAGTTACAGTGTTAGTTCGGCAAAAAGGGAAAAACGGGCATGACTTACGTTACTGGAGGGAGAAGAACTCATGGGCGCTGTGCAAATGGTTTGAAATATGTGTTGTTGTTTTGCGAGCTTATCATAAAATATCAGATAGAATATTTTGAAATTTTCACGATGACATCTTATTTATAGCTACTCTAGATTTGCAAATCTTCCGCGCAGGACCTCCATAAAAGATGTTTTCCGCGGTAGAATACCGCGATTAAGTACTCCTATATGCGGGCAGAGTACTTACAATCAGTTTAAATTCGTAATACAATGCCTAGAAGAAACAGCTTTGCTGAAAACTGGGCCGTGGCTGCCGTTGCTCAAGCCTCATTTCCTATTTGGTCTTATCTAAGTGGCAAATACCAAATATTATTGAAACCGTTATTATTTCGTATTAGGGAACGCTAGTTTAAAAGGAACGAAGAACGAATAAAGTGTTCCACCAGTTGTTATTGATCGTTGTCGCTGAATATAATCGCTAAGAATTAAATAGGCAAAAAGCTAAAGCGCACTTTGAGAAGCAAGGGGGGCTTTTAAAGTTGCCGTGTGTTACCACAGTCTACATTATTCGGCTCCATTTGCGAAGTTACCGAATACGTGTAGTAGTCAATGTGCCAAGCAATTTAATTTAGCTCAGTATGTCTCCCAATCTGATGTGATAACTTCACCTTTATCTCCTGTTCATATTTCCCACCACAGACCAGTTATGCTTGAAGTTTGCTTCCCCGTTTTTTCATCAGCAAAACCTTGGCTCCTCGACGTCCGCGTTTTCCATGACGCGCACTCGCGCTCTTGTTTGTCACGAGTCTCGCGTGCCTCTCTTTTTGGATCTGACTCGGAGTCATGCGACGCACTCAAGGTGCAGTTGCGTCTGCACTGTTCCGTTGAAGGACGTGCACTCAGACGAATGACTCAGTGTGTGCACTCAGTGTGCCAGAATGACTGGCGGATACTGCCACGAAGCTCCGTATTGCCCTTCGGGTCGATCAACTGACTCCGTTGATGCGATCATGGCAGCGTTGACTACGGAGGCACTTCCAACCGGAGCGTCGTCTGTCAGCTGCTGCTTAGCGATGCGGAAGTAATTCCTTGTGCACACCCTGAAGTTCTGCGCTTAGCAAGAAACTCGCTTTTGAGACAGCCGAATACATTCGGTTCTGCGGCCCCAAGTTATGTTATGGAGTTCCTGTTATGTCGCCTCCCGCGCGTGATTATTCGCTCTTTGTATCGCCTTTTGAAAACATGGCGCATGCGAATATGCGAATGAATCATGTTGACATCGAAATGCTTAGTGAGTTCCCTCAGGTTCCACCTGAAGTCGCTGAACGTCTTTGTGCATGACCATCATCTGACGATGTGAAAGCAGTATTCTCTTCCATGAAGCGTGGCTCAGCCCCAGGGACGGACAGGTTACCCGTAAAGTTTTATCTAACATTGTGGCAAGATGTTGGTGACACCTTCGTGTCTGTTGTCAGCAGCTGCTTTGAGAACTTTCAATTCCTGTCCAGTTTTCGCGATGGTCGCATTGTGCTGATACTTAAGTACGATCCATCATCATCAGTTCTTCCAGGGAAACGGAGGCAAATCGCGCTTCTCAACGTTGACTACAAAACCTAAACACCTCTCAATCACTGGCAGAGAGATACACAGTGTCGCAATCGTTAAGCGTGACATAAAGACATACACACTGACCAGGTGAGCATGTGGTCTCTTAGTTTCACCAGATCAAGAAATGACATTCGATCGCCTAGCTACATATTCGATTTACTGAGATCCTTCGGCTTTTCGTCCAATTTTGGTGAACTTATTAGGACTGCCTATTCAAATATCCGAAGTACGTTGTTTTATGATGGTCGGGAAAGTGAGTGAGTGAGTGAAGTAACCTTATTTTGGTCCAGAGAAGACGCAGGGGAGACCCCGCGCCACCCGGCTAGTCCCACGTAGGGACCGCCAAGCGCACCACTTCTTGTTACTCGGGGTGTTAGTCAATGGTGCCCTCCATCTCCAGTACTTTTTGTGCTCAGCCTTGAGCCATTTCTGTGCTCGGTAGCGAGAGACCTTTACGTGTGCGGTCTCCCAGTGCCTGGTAGCGTTGTTGTGAAAGTGACAGCCTTCGCCGATGACATCACATTGTATCTCAGGAATGACGATAGCTTATCTCGTAGCCTTTGCATTTTCACTGAGTACGGAAATATTTCAGGCGCTCTGCGAAATTTTTCAAAATGTCGTTATTTGTTCATTGGTTCAGCACAGACACGCCTAAGTCCCCTTTCCGTCTTCAAAAAAGCGATTCTCTTCGTATTTGAGGCGTTGATTACACCTATGATGGCATATCTCCCTCTGTGTAGCTCTCAATTCTTGAAGACCCAAGGCGAAATATTTAATGTGTTCAAAGGTATGATTTATCCCTATTAGAAAGAAGGTACGTAGCACAGTCTGTATTTTGCGGCCGAGTGTGGTACGTTTGAAACGTTGTACAGCCCACATTACGGGTTACTAGGTCCTTTTATTCCCTTCTTGGTTCCTTCTTCTGGTCGGGCCACACAGAACTGGTTTGTCGCGCGTAGCTTGGGAAACCACGCTCTCGCGGTGGGTTCGCGTTCCCATCCGTGTGTGTGCGCTGCTGGCTGCTTGTTCTGCGATTTATGCTGCGCCTGTTACAGCGTGATCAGTGTACTGCGCGTGAACTCGCCTGCTATTTCCTTGGCACAAGAATTCGCTACATGTTACCGGGCGCGTACATAAATCGCGGACCACAAGTGGTAAGCGCACCCGCATTTTACTCTACGGCCGCGGCATTTTATCGCCACATACAATGGGTGTGTCTTGATTTAGACGTTCTTGAAAACCGTGTTGTGGATGCTATGCCAGCCTTACTGCTTCCTCTAGCCTCCCCCCCCCCCCCGCCCTCGGGCGCCGCTCATGTTCCAATAATGTGTCGTGGGGTGTGATAACGGCGTCAATTTGGCTGGCCACTTACGGGACTTCATGTGGCGTCTAGGGTAGCAAGTGCTTCCAACACGTGACAGGCTAAGCGGTGGGGCGTAGTCTCATCTTCACTGTGTCCCAATTGCCCCCTTCAAGAATCCAATAAACATGTGCTGCTGCAATGCGTCGTGGCCAGGGTATCTTGTAGGGCCGTGTATACTGGTTTTGTGGCCTTGGAGTTGACCGCTTTATTACATCTGGAGGCTGCTCACGTGGATCTGCTTTGCGCAAACATTTAATTGCTGCGGGGGCCTTTTGGCTATGGCGTAACCGGTGCGAAGCAGTTGCCGCGGGGGATCGTTGCCGCGATCTGTTTCCACTTCTGAAGAGGCTCTACATTAAGCTACTGTCATTTATGTGAGAGTAGTTGTTCTTCCTTGGGGAAAAAGAGTTCCCTCGGCAGCGCTTTCGCCGTTTCCTGTCGGTGGCTCAGTTTTAGACCAGCCTCGTTCTTGTACCCAGACCATCAGAAGTGCTTGATTGAGTGTGCATAGAATGTAGGTGCGCATGATTTCTGTGCGTGCATGCTCTCGTATACACGATCACTTTTGTGTATACAGATCTCATAGCGTCACTTCAAAATGATGTGAAGTATCTCTGCCACATCATCATTGTACATGACTATTGCGTTTGCTCTATATATGGAACATCATTTTATACGCACGACAGTTAGTTTACGTGTACCTGTGACTTTCCATGGGTCTATATGGTTATATATTAGTGAGTGAGGATTCGGGCACTACTTCGAAAACGTGGCGTGTATACAGTGCTTCGTTTTTATATATGTTATCGACCTGGTGGAATCGTTCCGTGATTGTGACTCAGTTTTCGTATCATCTGTTGTTGAAATAAACTTTTTGTAAAAATGAATCTTGAATGATAAAGAATGTTTTTTGGACCCTATTTGGACGCAACGCCGGGAGCGATCGAAACACCGCTTTCGTAAGGACATTGGTCTCGCTTTGCGAGATTAATTGTGTTGCGTTATTCTGATGGCTGGTGATGAAAGAATAGTCAGGCCTGTGCGCTCGCTGTGCAATCCACTATTGCGCTTCGCCTGTTGTATATGAAAGTGATGAAATATCAGGACCCAACCAAATGCCTAGCCCAACTGCCCCTAAGGCAGCAGTGACCTGATCACGTCATCGTTCTGACGCTATGAAAGACTCTGCTGAAAACGCCAATCACGGCGCTGTAGCCGCACAGATGCCATAAATAATTAACAGAAATTTCATGTTGACCTCACGCTGCATAAACGAAAATTGAGAAATATCATAAACTAGCGAGTGTAAACCAGGGAATACGATAGGCTACGTAAGACACGCTATACTATTCGGTGAATACTTCTTGTTAGCTTACGTCTTCATTTAAACCCAATATAGGGCTTATAGTTTGTTGTAAAACCCCGCAAAATTATTGTATCCCAATTCAGTAAATAGCATTTATACAAAGATACGCAATTAAACAGGATCTTGCGCAGCGCGTACTCTCAGAAGCAGGAAATTCACCTCAACACTGTTGGAAACACATTTCGCGGGATCAAATCCTAGTAATCCCTACTAAGAGTTTCTGGTCTTCATGTCGTTCAAAACGTCAACTTGAGGCATAAGTTCGCAAAGATAGAAGTGTTGAAAATGCACGAATAAGTTCGAGGCAGGCACACTGTTAGCTTGACCAACTCATGAAACCTTTCGCCACAAAAGGTGTTTTATGTTTTCGAAATTAGAATTCGTGCTTGATCCAATTCGCTCCATGATCGTTTGTGGTCCTATCTTCCATTTCTCTGTTTCTGGCCCCGCCCTTCCAGTGGCCAGCTTTCTTTTGGCGGATTAGACATGCATCAAACATCATCGGTAACCCACATACTGGTTCATCTGTAAGCGCCGCATACCACTACAGCCTGGCGCCTCATTTTACCGAACATGCTACAATAAGCATTGTAACGTCCTGCAGTAACCGATGATGAAACAAGTTACATACGAATGAGGCAAGAATTTATTGGATATCTCGCTCCGGTAAAAAGGTAGGAGTTTCGCTGGAAAAGCGAAGCAGCGATAGCGATAGCAAATTAGTAGACAGCTATATGAAGTGGGAATATTAGCTTTATCGCCGTATAAACTTGAAAACACTCGCTCAATAATTGAATTAGGATGCATGGTGTCAGCACGCACAAGCAAGAACATGAACTCATCATATTCGATGAGCGCGGACGCTCGCTGTCGGGGCGTGAGCATGCACTGGATGAGCAGGGAGCGTAGTGACCTCAGTCTATCGCCCCAACTCAAGAGCGTCGAGAACACAGCGCTCACCAAGTATGAACCCTCTGCCAGATGCCTTTGCCGTCCAAAGTACGCACTAGTTGGTGGAGTCGAAGCGCCCCCCCCCTCCTCCTCCACTCTCACCCGCGCTGCCTCTTCCCTTTCATCCCTTCCGCGTGCGATATTGAGCAGCCATCGTCAGTTCACCTTGCGCCCGGTCGCGAAATACACAGTTGCTGCCGGAGCCCAATACCGACGCATCCCCCCCCCCTTCATTTCCATCTCCCCACGGCCTTTCGCTCGACGGAAAACGGCAGCGCATTTGCTCTCCGCCTACACGTGGAGCTTCAAAAGCTTTGAACGAATGCGGACAGCTCAAAAACACGCATAAATGTTGCCTGTAATAAGAATTGGCACTTACATAAATCTATGCTGAAGTTCAACTTGCATCTGACAACAGGAAGCGCTAAGTGGTTTAAGTAAACAATATATATTACCGACAGAGCCATGTCAGTGGATGTTGCATTGACTAGGCTTTGCATGGAAGCAAATTAAAATATTGGTGCAGAAGGCAAAGATTACATTGTGCGCGTGGGCATGTGTGCTAAGGGTGATAAGGGTGAAATAAAGTCCTAGCTCTATGCCAAATCTACTCTATTGGGGCCTAGCCAAGCTACAAAACACTGAAAAGATCTGAATTAGGATTCTTGCATAGTTCGAGAAACGATGAAAGAGGTCAGAAAAAGAGCCTTCGCATTTCTTATCCCCTATTTCTCAAACATTGAGCCCACGTTCTTATATCCTACAGCACATTGAAAGGAGTTTGCGAAAAATTAAGCCAGCACTTCTACAGGAGCTCCGTCTTAAGCCTACGCTACCTAAATATTGAGAGGGTCTGTCCCAAGCCCTACGCGAAATTACAACTGCTCCTTTTTCACACCTGCCCGGACACCTTGATTGAACCGAATACTGCCCAATCCCGCCACCTTTGTGCTCTCTGCTGAGCCTGCTTCGTTCCTGCTTAAGGCGGCCTCATTCATCTTTGAAATGTCGACTGCAAAACGAGCTGTGCCTATTCTAAAGGTGTCGGTGATTCTGTAGCGTGGCCAAACTTGCTGCGTTTTGGCTTTCTGTTCTCTTATGCTGTGCCGCGCTCAAAGAGCACGTGTGCTATTTCGGCCTCAACTAATGAAATTCAGTCCACAGGAATGAAGAAGGAGACGCCTTGCCGCAGTACGTGCTAAGAATCGATATATTCAACTCTTCTTTAGAAGCGAACCGAAATTGCGATGTTTCAAATAGAAAACGCTTCCTCATACAATGAATTCGAACGGAACAGCGTGGTACCTTTCTGCATAGTCCATGTTGTCGATAGACATTTTGAACATTTTGAACTTTTTGAATATATTTTGAACATCTGTATAGAAACGCCATTCATTGAGTGGTTTTTTGATAACAAGTATTGTTAACTTGGGTAAGGCATACTCGAATAGTAGTGAAGCACGTTTGTTTTGCGTAAACAAAACAAGCATAAATCTTTTCGCGAGCCGCTCTTTGCCAATTCGCAAAAAGAAAGCTTTTCAGCAGGTTTCTGCAGTAAAAATCAAGAGGCTGGTGCATTCTCCCGTTAACTCTGCTGCCGCTTTTCGTTACGAGTGCGATACAGAAGGCAGAGGATAGGTGCCCTCAAGCAGAAATGTTTATGGGACGCGGCATTTCAAGGAAGCCCAATTTTGCGAAGCTGAAGCTGATAACGTTCACTTCAATGTTTCAATTTTTATTGTGCCTTAATCTGTAGTTCCAATCTCCATAGTGCCCTCCTTTCTTCAGTAAAGAATCACATTTCTGTGATTTTTTTTTCAAAGTGCTGGCACGAGTTTCGTTCGCCTTGAGGACCAAAAAACTTCATTTAGTTGAATCTCCTTCTCATTTTCATTATATATCGACAGAAGACACGTCCTCTTCCTCAAACGGTTGAGTTCGCCTTCGTGGCCCGAAATTGGATAGCCATTTCATTAAAGAATATTTGTTTAGTAATACAAAGGCAAAACTAATATAAACGACGCCTCTAGAAGGCATATGGGGCGAGTCTGCATGTAGTCTATATGAGCATTAAATTCACGGAACCGAATAAACCCTTTGCGTATCAAGGGAAGTTTTTGTAATTGCAATTTACAAATGTCATAATTTGATTACATGCACCACCTAGTTGTTTTCCAGCCTCCACTTTCATTTCCTTTACTTGATACCCATTCTGTAACTTCAATAGACTATTGGTTCTCCCATTTATGCCTTACATGACCTTCCAAGCTACATTTGTCCCTCAACCAGAACACCATAGTCTTGCCTCCTAACGGTAGGCCTAACATTTATTCATGCCGTCGCTCACTATTGCCAGGCTTCTTCGTTTACATAAGTTTACACAAGTGCAAAATCTGCTGTTTGTGCACAGTTAGGAAATTCGAAACTTCGTGCTTCAACATGTTGGGCTTACCAATTTTCCACACTGGTTGTAAAAAATATAAAGTAAAAAAATGCAACACGTTTTTTGCTCGTGCTGCACTTTATCTATTCAAAGCAACAAATATATATATATATATATATATATATATATATATATATATATATATATATATATATGTGTGTGTGTGTGTGTATTGGTCCAACAGATGTACCACGGAACTCTTTCTGCATTTTACGTGTATTTGCATAACTCGACCTTATTTAAAACTTCCTCTTCGCACAACTTCATACGAACACGTCCGGTGTGTAGGTGTGCGTTCACTCCTCATAGTGAAAACTGCACAAAAGGTACTCACTTCTGCTAACCGCAAGTTTAAGGCATAAATTACTGGCTGCGGCAGACGCACTCCTATGTAAGTGAATCTCAAAAAATGAAGAAAAGAATAAGCAGAATTCATGTTTCGATGGTTGTCGGCAGTAATGCGCTTAGCATTGGAGAAACACAGCCACACAGCGCATTGCCGACGTCGAAACACCTTGTGTATGAGCAGGTACTGCAGTGGGATTCGTGTTTGCCGCATCCCTAGGAGCACTTGCTGCCCTCTAGTGCCGCCTCTGCGAAACGTGCGCGCGGCCTTCGAGATGCTCGGCGCGTCGCCGGTGCGTGCGGACGCTAGCTGTGAAGCGCGTCACGCGGCAACCGGACTCTCTGGCCGTGCTCGCAAGCTCACATAAACTCCGAACTCGGCAAGCGCAACTTTGAAGCAGCAATCCGGAGTGAAGAACTCGCTCCCCAACTCTGGGCCGTCCAGCAGCTCCACGACGCCGCCAGGAAACTCAACCTCCCGGTTCCGTCGTGCGAGACGCCCACTCCAAGAGAGCCCAAAGCTCTCGTGGCCTGCAGGACCTGAATAAAGTTGATTTCCTTCCTTCCTTCCTTCCTTCCTTCCTTCCTTCCTTCCTTCCTTCCTCTGTTGCGCTTCTTTACTGACACGCTGCGGCATCTAGTGGGGCTGCGGAGAAGTCCACGTGTGGCTTCCGAGACAAGAAGCGTGGCGCGCACCAGCGTCCACAAACCGTAAGAATTGTTACCTCGCTTATCGCGCACTCAGTGGAACGCGCTTAGTGTCCCAAGTTGGTGACAGGTTCAGTAAAAAACGCCACATACCCGGTGCATTTGCGGCGAAGTCTGCTAACGCGTCGGATTGTTGTCCTTGAGGAACCCCTATGACACGAGTTCGAATCAGCTCAGCATCGGGAAATTTAAGGGACCTTTTCTTATCGTTTTAGAGTGGCCCTTTCCAAGTGGCAAACGCGTATTTACCCAAGTTGGTGTTACGTATGTTCATATAAGGGCAGCACGCGCGTACTGCCACACAGACAATGACACAACTTGGCATCAAAGAGGTTCTGTTGGCGTCAAAGATGATGATGAGACCGCACAAGATCCGTCGAAACTAAACAAACAAGGCAGCTGCGTCATGCACATGGCCTCACACTCCAAGAATATTCGTGCAGCAATAACACGTTCTATTATTCTTTTTTGCCTAGACGCATTCGGGAATGGAATACTCTTGACCGACTTGTAGTCGAACAGCAAACAATTGATGATTACCTTCAGCTGTTGCATAACTCCCATAATGTGTACTCCTCAGCCTTTCAGCGTAAGCCTTCCTTCTTTCTGTACCTCCCCTCTGTAATAACTCTGTCAAAGGATTGACAGTATGTTGAAATAAATGAATAAAATAAATACTGTGCTCGTGAATGGGTCCTGAGATGTCGGCAGTCATCACTTTCGCAAGTCGCTTTGTTGTAAGGCAGGAAGGACCCTGTAATAGAAAAGGTAAAAAGGTGGTCACAATATTATTGACATTGGAGCACAACAGATGACCGCGTTAGCTGCTGTGTTGACCGTTTCATTGCTTCATTCATTTGAATACGCCGGTCAGGTCAACTACTTCTAGACAGACATGGTGCATCAAAAAGGGTGTCGTAATTTAGGTAGGCGCTGACATCTCGCTGCGTAAACATGCTTCGGGGTCTCAATCTAGCGCGGCGATGACGCTGTCACTATTGCCTCACATGTTTCGCATGAAGACGCAAGATTCCGTACGCGTTCGCATGGAATCAAATCAACAGATAACAAAATATTACGAAGTGCAGCTCGACGAACTTGTGTAGTGTGACTTATTTTGGATCCCGAAGCATATGTTGCTTCATTCCTTGCACGATCAGGTAAATAGTTAGGTTCTGGTCTCGGTTCGTTTCAAGCTGTTTTTTTTTGCAAATAGATCCCTGTGACGGATGGGTGGCTGGAATTTTTTTCTTTTTCAAGCACAAAGACAGTCTTTGTCCAACGCACTGAGGACACTAGATGACCATCCTCTGAGTGAACAGACAGTACTAGAGCACCGTCTCTACCGATCATCGACTCAGAAGCCGGTGAAAGTATTTTTTGCTTTTTCAGAACGTCTGGTTTGCGCGAGCGGCTTTGACTCAACGGCTGTCTGTGCACGTATTTATACCCTCTCTCTCCCCCTTCTATCTCTTCCCCTTCTCTCTTCCCCCGGCGTAAGGTAGTCAACCAGACTCTTGACTAGTTAACATCCCTGTCTTCCCTACATCCCTCCTCTCTCTCTCTCTTTTCTTAGAGCACAGTACCCCAATGCTATGTTCATTAGCCCATGATGCCACGCATATGTGTCTCATGCCAAAGCTGACTATGGCTCTTCTGAGGCGTTTGGCGCATTCATCCCGTGCCCGCTGAAACACTGTCTCCTCGTGGCAGCTAGTACTCTGAGACGTTCTGCTAGACTGAAAAGCCTTCGGATGCAGCCCCGTTTCTACCTAGCAGCTACCGGAACGTAAAAGCAGTCACATTACGCCACCTTCATGATAGACCCATGTCAAAAAAAGGGTTGGTAATGATTGTTCACGGGAGTAACAAATTTCATTCTTGTTTTAACATAGACCATATGACACAGGCACATCTTCGTGCAATGTTATAACAATTATTTGCACATGTCACGGTCTGTGTTGCTAGCGCTAATGGCAGTCCAGCACATGTGCAGAATTCAACGATGGATACATCCTAAGCTCATGCCGAACTGCTGGAGTAGATAACTTCCGTCGTGGTCTGACGATCGCCGTCACCATCCTCGCCATCTTGTTGCCGTCACCAGACTCACGATCGCGTCACACTCACCCAACGGCAACCGCTTACACAAACCCGTCGGTGTACTTGTATGGTAACACCTTCAGGAATCCCATGTGACGCTGGACCGTTAGCTTCCTGCGAAATGATTCGCATAACGTTTATTCCTACAGTGCCTAGGATGTGCGTATTTTTTTTTGTTGGTGTTGTATGTTTGCTAGCATGAAGTGGACGAAAAAACATGGCTATGTAGATGCATTGGCTCAGCAAGCTAGTTTGTTCCCGCATATTTATTCGTGTAGTTACTTTAGTAGAGAAAATTGTGGCAGCCTTGTGTACAATGACGCCTGTCTTACTGTTCCTTGTTATGTTATTATTATCTTTATTGTGTTCCTTATTCAATTATTATGCATGGGCCAGCACTCAGACGTTGACGTTGTTCCTGGTCATGTAAATAAACAGGATTGAATGATTATTGAATAATTGATTATTGTTATTATTATTATTTTCATGTAAGCATGCTTCAGCACTTATACCTTAGCTAAATAAGCACGTTAAAACATGATTTATTGATTCGTTGATTGATGATTGATTATTATTATTGTTACTCTATTGTATGGTAATATAAAAACATCACTCCAACAACAAAAAAGAAAGTGGAAGCACGCTAGCAGTTGTCTCCTAAAATGACAGCACACGTCCACACACCTGACGCAGAGAAAAAAGATTCCATAAAGCAAATAATAAGGCTTAAATAAACAACGAAAAAGATGTAGATTGTTCTGTTGCTAAAAAAAACAAACGCTTTCAAGACTGAACACAATAGGAGCAAGAGGAGATGAAGACATTTAATGAGCGGTGGCAAGGAAAATTGGCAGGTTCGGGGGCAGAAATTCTAAGCCACCCTTAGCAACGACTGCAACGACCTGAGGAAGCAATCTAAGAAGTATATATTTTATACCATGAAGAAAAAGAAAAGCGCCAGCTGTTCATTAGCGATGAAGATTCTTAAACTGAAGCAATATTTGAGAGAAAGCACACAAAGACGGTCCTGGTGCACTTCTCTCACTAAGTGGAATAAAGCACCATAATGCGCTTTTAAAAAGGTAAGTTTGACAGCTGGCCACCTTTAGCGGCGCCACGAAATTAATCGGATGATTAAAGAGAGCTTTGGGGACTTAAGCTCTTGGCTTAAATGGAGGCAAAATCAATAGATAATAATCTTAGCGATTGCCCAAGGCTAGCGACAACTTTATGGTTTACCTGACAACCTAGATGAGTGCTAATGAGCATCAGGGAGGGCGCTTCGCACGGCTAGCTCCACGATAGTTAAAACTGATGAACTCTCTGTGCATCTGCTTCACATATATTTTTTTCTCTTTGCTTTTTCCGAAACGTGCTCATGAAACGTCATTAGAGAGGATCACAAAGCACAACTTACGCAAGAGATAATCGCTTCAGTGCTACGCCTGAGACCCAGTAATGAATCGTGCATTTGATGCACAATGACGAGTATTTGATCAACAGCTCGTTAAGCAAACGGCGATAGCGTGAAGTAACGAATAGTGCTAGTTTTAACGGAAGCGGCCCGCCTAAACAATGATTCGCTACCGTTTCTTTAATGTTTACGTTAACGAGGCAGTGATGCAAAAAAATTATGGGGTGTTATATCGCACAGGCCCGGCATGATTGCGAGAAGTAGCGGAGCGGGAGACTCTGGGCTGATTTTGACCACCTGGGGTCTCTTAATATGCGCCTAACGCGTGGTACAAGACCGTATTTGCATTCCGCTCCAATTGTAATGCGGTCGCCACGCTGAGATTGAACAGGTGAACTCGAGCCCGAAAGGGAGGCTAAAGGGAGACTACAAGGCAGTTTGTCAAATAGCTTCTTCAGGACGCCATTTTTGTCAACATCGCCGGGAGCGTCTGATTTGCGAAAAAGAAGCTAAAGGTAAAACTTTTATTTTTCTAGTTTTTTTTATTTTGCGCTGGGATTGTAAAGCCGTGCTCCAACAATGAGGCGGGATGAAAATGATCAAGACTATCTATGCTCAGTCTTTAAGTCCCTTGTAAGAGAAGGCAAAATATTTCGCAAGAAAATGTATCTAGGCAATAGTAGGCACAGCCAAAATCCTGGATGTCGCGCCGAATCCGTTCAAAGAATTCAAGACGACGTAGCCACTGGCATTTTGTTTGTATGTATTTTTTGGGTTGTCAGGCTGCCCCGTACTGTAAATGTGACTTCTTTTTTGGGGGGCGAGGAGGGACGGGTTCCATTGGCCCCCATCTTGCACAAGCCGACACACGAGATCGCTAGGAGAGGCCTTCGTCCTGCAGTGAACATCAGCTGGGTGTTGTCGATAACGATGGTGATGATGACGAATATGTTTCGAATAGTGCAGATTAACTTATTTTCATCGGTACTGTCTATTTCAGTTCGCACGAGCAGTTTAAAAAACTGGCTGTGGCTTAGCTAAGGTGAAGCCCAGGATGCGAAGCATACTAGCCTTTATTTTAACGCGACAGCGTTAAGGAGTTCGTGTCGCAGAAAAGCCGGTGTCGTCGGCGTCGGCTCAGGCGTGCGGCGCTTGCTCAGGCGCACATTTCGTTGTCACGCCGAACGCTGCGTTGCTCGACGCTCACCGCGTCCGATGCGGGGCGCGTAGTCGCTGCGCCGTAGCAAAGCCACCTAGAAAGAGTCTCTGTAGCACGCCGCAACCTTCGCTTCTCATTCCAACGAGCAGCTCTGTCTCCAGGAGGCATCTCACCTCGTGAGTGTCTAGCAGAGGCAAGCGCAGCTGCTTATATACCGCCGCGACGCCGCGAGCGATGGCGCGAGTTGGAGCCCCGTTTCTCCTCTGTCGTGACGTCATGGTGTCACGTGGTCAGCCTTGCAGGCGACGCCGCGAGCGACGGCGCGAGTTGGAGCCCCGTTTCTCCTCTGTCGTGACGTCACGGTGTCACGTGGTATTGAAGGCGACACCGCCGCGCCTCAGGAGCTGGGTCGAGCTCTAGTAATATGCTTCGCATAAAAACATCCTCCACTGCTATACCTGTCAAGTAAAGTTTTGAGCTCCTGTGGGCTCCCTCAGCAGCCAGCGCCAGCAAATTTATCCTCAGGTCAGATATATGGCAGCAGAAAGACTGTAAAGATAATAAAGCTATTTGTCGGGATGCATCGTTTCGTCAGTAGGTAATCTACACTGGGCACTGTCCAATCTTTCCGCCTTGTCGAAATCAGCCTTGCTTTGAGTTTCAAGCCGATCACTGAAAGTGGGAGCCACAGGCCCGTGATCCAATTGGTGCTTACAAGATGGCGAATCGAATAATGTGCCAGAATTTAACAGTGCCCAGTACAAAGTGATTAATAGTTTACCAAGTTCGGGGTAAAGGCACATGTTGCGTAAGGGCTGGCGTGCAAACACGGGCACGAGAAGAAACGAAAAGGATAGCGCAAACGTCGATTATCATGTGAAAGGTCGCACTAGGGAAGGATAAAAAAGAGGACACAAAACTTACCTTCGCAAGCTGGAGCGAAGGCAGCGCCAACCCATCAAACAGGGACGCGCGCGAGCATTCGTGAAAGATAACTATTCAGGAATTACAGTTCCTTATCTTGAAAGGTGTCGGCAGCTGATTTGCGCGCGTGTTACCGCTGTTATAGACGTGCCATGCCTCGGTCACGAGGAGGAATTCTTCCACTCTTATATACGTACACAACACTAGTGCGCACAAGTTTTAGAGTAAACTTCAAATCTTGGCAGTGTTACGAAAGTTTAGACGGTGCTCGTTTGGTCAACGGACCTTTATGCTGAAGTATTCGGCGACGAACGCAACGAGCTGAACAACGACCGGTGCGATCCCAGTATACCAGGCCGTTTCCCTGACGTTTCGGCGGCTGTAGTGTGGTTTTGCCTTCGCGGGTCATATCGGTGCCACCCCAGGTAATCGTAATACCTTCTCCGGAACGTTGTAGTGCCGTCATTGTGTTGCCACTTTGATACTGCTGCACGCCGTCATGCCGAAGCTGTGACGTCACCTGTGAACGCGTACTTGTGAAAAAAAAAACTGTTACACTCGGGAATCGTGTCATATCGTGACGACGAGACGTCCTGCCATTGCTGTGTCATCGCTTTTTCGTCGTGAGGTTACCGTGATGACATTTCTAGCGAAGTTTACTCTTAGGAAAGTTGGCCCGGATTCATGGCAAAAAAAAAATAAAGTAGCGCGGAACAACAAAAAGGCAGAGGAAGAATGGAATTAGAACAGGCGCTCGATGCGTTCATCCATGTCCATCCTAGATTTTTCGTGCTACCTTCACTTAACTATATATAGCTTCGTCGTCGTGCTATTGTGGTGCAGTCTTCGTAACGTCGTCGTCCCGTCGTAGTCTGGTCGTCGTGCCAAACAGAGAGAACAAGACATTGTAACGGGAGGAGAGGTCGTACTAAAGTACACGCAATTTCTTACTCTTCATTGTGGATTGTTAGTGCGGGTATGAAGGTCAGGACGAGAGAACAGGACATAGGTGAATGAGAAAATGTCAGTGCCCACGGAACATTAGGGGATATTAAGAACCGCAGTGCGACCTCTTTTCAACTGCACCAGCCTTAGGCTGGCATCCAAGCGTCCTTGGTGAACTGCCTTTTATTTCTCTAATCAGCTTATTCATATGAAAAGAGGAAAAAAGTTAATGGCAGCAGCAGCAGCAATACGTATAAAGACTATAACACTGCAAGATCGCGATAGGCGTTTTATTATAGCCGAACGCAGCGTAGTTTCGTTCTGATGTTTTTGTGGCAGGTTTTCCTCTTGTCAACGGTAGCGCTCGGCCCAATGCATTGTTTCGAGATAGCGTAGGAGAACTGCATAGCTCCAACATTTCTATCCACGCGGACAGCGAGAAACTATTCCTTTGAACGATTAGTGATGCCGAAATACTGGATTCGGGAAAAAGCTACTTTATCTAAAAGGCACCGGGAACCCCACATTTTGAACCCCACGTTTTCATATATTGTCTTTGAAGAGACTCTGCTGGAACGTTTCTGTGCTGAACAAAGCCTGCAGCTGGAAAGGGTGGTTCCAAAGAGCTTGGAAAGTATTTTGTACCTGGATTCTGGTGCAACCGAACGCACGATTTTCCTTGCAAACATTCGCGTCTACTGAAAGAAACGCCGCCGCATCGTTCTTTGTTGCCTAAGACATCGCCGACACGGAAAAGTACTCCGCATCACGAGACTGCACTTTCTCCTTTGTAGCCGACAGCGAAGGCATCTGATGTTCGAAACAGATGCGAAGCGGGAGAAAACGCCACATGACCCGCGAGAGGAGATGAAACGATTTTCGCTAGCCACTACAAAAAGGACTGGTTGGTCTTGTTTGAGATCAAAGGCTCAACTTAGACCCCTGCTATTACTTTTGGACAGAAAGAGGTGCCGCCGAGAGCGCCACGTAAAAGGTTATTAGTCTGCAAAGGACACAACAACTTCCAGTATTGTTTCTGTGTTGTGTTTTGTGAGCTGACCTGCTTCGAGAGTGCTAAGGGTCAAGTGATCTAACGGTGAACTTGACCATTGCGAACCCCTGTTCTATTTTTTTCCGCCGGTTCCTAATCTTACAGCTTCACCAAAAAGAAAAAAAGGAAAGGAAAGAAAACAGAGACAATACAAATTTTCTGACATCTGTTTAATCTTTCTTTCTAAACGGTGGCCGAAGTGGAACGTTTTAGTTTCACAGAGCTGATACAATAGGCACCACACCCACATTAACAATGTAATGTCATGTAATGCAGTCAGCCACTTGGATCGAAGTATTAGGAATACACAAGTGTGTATAGTTAAGTCGGGCGAGTCCTGCTATCACGGAGTCAGGTTTTTCGCATGATAATTTTTTCATCAGTATACAGACCGTCGTTACTGCTTGGGCCTGGCGCTCACAAAGAAACAATTTTTTTAGCGGTAGCCGAACATCAATGTCATGAAACACGAAATACGAAAAAGATGTTTCTCAACATCTCTAGCGACTGGTGGTTGCAAAGAAGTTTTTCAAGGGTCTGTGTTATTAGTTTTCCAAGCACACTAAGTAAGTGTTTGTTGAAAACTTATCAGAAGTTGAGGGAAAAAAAGAGAAATGCACATATAGAAAGGCGCGTTGCAAGGGAAATTTAACTTGTGGCAAAAAAGATTAAGCTGCTGCATGACTAGACTGCAAGAAACACTGAGTTACTCGCCAGAAGCAAAAATCACACGTTGTGATGTAGGCTTCCACCGTGAAAACCGAAAAGAAAGCTTGTATTACTCATTTTGTTTCTGCATTTACCCTCCCAGCATTTCGTTCATCAATTTCTCTCTTTCTCTCTCTCTCTTGTTTTTGCATTAATTCGATAACTTTTCTCCTTTTTAATCTCTGATCATATGCTTCTCTTTGCTTAGCAGGCGCAGAGAAGTAAAAACTGCCTTGAATAGTCGATTGTTGGGAAATATTTGTTTAGCTCCATTCTTCGAAAACACCGAATAGTTTAGTTTCGAAATTGAGTACGGACAGAGCGTGTACTACTTGATTTGTATTCAGAGGTTTGAATATTCGCCCACTCCCGGTAATTGTATATTTTCTTCTAGTAGTTTACCGTTTACTACCGGCATAACCATGTTTGGTTGTTCAGCGGCAACCCCCCCCCCCCCCCCCTGCCCCGGAACATTATTCGCGACCCGCGGAAGATTGGTTTTGAAAATTCTATTCGCAGTCACATGCAAACCGAAGAAGGCGCGGTTCCCCTTGAGGGGACTCATTCACCACTGAATGCAGAGCAGCAGGCCAGAGGATATTACCTCACGCCAACCTCAATACAATAAATTTCAATACCTCAATACCTCAATACAATACCTCAATACAATACAATGGTTTCCACAATAAATTGTTCTCCCTTAACTGAATGCACGCGCTGTCGCTTGCGCTTCGCACTCTGTGGTTGTTTATAACGCACCGTATTCGTTGGCACGAATGCAGCAGATGCCAATCTGCTCCCGCTGGCATGTTCAGCCTCCTACGCCTGACAAAAAAAGATTTAGGAAAACCGAGGTTTGAGCAATAACGGAACGTCCCTGTAAAATATGCCGCAAGGAAATTGGTCTCCCGTGTGCTGGACCCTTCTTTTATACCAGCCCGCAGTGGCGAATACATTTCGTGTTACGCATACTCCACGATTCTGGTCCACCACGCTTTTGTCACACGTGTATGTGATGGCGTCAGCAGATGAAATACGCGGCAATAAATAACCGGCAAACGTGACTTTCTTGCAGTTCTCGAGGCTTCCGAGACCGATCGTGCCATGAATTTTCTTGATGTGAGTTTCTTATTGTTACCTGGGCTGTAGCTGGCATTTCTTTTTCTTTTTTTAAGCTTTCTTGAGTATCGTGAGTAGCCTACGGTTATAGTTTTGTAGCGAAGCGAAAGAGAACAATTTTTTGCGGGAGAATGATCTATACGGTTTCATTTATATGTTCATAAGTACCGTAGAACAAATGTCTTGGAACAAGAAGAGGGGGATAAAATGCGAATATTTTGCCTAATAAAAAAATGTTCCTTCTCTCCCTGCCGTTCTTTGTAGATGTTTGTCGCGCCAACTTATTTACGTCGGAAATATTCTGGCGTGCTATTTTATTGAAGTAATTTTCCCCCTCTAACTCGTACAAGTATAGTGGGCATTAATTTATTGTGAAAGCATTCATTAAGGAAAGCCAAGTGTTGGCGCAGTTGCAATAAAAGTCCGTCAAAGTTATTTTCTATATATATTAATCAATACAGAAGCAAAGATACGGTCAAGGAGTATGCCAAAGGTCTCTACAGATATAAGTGGATACCAGCCGTAAACTTGCGGGAATAACCGTTGTATTCTAGGTCGACAGCATCGACAGCAGAAACGTTCGCAGTTTACTACCTATAATGAATGACTTATAAATATTCACGTTAGTGCCACAAAAGCAAGCACCAGCCTATGTTTAGTTTATCAGGCGACACACTGCAAAAAAATTATCGCTCCACCATCCACCCTCCTTTACCTTTCTTTGTATAAGAGAGATGTAGCAAAGAAAGGAGAACGGCAGGGAGGTGAAGCAAAATTAATAATCTCGTTTGCTACCTCATACTGAGAGAAGCGGGCGACAGAAACAGCACAAAATACATAAAGTGAGAGACGGCTGGCCCAGAAACACGATCTCGGTCTTTAACAATCATCACGCACTATCACAGCACGGTTTCACATGCAGCACAATGAGCAATAATGAGCAGTAAGAACACATGAGCACCATAAACATTAACGTCACGCTTCGTCAGCTATAGATAGGAGGGGCCTTCACGAAGTCGCTTGGCTTTGACTCCATTCCGAAGCTGCGCCGGAACACCGGCAATTCTTACGGACAGCGATGGGGAAAACACGTGGTTATTTGTTCACATCGGCCCTCCAACAACCAAAGAAAAGGCAAAAAGCAGAATGAACCAAAACACTCAATGTTTCTCCAGCGACTGAATATTTGTTTGCCTGCACATGTCGTCCAGTCAGGTCATCCTCTCGTTTCTTGCTACGAGGCTTCGTTCAGAAAAAAAGTTGTCGAAGCGTCGTTATATTTACTAGAAGGCGGACGTCAAGTAGAACTCTGGTACGTTAGCGAACAGCGGAAACAGGTTGCATGGACGACGTATAAAGATCAGGGTAGGTTAGTTCCTCGTCTGATGCAAGGCCGTCGCCGTACAAGGTTTGGGGCCGTCAAAAGACAAGCAGCCTGCGTTAAAAGAATGCGTAAAGCACGGTGACGTGCACGTTTAGGCTGTACCGAAAGCTTTTCAGCGGGAATTCTCGACCGCGGTTTTGCTAAGTTCTTCGTGCACGACGACCTGCCCTTTAACAAGCGGCATTAGAAATATCTAATAAAGCGGTGGAGCGGACATCGCATCGCTCGGAACTGGAACGACAACAACAAGAACAAAAGAACTTATCTGGAAGACCTCTATCCGCGGCATATCTTAAGTATATAGGTATAGCAGTTGGCTATAATTCAGGGCGTGGTGAGGAGCTTCATAGCTATCAATTTTAGTACGTGCGTGCTTGGCCACGGTATGTGGCGTCTGCGCGTTGTAGATGACTTTTTTTTACATCAGATATTTCATCCCCTTTTCTCTCGGCTCTTTTTAACCTTCTCCAGTGGCGCTCTCTCAACGCACGGTAATCAGTCACAGTCGCAAACTAATTTCTGCACTAATAAATGAAACTCTACGGAGGCAAACTTAGCGCGCCCCCGAAGAAAAAGTCCTGCATTCTAATCCTTTTCTTCTAGGCTGGAAAGGCGAAACACAAATTTCCCATCTACAAAAGCAAGATAATACGAAACTCACCTCTGAACGTTAAATTTGATCTATTTATTCCGGCTTTTCTCTCCCACGTTAGGGCAAAGGAAAAACTGTCGCGCCTGCACAGAAGCTCTGGTGATTCAGCATGTCTTTATAGGAAACCAAAAAGCACCTCGAAGCTATGCCGGTGTGCTTGTCGCCGTTACACGTGCGTACAAGCTCCGCCCGTTGTAGCTGTCTCTTCAGTGCAACAGAACGTTGCCCGAAAGTGTGGACTATTTTCTGGTCAAGATCGCGACATTCCCTTTCTTTCTTTCTTTCGCTCTCTCTCTTGTCAAACACAATGCAGTAGCATTCCCTGCTGTGAGCCAGCGTTACACTAACATCGTCACCTCTTTCATATTTTGTTATATGTATATCGAAAGGCAAGGTCACCCAGACCGTAATATACGCTATGCATAACATATATATGATTGGCCCAGGTGCAAAACTCTATATTTCAGATGAAGAACCAATTTTATTGGTCGAGGGTCTTTCATTGCCTTTTGATAGTATGGCTGAAAGAGTCGTTCTAAAAAAATTTAAGCGAGATTATTCTGATAAGGCGTTCTGTGAGATTTAAATGCTCATTGAATTTGTTGCAACAGCTCTAATTGTTAGAAGATCGCTAGTTCGGTATTTTAGTACAATAATTTGTTATGGCTTGCTAACACACACACACAAAGAAGGCATTACTCGATAAGGAATGCTTGGCGCTCCTTGGCCATATCTGGCCCTTGCGCCACTAAACGACACGCATTCATTCATTCATTCATTCATTCATTCATTCATTCATTCATTCATTCATTCATTCATTCATTCATCCATTCATTCATTCATTCATTCATTCATTCATTCATTCATTCGATAACGAATGTGTTGCGTGCCCACACGGAGCTTTCGTCTTGCAACGCAAGACGACGTAGGCGTTCCCCCTCTCGCTCGGCGTTCACAGAGGCATAGCGTGGCGGTGCGTTTGTCGGTCCGAGTAGAAGTGAGCGCATCTGGGAGAGCTCATCCATTTACAACACGTATATTCAGTCAAACTCAAATCTCCACTCGTCAGGAGTTATAGGCCCCACAAGTGTGCCAGCTTTCTTCAGAAGTGCCACGCTTGCGCTGCTATGGCATTCCCACGTTCGGCGCGCAGAGTCCAGAAATAGCTTGAAGAAACTCGGGCCGCAAGACATAGGGATACTCAAGATTACGACAACGGCGAAACGTGTCCGTCTCGATAGACGGCGCAAGCACACGAAAAATAGGCTAACGGAGGATACCCAGAGAGAGAGAGAGAGAGAGAGAGAGAGAGAGAGAAAACAAGGGTAGGAAAGGCAAGGAGGTCAACCAGAGCAGCATCCGGTTTGCTACCCTACACTGGGGGTGGGAGAAAGGGGAATAGTTAGAGGAAGAAAGGGAGAGAGTAAGTACTGAGTACGTGTGGAAGGGACACCATACACAAGGACGCTATAAACGGTCTGTTAAGCTCGTGCACTTCAAGTACCGCACTAGTGCACGAATCGCTTTTCGAGCTAGTGACAGGTGTGGCCACGGTCCGAGTATTTTTGACTCGGTGAACGGTCTCGAGTCCAGTCTGCGTAAAGTTGCCTGGAGAGAGAGGCGTTGGACATCGTAGCGAGGGCAGGTACACAAGAGGTGCTCGATGGTCTCCTCGCACCCACAGGAGTCGCACATCGGGCTCTCGGCCATTCCCATACGGTAGGAGTATGCGTTCGTGAACGCTACTCCCAGCCACAAGCGACACAACAAGGTTGCTTCGCCGCGGGAAAGGCTAGATGGCAGTTGTAGCCGCAGCGTGGGTTCCATTTTACGTAATCTGCAATTGAAGCCACTTGAAATTCAGAGATCTTGGGACTTCTTGCGCGCAAGTAGGCGAAGTTCTCTGGCAGCGTCCGACCTCGCCAAAGGTGTTGGACGCGTCTTGGTATCTGTGTGGGCACGACGGGCAGCCTTGTCAGCTAGGTTGTTGCCGACGATGCCACAGTGGCCAAGAATCCACTGAAATATAATGTGGTGTCCTCTTTCCAGAGCATGGTGGTGCAGTTCCCTGATTTCAGATCTCATTTGCTCGTAAGTTCTGTGACGTAAAGAGGACTTGATGCTGTGAAGGGCTGCCATAGTGTCACAAAATAAGACCCATTTCTCTGTTGGCTACCCAACCTTATACCCAACCACAGGATACAAGGACGGTGGGCTCGCGTGGTTCCAAACAGTCTCGGGCATCACCAGCAGGGGCTCTATAATACGCTAGTGTCCACACACCCTCTGTAAGACAAATGGGCCCATTACAAGTAAGAAGAGAAAGCGCCATTCCAGACTTCAACCGCAAGACCTCTGCTATCTGTCACATCAGTTAGACATGTTAGCTTTCTAATGCTGGACTGACGGGAACTATTGCGTTTGGTTACGTCACAGCTACCCTAGTGCCCATACAACCCCTGGAGCGCACACTTGGCGTTCCATGTACCCCTTCCTCCTTGATACTTTCTGCCTTATTTTTTCTCCTTGATGCACATTGATGCACTATCCGAGTCGAGCACAAGGAAAATCATGTACATTGTTGCTCTTTACAGGTGGCTGTATCTACCCGACCTATTTTATGAAGCACCACTCAGACGATAACCCTTATGATAAAAAGCAATTTGATAATTTGATTCATTAGTAAATATTTCATAGACTAATTGATTGATCGGCTGATGGATTTGATTGTTACATTGAGTAATTGGTTGAGTGATTGACTGAATAATTGATTTATTGATTGATTGACGTGCTTGAACATCCTAATGGGCCTATCAAATAGTGGTGTGTCCTGAAACAGTTTTAACCAGACGGTGTCCTATACTTTTCCAGGGAGGTATATCCTACAGACATGCCACATTTATTTAAATACGGCGTTTTAATGCTTATTTCCAGCAAATGTTGCCTGACGAAGGATTCAACAACATTTTTACAGGAACATTGTAACCAAAGAATAATAGGAAGAAATTATGACTGTGCTTCACACATGCTCCTTCATGAATTTGCTGGACTTCACCGCAACACTCCAGCGTCACTCAACAGGAAGCACTTTCGAAAATTATATTTCGAGCGATCAGCCGAGTTTCAACAAATCTCAATTAGAAACGTCGAGAGGGTACTTCTTTCAAATGACCTATAGGCATTTTACGACATTTAGTAGGCAACTAGTGCCGCGTTATAACATTCTTTTGGTACCGCCTGAGAGCGAATCGAATTCAGTAGGAACTTGAGAGCTCGTCCTGTGTGAACTTCGTCCTTTTGGTTCACGTTGTACGTAAGCACGAACTGTAAGCCCACATGGCTACCCTGGCAGGATGAGAACGAAGCAGAAATACCGTCCCGAGCCCTTGATAATTATACCTCGCTGTATCGCAATGGTGAACGGGTTCAGCGAGAGAGTGTATAACGAGTTATTTACCTCCCCTTCAACTCGCCGTCCTTTGTGCCTGTAACCATTGTCTTCCAGTCGGTGCATTCTTCGGCCACACCATTAGAAACTTCGTAGGAAAAGAGCTTTTGTCTACTTGCGCAGATGCCCGCCCCAACTGTGATGAACGAACGGCAGTTATCTCTCCCGCTCTGTAGCGCTATCCCTGAAAAGGTCCGCAAACACTTGCATTCATCTGTGGGAATAAATATTGACGCACACTCGCTCTCCTGCAATTGTCTCGGGTAGGCCCACCAAAGTTCAGTCTTGGCCCCGTGAAAAGATTTCTTCGGCTAGGCGAATCAACCAAATAGTGTGCCCATTGTTTTCTCTTGGCCCGCATCAGCATCGGGGAAAAGAAAGAAAACTTCGTCGTCACCATATATATATATATATATATATATATATATATATATATATATATATATATATATATATATATACTCCGACGAGGACTGGTCCTCCAGCAAAAACGTTCGTAAATATATACGCCATAATGTTCTTTTTTTGTTTGAATTATACATATACAGTAGATCCAGATATGGGACACTTGTAATCTTTATATAAAAAGGAAACTCCCACGTAAAACCTGAAGGTGTAATGGTGGTTGACATTTTAGTTAAAAGCGCACTCTTCTTTTTATTAGAATAGCGCATAATATTCAACGACTTTATTTAGTGAGTTTCTTTGATCTAACTATGCGGAGGAGCCGGGGAGGAAGGCGGGGTGGGTAAGACAGGGAGGTTTGACAGTGCATATACCGGCTGGCTACCCTGCAGAGGGGTGAGGGGGTGCAAGAAAATGGAGAACACAAGAAACAAAAAGAAGGAAATATTGCAGCATATGTTAGCGATTATTTGGGCTCTGAACTCAGAGCTATGCATTCTGCAAAGTTCCAGAAAACTGTGTATTTTAACTAAATGACTGTAGCTGAATTTGAAAGAGGCAATCTGAGAGTGCTTGAGTCAGTCCATGTATATAGTGCAGATTTGGCTAGATGCATTACTATGTAATACAAACGGAAGTTGCGTACATCCCAAAGTAAACAAAATGCTATTTATACCACACTACCTATTCCGTGCGACCACACAATTGTAATTACCTTTTCATTGTTGTAACAAATATTCGGCCTTTTAATATTAAATGATTGCCAACTGCTCTACCCCAAGCGATATTCTGATTGACGCGGTTCTGTGGTCGGTGGAATAAAGAAAAGAAACAAGGAATCTGACCCAAATATTCCAACTACAACAAACAAATATAACGTATAAATATGAAGCGTACGATGCCTGCATAAAAGCATGACTTTCTCTGGATCCTTACCCGGACTTTAATGCGCCTGTTGTGGGCCGATCCCAGAGATAGTGTGTGTAACGCAATTAAACCCGTTCCCATGTATTCGTAGTTCCCATGTAGTTAAAAGGGTTTGCAGTGAGGGGATTGTGACGGGGTGAGAGGAAGAATGTGATCAGAGGGAAGTAGGGAGAAATCGGATAGTTTCATATGAAGGCACAAATCAGTGGAACTTCAACGGATCTCATAGAAGCTTACGCAATCTTGGCGATCATAATCGGTGGTCTCTACTGTGTTTTTTTTTCCTGCGAAGAAATTAATTTACTCTTCACCACAGGACCGCATTTTCTCTGTTCTTTTGTAAGCGCAAGGTGTAAATACGTAAACCTCACTTCTATATTTACCTTTAATTTCCAAATATTAGCTTAAAGGACATAAAGGAGTGCGAAAGATCCTCACGACTCTTTTTCTATGTTACCTTCGGCCATAATGTGAAATAAATATCTATAATAAACTCGAAGATTAGCTGGAGCAAGCGCCTAGGGTTTCCAGGATATTGTGTGCTGCCATTGCATATGCAGATTTGACTCCTGTGGAACTCACGTCATCGAAACGTTCCTCCATATTACTCCATAAGATGAAGTGATTTCAACTGATCTACCAAACCAAGTGGAGAACGCATTCCTGAGTCATTTTGACAATCCTTCTTTTTATTATTTTCATTACTTTAAAAGAAGGCAACTACGCTGAATTTGATACATAGAGTGCAATGATGCGGAGGTTGGAAATATGCTGAAGAGGAGGGGGTCCAGGAAATGGGTTTACTCCCCTTTGTTAAGGCTCGCTAATAGCTAAAACAATGTGTCCATTCCTAAAAATTAACATACTGTTCTACAGGCTTGTCGATGTGCTATCCGAGCTTTTTTTTTAATTTTGGGATTTGGCATCACTAGCCGGTTGAAGCAGTCTCACGCGCAAGCTTTCCGGTCATCGGAACATGTGACAGTGTCACCATGAGACTTGACCAGGTAATCGTTCCACCAAACACTCGAAAGTTGGGTTTTTAGAACCAAAACCAGGATTTGATTGAGACGCACTCCGTAGTAGGGAAGAACGTATGCATTCTTCCGGTTTTCTGGGACCCTTTCAGTCCCAGAAAACTTGCTAAAAAGAATTGCTAGGTTAATATTATAAAAGCAGAATATTACAAATTAATAACTCAAGAATAAGAACAGATCTTGCTATTATGCTAACTGCATCTTTTAGAAAATCTCAAGTGGACGAGTGGTAATTATGAATTTAGAACCTCTGCATATCTCTTACAATAATTACAAAGCTATTGCAAACGTCCTACTTACAGTTTAGCCGTAAGTGGTATGCAGCGGCGTATAACAGAACAATCTCGTCCGCTTTTGTTCTATATTATTCGTAGTGTACAGAGTTGTGTTCTTTTTTATTGCAGGTTTAGACAGTTTTAAACATCGTTCAGCTTAATTTTGTGATAATTTTATATATTCAATAAATAAGCTTAACAGTTTGGCGGCCTAAACAAAAAAAGTGTCTGATTATCTGACTAAGCACTGATTATCTCAAGCGTTGATTTCATGCGATATTTCCGTCAGTGCAATTCCAATTGATCCAAACAACAAGACCTTAACGCACATGTTACGGAGTCTGTGCCACGATGTCTGGAACAAATAAAGTCACACGCATGGGTAATCGCTGAACATTTTCTAATTTAAAATTAACTAACATTTAATTAACTAACGTGCGGAGTTGCATGGTCCAACTATACAAATGCGACAGCAGTCAATAGCACGAAAATGGCTTTGCCTTGTTCGTCCGTCCCGTCCATGTGCCCATTCCGTTACGCTGACGACAACCTTTGTCGTCATCGGCGACACGTAACGATAACTTCAATCGTCGTCGGGCCACCTCGTCATCTCCAGCATCGCTAGTGCGACAGCGTGAAGAAAATGAATATTTCTCGACAGCCACCTTCACTGGGATTTGAACCGTGAAACTGTAAGAAAGTGTATTTGGAGGGTCTAGTGCGCTAACCACTGAGCTACAGCGTTTTTTTTTTGTGTGTGTGTGCTTATTACTGAGTGCTTTCGATCAACCACACTGCTGGCCAATTAGTACGAGGCTTTGCGCTCCGCACAGACACTGATAGCAGTGGCCTTTGTGCACGCATTTCGGGGGTGAAAAGCGGGCACTACTGTAGTAGCCGAGAATTACATTCCTCAGACTTCTTGGAAATACGTGGGCTTACCTCCCTGCGATGAGAATTTTTCGAACGTGTGTGAAATTATCTAGTATGTTATGAAATGAAACTCAGTTGGCAGAGAGCAGTATTATAGCCAACGCCGGAAGCCCCAACCGCTGCACGTGGACTACATGTTCTAGCCTTTGGAATAGTTTTCCACGAAAACACCAGTGTGAAATTGCGTTGCAGTGTATCAGTGTCAGCCTTTCTCCAGCCGCCGGCTCTCAGTCAGCGAAGAACTTCCGACGCCCCCTGGCGATAGACTCAGCTTGCTGTTGCGTAACATCCGGCGCCTCCCCCAGCCCTACCACGGCAGGCACTCGCTGACGTTGCGAAGCTTTGCCTCGCATCCTGTCACTGCTCCCCAATATCTGAGTGA
The DNA here is from genome assembly GCF_038994185.2 of Dermacentor albipictus. Taxonomy (NCBI): domain Eukaryota; kingdom Metazoa; phylum Arthropoda; class Arachnida; order Ixodida; family Ixodidae; genus Dermacentor; species Dermacentor albipictus. The sequence goes on from NC_091828.1 coordinate 109,302,822, forward strand.
CGTGTCAGCACGAGGGCAGGTAGTTGGGGTGACGATGAGCTTTGTGTCGTCCCATGCATTCACGACGCAGATCGATAGTCTGGGCGCGTTAGGCACGATACTACTTAAACTGATAGGTTGAGATCGTGGCGCAGATTTGCGTCAACGTGCATAGGCTAATCTACAAGTGTCAATCGGAGACATCACTTGCGTGGAGACTGTCGTTGCGACGAGACGCCTTAATTAAGCATTGCCCCGACAATAGCCGACAGTCGCTGACAGGTCTCGCAGAGTGAATATTCCGGGACGTGACTCCGTTTGTGTACGAGTTGCTCACCGGGAAATTAGGTTTTCAACTATGAACTTAGAGGTGCGGGAATAAATGAATGGCCCATTATACTGACGTGTTAAATTTCTTTTCGGCAGGGGCCGTGCGACTAATATATTAGACAGCTACCGAGTGACTGCCATGTTTGGAGAATGTCACGCACTTGTGGGCTTAGGTGCAGCCACCGCCAGATTTTGTGCCTGAATAACTAAGACACCGGCTTAATCTTAACAAGCACGGGCTTAAGAGAAGCAAGCACGGAACGACTTCGAAGAAAGATGCATCGAGCTAGAGCATTCAGGACACGTTAAGCCGGAATTACCAGCATAATCTGTATGCAGAGAAGTAAAAAAGAACTGCTTAAGGAGCGTTTTCGTTAAGTATGTCTGAGACTGTACGTGTACGCCAGCCGGCAACGCTTGTCAAAGGGAAAGGCTGTTGAAGCTGGCCTTTTGCAGTAAGGTACCTTACTTGATGGATTGTGTTGTCACGACAGTTATAACGTTAAAAGAAAAGCTAATCACATCCCGGGGCGGAAATTTTCATGTCATTTTATAAATATGGATGATGGTGACGTTTGCACAAAACTAGCGCACAATTACGTTACCTCGGCCATCCCGCGCGTTGCATTTTATGAACCTCGTGTCTGAAAACAGAAAGGAAAACAGGAATGTGCGATTATTCGAAGCTTTGAGTACCAATCAAACATCCCCTTAACCATTGGTGTGAACGCGAATGGTTAGGACGTAATATTTCGTGTGATATTCGCGTGCGAAAAGGAAGTATTCGGCATTTAAAAATACAGGAAACTAACCAAATATTTGACAACATACTTACCTTACCGTATTCTGTTCTCTGGTTGCTAAACAAGGTATCGCAAATTATCAGACGTGAAACAATGACAAAAGTGTTCGAAAGGATTGAGATACAAAATGTGTAAGACGCAAAATAATACCCCTTATTGCACCGATGGCGTTAACGGTGATTAGCTCTACTGTGGTTATTGGAAAACGCGGTTAGCGCAGTTACATAGTAGGCGCTAACCTCTGGTTAACTGAAAACCGAGCTTGGCAATTTCGGTTTAGGTTACCCGACGTTTCACATCGTAGTCAAGGTTGAGGAGGGCACATCAACGGATTGCCGTGGGAGTAGTATCGCAGGTCATTTAAAAGCATGTGAAATGACCTGGCAAAATTGCGGAGGTCACGATAACCATTTGGGAAGATAACATGGCCGCTCTGCGCTGAAGTGCTCGGAATGTGCCCGTCTACTAAGAGATGACGCAATTAAGCTCGACGGCATTCCTCCCGCCGACGAAGGGCCATATCACTGTCAAAATGTTTACCCCCTCAAAGGTGTTTGCTTGTAACATGGGTAACTCCCCTACCGTTAGTGCCTTGCAAACAATTATAGGTCAGGACAACGGAGATCTAACCATATATAGTCGTGCCATGACGAAATAGGTAGTTGAAAACTATGTAACCGTTCTGAAGGCTTGGGCCCACAGAAATATGTGACAGGAGAATTTCGCAGCTATAGATATGAAGCACATTTTAACGCCCTTTTTTATGTCACCTGTCGCAGCTGGCATCATTTTTACTCGCATGCATACAATAGGAATAAAGTGCGGCTGAAGCTCGACAACGCGAAAGAGTTACCGGTTACTGCTAAGGCTGAATGAACTATGTGCAAGACGCAGCCAAGAAAAGTTGCACCAAGAACCATATGTGCAAAAGCACGCAGGGGTTATAGTTGACGCTGTGTCTGTTTCAGCCTTATTCGCAGAGATGCCAGCCACTTGGAAGATCGTCTAGGAAAGACGCCGAAGCGTCTGACGAGTTATGCGGCAAGCCGTGCGACGTTGTTGACGCCGTAATCATCTCGTGTCGAAACTAGCTTTACATTTTTTAAGAATTCGTGCGGCAGTCTGCTGGGATTCCAATGGGAATTGAAGTGATGTGTCTTACGCCACAGTTAACCGTGAATGGGTATGTGCGTGTAGCTTTCGCAGGCTGCGGTTGACGTTAAACTTGGTTACAAGCAAACTTTGTTTTCGACTTCGCGATGGAAGCCGACATGACAACCGTGATTTTAGGTTGCAGTCTGCGTTTTAGTGTTTTTTACAAGTCTAGACGTGTAGCCGTTTTGTCGTTTAGTATACATTGAGTGATGTTTTCCTCATAGCGGGTCCTTTTACGTATGTTAACGGCAAACAAGTTCTTCAGCATCTTTTTCGTTCCTTTTTCCACAACTCCTGTTCTTTTATCGGCAATCATTTATTTAACGTTTTTGGAATGCTAGTCATACAGCAGCTATTCGTTCCGGGAAAGTTTGTTTACTACCACGCTCTAAATATATTTAGAGACTATTCGTGCACTTTGTTTATTGACATTTAGTAACCTTGCTTATAAAAGTGATACGTTGTTCCTTCTAGCTAGCGCTCCCTCTTGCGCCAGTCAGTACAGACACAGTGCTGTGTTAATACACCTGTGTTTATACATGCACAGTGCCTAACCATTCAGAGATAAATAATCCTGCTGCCAAATATACGCGCCTGGGTCGGAATATTCACTATTCGATTCGATATTTCATAAATACTATTTGTCTTCGATTCGCATTCGAAAAAGTTTATATTCGCTCACCACTAAAAAAAAAGACAGTTAGTAAACAACGCGACTTATCGCGCATACCAAGCGAACGAAATGCGGTGACACGAGCTGTGAGGGTGGAAATTCTAGTTGTACAGCAAAATCGGGAATCCGAAATGGTATTATAGCTTAAAATATCAGGCTGCACAATAAGATATCTTTATTGTCAGACTAACTTTGAGCTTTCACTTCACACTGTACAATAATTTAGAGCCCTTGCAATCAATACGGGTGTAAATCTGTCTATAACTTGCACGCCGTTTTTTTTTTAGTTTGAAATTTCAAACTTATTGAATACTTAGTGCAGACACAAAAGTATAGATATTTAGTACAGAAAGAGGTCCCATAGTGTAAACACTGTAGGGGCACCTTTTGTAATGTTAAAAAAACAAAGATACCACTTAGCAGAAAAAAGCAGTTGAATATAAAATTACAAATATACAAACACAAATACATATTGAGACAAAACAATGATGCGACGGAGAATGGACAATGTAAAACGATAGGGTTAAGGAATAAGCTGAAGTAGAAAACGACGCAAACTGTATTCAAAACAGCAGAGTTGAAGTTGTGTTTAAAAGACATTCAATAAACGGTACTATAGTCTAAGCATGAAATTGCGAAGCTGATCTTTGAATAAGGATATAGAAAAGGCACACTTAATGTTATAAGTCAAAGCACTCCAAAGTTTGTGTAAAACAAATGCTACTGTTTGAGAACCATAATTATTTTGCACCTTGGGGAGTATAAAATTGCAATTGGAGGAAAAGCACGTTATATTTGAATTAGGAAGGTGCTGGACAAGAACAAATTTTTGAAGTCTTTTGTCTCTAACGGCTTGATAAGCAAATGTGCAGACATTAAATTTGATTAAATTGTCAATATTCAGTATGTGTAGTTCCAGATACATACCTGTAACATGTGTATGTCGGTTGCTTCAGGTGAGAATGCGAATGGCCTGATTCTGTACACGTTGGAAGGAGGAGAGATGGCCGCGATATGTTTCACCCCAGGAAGCAATACAATAATTCAGGTGACCGCGAATGAATGCATAATATAAGGTGATCAAAGCAGTTAGGTCAAAGTAACATCTAGCTTTGAGTAATACCATAGGACTATAAGAGGTTTTCCGCTGCAGTTCAATAATATGCAAATCAAATTTTAAGCGAGAATCAAGCTTGACACCAAGGAGGGAACAATGATCTGATATATGAATAGGATGTTTGTTTGTAAAGGAGCGTAAGGCCGTCAATGATAGGCTTATTTAATTCTCATTCCATTTAGGGTGTAAATCATTCTGCAGTGCATTGTTCATATAGCCCTCTTTTGAGTTACTCCTAAAAATAGCTCTGCACCACAATCGACAAGCTTCACAGTAGTCCTCATACAGCAAACAATTCTTGGACCCTCGTCGCAGCAGAAGTCCCTCTGAGGTGCTCTGAAATGACCGACTGTGTTTATCTTAAAGCGTCTTCAAAGAAAGTTCTTCTCGTAATTTCATTTCTCCTAATCTTTTCGCACCCTATCTTCGTGCAGAGTAGCCAACCATCCAGTTAATTATCAGTTTATAGCCTATGTCTTTAACTTCTAATTGTCCATTTTTACTTTTTATGATGCTGTTCGCGATTATGCAACGCCCGTCGTTTACGCTTACCTACCACATTCGGGCTCCGTCGTTCTGCAGTGACTGCATGTTTGTAGTTCCACCACAGACAGTTGTTTCCTATTACAATTCGTCCTTGATAAAGCTACGTCACGTGGCACTTTGCGAAAACTGTGGTGAAGCATTCCTTAGCCCAAGTGGCTTGCAAACGATAATACATATTTTCAAATGGAATTGTCGTAGATTGACAATGGACGTCGTGAATCAACTTCACAACAGAGTGAGAACACGTGTTACGTTGTGCAAACTGGTGACTGCAATCGTTTCAAGCATGGTAATTTAGCCCCCATGAAAATATTTTACCGTGTTTTATTGGTTCCAAAAAAGTGAAAGTATATGCTCAGATTTGTTCTTGGCGTGTTTTTGTAATGTTTATAATGCCGAAAGGTCCCGACAGGATATATTCACTTTAAGGTGTTCTTAGTGCTTCATAGTAGCAGAAAACAACGCGAGTGCGTCGTAATATTGTCATCGACTATGACTGACAATAAAGACAGCCCGCATTCACAACAATTCTTTAAGCCACATGTCGTAAAGATTACATGCCCTAAGATTCTTGCAAGAGAATAGTTTGCGTGAAACGTTAACCACTCTTACACTTTATACGACGGAATATTCAATGTCTAACGTAGTTTTTCCTCTCCCTCACTCTGTGTCTTAAGCAATCTGCGCCTAGAAACAAATTGCAGTTTCACAGCCAATGAGTTTCGTAGCAGAAAACGCCTACGCCAGTCCCCCACTATCGCTAAGCCTAGTGCAAAGCCCAGAATTTGTTTGCTCCTACAATGGCTCAGTGGCGTAGACATTCACTCTGAAAGCAGTGAGCAAAATATGCCGGCTGAGTAATGTGCCACTTCTGTCATTAGCAGTTATCAGTGCCGAAACGTCCAGCGGAAGCGGCAAGGGGCTTTATATGATGTTCTTTCATTGTTTATCATTTTGCGGTGACAGCGACACCCAAACAGTACGCTGTTTCAACCACAGTCTTATAAGTTGACTGACGACGATGACGTATACTGTGCCCTCGTGGTTCCAGCCTGGCCTACAGTGTTATCTAACGAGAACTTCTTGCTGGGCATGTTGGTATTGTTTCACTATACTATAAAGGCGCTCTTTGCCATTGTTCTCTCTTGTGTGCTGTGTTTTCTTTTTTTTTGGCGTCTTAAAAAATTAGCATAATGAAGTGCTATCTAAGTCGTCTTCTTGCTCAATGTCATGGTGGTTTTTTTATCTCATTCTTTTTACAGTGAAGTTGTTAAGGGAAATTCCACGGCCATTTCCATGCGTTGGCATTCGGTGGAGTGCTCTGTATCTGATGTTATTCAACAGAGTAAGTATAATCGAAAAATTTTGCGTTAGTACGTATTTATGAATGATTATAAAATAAACGTCGCCTTGCGTACAGCTGTTGCTGGGTTAGAGAGGTGCCGTAAGCAAGCAAATATGACTTTTGAGTATCCACACCTGTACCTTAGATACGCAAGTATTCAATCATTTAGCCAGCAGCCGAGTTAGGGAACGCCGAAATTTGAAAGTATTGAAACGCTCAGCAATCGCACATATTGCGTCCATGAAGATATCAGCTTTTGCAGGGTAGTAGAATTACATACATGAGTGAGTTTGACGCTTTGATATTGTCAAAGCTACATTTTATACGGTGTTAAGTTTTCGTATTAAACAGTTAAACAAGTCAATTTATCTTTCTTTACATTAATACTGTTTTAAATCTTTAAGTGCTTGTGACCTTTATTGCTTCCTTTCTTTTTTGTGACATTTACTCCTACGAGAATTTGTTGCGTTTACCTAATCGCATAGCGTGTTACGTTTTCCTTCGTGTATACATATGTAATATTTGTTAATATTCCGATGTTCTCATATGAAAATGAGCATCCAGCCCCTTACGGTTGTGACATTGTGTCCTCGTTTAATTAGGACAACAATAAAATGATGGCGCATTTCGACTGCTGAATACTGGCAGATGTGCGAGCTTGACACAGGTTCACAGTTGCGAAGTGGCGATTACGAAACTTGCCATCAGAAATCAAGTTCAGTATAGGTGACGAGGACGAACTCTCCTTGAGTTGCAACGCATTTTTGGTATGCACGCGAAATTGCCGCCCGACTGGCCGCTCCAGGCACGTTGCGTGTATTGGCGGGCTTCTTTCACGCTCTGAAAAGCATTTTTGAGTAGCACGTATTGAGCAACAGAAAGCTACATCGGAAGTTTTTTCATGTTTGTCTACAATTATCTCATTGACACTTTTTATCTAATTACAATAGTTGAGAAGTTGATTGAAAAGTTATCAGTACTAATTATGTAATTAAGTAGACTGCAAAAAATATCTTAGTATCTCCAAGCGACGGCAAACAACATTACCTTGTTTCTGTCCAGTTACGCGGCATTCGCCTATTTTCAAACTCCGGCTAAAGTTAGCTGGGACATCCTGCACACAGACTGTGCGAGAAATACCCCGCTTCCTCCGAAAGAAAGCTTGCTCATGTGATGAAACTATTTTTCGGAAAACGGCTGCGGTCATTTCCCAATCCCAGCTCTCCTATGCCACGGGATGAGGATATGAGGGTTATTCACCATTTCTGCAGATGCCGCAACGCAGGTTGCTTTTCTATACAGAGCCTGGAACCCACGTTCTCTCGCTCACATTAGAGTGTTCTGGCAGTCGGATGGACCAATACACGTGGATAACCTTGTTTGCTGTGGCACAAAGAGGCTATTTTTTTCGCGAAAGAAGAGTAAATTATAGGCTCGAGACAGGAGCATTTACCTGGACTTACAGCGGCGACGGCACCTATATAGAAGCCGTATCGATGTCCTGAGGAGAGGTTTCCTTCCACGAAGACGTTGCGGAACGACGCTTCTAAAGGTCGGGAGTCACGTACAGCACTTTCCGACAACGGGTGTAGGTGCAGAAAAAAAAAAGGGAATGCGGTTCTTTTCGGAACGTTGTGGCCTTTGATAACGGTTACTTTGTTTCCACGACAACCACTTGTAGTAAGAAAAGGCAAAAATGCCTATAATTTATAAACGAGGTAAAAATTTCGCAGTGTTGTGAAACGCTTGACAAGCTGCACGCTTCTAATAAGCGGAAAAAGTAAACGAATGATGCATAAACGACTACTTTACTTGCCACCTCTGGCAGCTGAACCCACAACGTCCGGACGAAGCGTGCGATGGTCTATACCAAACAGCTTGCTTAGCAGCTGCTCCTCGCGCACTTTCTTGCGCATTTGTGTATTTGAAGGGGTGACAGTGATATAAGATATCACACCGTTAACTGCATATATAAAAAATAGTGCAGGGTAAATGAAAAAATGGCTGTGGCTTAGGTAAGGTTAAGCCCAGGATGCGAAGCATACTAGCCTTTATTTTAGTTGTTGAACCACTGTTTAGCCTGGTGAACTGCTGTTGCTCGGCTATATTTGGTTCGGCTAGACGAAGAAACAACTCATGCGTTACTCTGCTTCGCCTTCAAGAGTGGAACGCGACAGCGTTCCCGTCGACCCGCCAAGGGGTGTAAGACAATGAGCTACGGCGCAGCGACTACGCGCCCCGCATTGGACGCGGTGAGCGTCGAGCAACGCAGCGTTCGGCGCGGCAACGAAATGTGCGCCTGAGCAAGCGACGCACGCCTGAGCCTTAGAAACAGCTCGTTTCTAAGGCAACACCGCATTCACTAGAGGTGCTTTTGTACCGCTTTGAAGCATCGTACTCGTGGCTCAGTGGTAGCGTCTCCGTCTCACACTCCGGAGACCCTGGTTCGATTCCCACCCAGCCCATCTTGCAAGAGTTGAGCCAAAGCCACTTCTCCTCTGTCGTGACGTCACGGTGTCACGTGGTATTGAAGGCGACACCGCCGCGCCTGAGGAGCTGGGTTGAGCTCTCGTAATATGCTTCGCATAAAACTTGACAGTTTCGTTTGACTAGCGTAGCATTGACACAAGTAGCGAGCCTTAGCCCTGCACCCAAACGACTAGAATGGTGTTCTCACTACGCGCGGTTACCACATGTGGCAGCGACGACGGCGCATCACTCCAGGCAACTACCGTTTGCCAGAAGGAAAAGCACCCTGGCCGCAACTACAGGTATCTCACGATGCAGGCGTCGCTAGGGAACTGCGGCCAGTCAAGTCGCGTGGGTCGTTTTTGCACGACAGGAGTGTGACGCGAAACTGTCGGCCGTTGGCCACTGGCTAGTGAAACTTCAGATAACGTTAACGCCATGGTTACTGTCCATACAAGTAAGACCAGCGCATAGGCACGCATCAGCTCAGCAGGACCGTTCGTGTGCTTATAGTATACCCACGCATGACGGCCGTGCCAGCAGACGAGGTGGTACCGCTGGCCTTTCTCAACCGCCGAGCCGATTTAGTGGAGCGTTGACGATCCGTCCACTTCGCTACGCCGTATTCATTTCCAGCCAGACGCACCCCGCGTCTCCGGAGACCCTCAAAAATACGTGCTCTAGCGGCGGATGCGCTCTTGATAGCACGACAGCGCGATGATGCCGACGGCGTCACCAACGGCGACAGCGCGAAAGCTACGGGAGCTACCGAGTAATTGCCATTCCAGTAAAAGTGTTTATGGGTTAGTGTGGTTTAACTTACCCTATGACCCTACCCCGGCACTGGTCACTAACGCTGTAAGGGGTCAAGTTTCTACATTCTCGACACTTATGGCCTTAGCACAGGACTGTCACGTGTATTGCCAACAAGCTTCAATTAAACTCTAGGCATTTTTCTATATATAGAGGCGGGTTAGATAGCGTCACTCATGGCCGGGATGGCGATTGGGGAACAGCATCTTAACCGCTGATTCCGCGTTGTACATTACCTCATGAAACACTCATGTGGCCGACAGGTATCCTGTGCTCCTTCAGACCTGAAGGCTATCAAAAGTTGAGGCAGTTCGCATTAGTAGTGAAACTAAATGACCGTGTTAACAGAGAGGCAATGATAATGGATCCTAAAAAGCTAATGGAGACTATGAAAGGTGCTATTGCGTAAGGTGGTATGCCTTTATTCAATCCCCGGCCGACTTCATGCAACACACATCGCGTCCATTGAATCTTAATATCGTTCCATGGTTCCGCGATATAAATTGAACGCTTTTTTGCAAAAATGTTCCACCTACTTGTGGAACAAATGTTTAACTAGAATAGATGTCTATTGTCGCGACCAAACAACGGAGCTGTGGAGCGGCACTGTGAAGAGGCTTCCGTGATCAAGACACGTAGCGAGACACCACTTTGATATCCGTCGCGGAATGTTTACCACCTTATGTTAGAATGGGATTGCCTCGCAAACCGAAAAAAATACTTAACCGAGTGCTTCAATCGCTATTACGTCGACTCAATTTTTCAATATAGATTCTCAAATAACCGTGACTACGCCCTTATTTCACACTTCGCCAACTCCGCGTCTCGTGTCTCCACCAAGTGCGTGGCCTATCTCCGGACTCGGCTCATAAAGAGTGATCGTTGCTTTGAAGTATGCCACGAATCATCTTCCCGTCTAAAGCACGTGATGAGTGTATGGGTGAGTGGGTGATGTGTGTATGGGTGAGTAAGGATGGAAAATTGGGTGAGTTCGTGCACTTTCATCATTGAAAAAAGCAACGTAAAAATACACAGCCTAATGGAGTGAGGAACGTTCGTGCAGGCCACTCGTGTAGTTCTTCTCACCCTCGTATTGAATGAATGCATGAATTTTGAGGTTTTACGTGCCCGAATTCGGATTTCATTATTAGGCACGCCACAATGGGGGACTCCGGGTCAATTTTGACCCACCAGGGCATCTTTAAAATGCCCCCGCTGCACCATAAATGTGCGTTCTTACATTTTACCCCCCGCCCTTCCCCCATCAAAATGCGGCCGCCGCGGCAGGGACTCGATCCCGCGACCTCGTGCTTCTAGCAGCGTAGCACAGTAGCCGCGCTAAGCCACCGCAGCATGTACCTGTGCATGGCGTCTGTCGCACTGCTTTCTTCACGATGCAGATTCCGTGGTAGGGACACGCTACTTACATATACGAAGTTGTTTTTTTCTTTTTTTGAGGCATTGAGGAGACGTAACTTGAAGGAGCTTTAATATTCCTGGTGGAAATAAAATAGTGAAAGAAGTAAAGCAGGAATTAAATTGCAGTGCAACTGCACTAAACGCAGTGACTCTTTTTATGTTAAAAAGCATTTCCCCAAGGAAGACAAATTTCGAAACTCATTCAACAAGTTACTCTGGACATCACTGCAACGTCGGCACGAGATGTGAGAGCCCATAAGCTCGCGTCATCTTCAGTTATCTGTGTACGCGTGGTAGGTTAAGTAAGGCCGGACAGAAATGACTTTGCCGCCCCGACATGCAACTGTACTCGAGAATATTGTGCGCCAAGCTTTGTGAGCTAAACGCACAGTAGTGTGGAACAACCTTCTTGGCGGAAAATCGTAATATACCAGCTGTAATTTCGAGGTAGGCTTACACGCACTCCCGACTATGGTTGTGCTAAGACGGAATTGTCGACGAAAAAAATGTGAACTGTTCAATTTTGAGTTCGGCTGCGTAGTTGTTATTCCTCACTAGCTTTGGGAGGGCGGTTGAGACACAGCCGAACAGAGATACTCGAGAGACCGGGCTGTAAGCATTTGTCTATATTATAAAAAAGGTTGTTGACAGATGCCAAAAAAGAGAAAGAAACAACGATAGACTTGGGTTAGCGATAATTTACACGTGTTTGTTGCAAGCGAACCCGAAAAGTTGGTGGGTTTAGTGTATTATGTGCTTTAGCGCAAATATGTTTTCTCTTTTTTTTTTATTTCTTAGAACGTTCATGAGCGGTGACATGCCACCATGCACCTATAAACTATGCTTTCGCTCACATGACCTTGGTGTGACCTTGGTTAAAAACGACTAGAGATTGGGCTAGCAAGCATTACTTGCCCAATAATCGTGAAGCACAAAGGAGAAAAGAACGGGCATGTCAACTATTACTTCTGGTAAAGGGTATTCATAGACCTCGACGCAGTTCGATAAGTTGGTATTGGATTTGTTATGAATAATCTGCTGCTCTTTCTTTTGGGTATTTCCTGCTGAAATCATTACCGCCGTTCAGCATTTTGCTCGAGGTTCTTTAAGTTGAGTCGGATTCTCGCGGTCTCTCTCCACAAGCGGCTTTCTCGAAGATTGACTCATCTCCCCTGTGAAATGTTCCGGCACGCTGAGCGAATACCCTGGAGTAGAGCAGTCTGAAATTGCTTTCTTTCTAGGATCCGCATTTGTTAACGACATAACTTCGTGGGAAAAATTCCTTTTGCGCAGCTTGCCATCCAGGCCTCGGAGTATATATAGCATAGATGATCCAGGTAAAAGTCGCCGAACAAAGCGACAATTCGCAGAAACATTTACCTAAGCTATCAACTTCAGCACAGAGACTCGAAGTTTCGTGTTCCCCCCGAGAAAAGAAAAAAAAAAGTCGAGTTGATAAAGATGTGCCTCCGGCAGAATCCTGAGCCCCTATATTGAGTTGTCAAAAGATTGTCGGAGCGCGCCTGAAGGGAAATTCGAAATGTCAAGGCAGCACGGGGTATATGAACAAAATAAATACGCAGATCCAACAGGCTTGTTGGAAACTACAGGAAGCGAGGCTTTCGTAAGGCGGTAAATGAAGAGCTTTAACTTTGTCAATTTCATTCCTATGCCTTTGCCGTAAAGGCCACTAGCCCACACACGTGCTCTGATGAACCCATGTTCACGCAACGTGACAAATCTTACAAGGAGTTGAATTTTTCCATTTTTCATTTCAATTTCGCATGCAACAGTCGCTAAATTCTTTCGGGTAACTGTGCGCCAAAGTATGGGCATTATATTCGCCATCAACACCTGGCGATTCGTGTCAAAGAGGCAGTTGGCATTGGTGCAGTATACGCACTGCGCTTCATAGTCGATTCACCCGACGTGGGCTTTTGTCATTGTGCCGTCTGCTTCTTGGCCTACCAGGCGTTCGGAGTGTGTCCCAGTGTATGAAAGCCGTTATCATCGTAGTCAGCAGACGGACAGGACTCTTGTCCAGTCCCCCATTGTTAGTATGTGCCATGGTACAGAAATCATAATCATCATTCAACGCCAGGCAATGGTCTCAGAGAGCTATACTCCTTTCACACATCAAGTGCAACACTGTGGAAGCTAGACATACTTTTATGCGAAGCATATTACGAGAGCTCAACCCAGCTCCTCAGGCGCGGCGGTGGCGCCTTGAAACCACGTGACACCGTGACGTCACGACAGAGGAGAAGTGGCTTTGGCTCAACTCTTGCAAGACGGGCTGGGTGGGAATCGAACCAGGGTCTCCGGAGTGTGGGACGGAGACGCTACCACTGAGCCACGAGTACGATGCTTCAAAGCGGTACAAAAGCGCCTCTAGTGAATGCGGTGTTGCCTTAGAAACGAGCTGTTTCTAAGGCGTGCGTCTCTTGCTCAGGCGCACATTTCGTTGCCGCGCCGAACGCTGCTTTGCTCGACGCTCACCGCGTCCAATGCGGGGCGCGTAGTCGCTGCCCTGTAGCCCATTGTCTTACATCCCTTGGCGGGCCGACGGGAACGCTGTCGCGTTCCACTCTTGAAGGCGAAGCAGTAATGCATGAGTTGTTTCTTCGTCTAGCCGAACCAAATATAGCCAAGCAACAGCAGTTCACCAGGCTAAACAGTGGTTCAACAACTAAAATAAAGGCTAGTATGCTTCGCATCCTGGGCTTAACCTTACCTAAGCCACAGCCATTTTTTGCAGTGTCCGCGTGCGCACTTGGAAATAGTTTGATGTTCTTTATCGTAACTGTGTAAACCTGTTCTTTATATAGCCTCAGTATTAAATGAAAAACGTTTTAATCCTGAGTAACAAACTGTGGTATGTGGTTTTATAGCCTTGGCTTCAGATCAAATTGTTTTTTATTTAGTTTCCTTCCGGGCTTTTCTTTTTTTTTTCGGGGAGGGAGGGGGGCAGCTCGTCGCGGTAGTTTCACGTGCAAGCTCGCGCGAGCGCACGCCTTTGCCACGCAGGGCGGCACGGACGCAACGTGCGGAGGGATACATTTCCATCACCGAACTTCTTGCGTAGCTTCCACAGCGTTGCACCTGATGTCTGAACCGGAGTATAGTTATAATATATAATATACTTTATTTCAGACAATAAGGTCTCGGATACAAGGGCAAAAGGCAGATGTGCTCTGCCAAAGGGGAGCCAAGCACCCGAATGCACACACTCAGAGCTTGTAGCAACAGAAAGAACATAAAACACTACCGTCACATACAAAACACAATTCTATGCAAAGTAAACAACCGAACAAGATACAAGCTTTTGGAATGTTAAAGGAAAATTCGTACAAATAAGGAACCCTAGGATCATAAAAAATTGTGTATACACAACCTATTGATTATTAGGACAGGAAAGAAGGTAAGCTTTAACATTCTTTTTGGATGAGTTCAGGGACACGCATGACTGAATAATTTCTATGGCTTGTGTATGTCTGTTGAGAAGACTGGGAATTAAGTGTGAAACCATTTGGGTTCCCGTAGTTGGTCCTCACAAGTGGAGTTCTGTAATGCTCGTGCCTTAATTTGTACGGCACATTAGTACTCGAGTGCAATTCAATATGTTTACAAGGATCGAACTTGATTTCGTTATAGACGTAAGAAAGCAATTTCAACTCATATAACTGATTCGCCTTTAGAACATAGTGTTCGAAAAAGTACAAACCTGTATGGTCGTTATACGAGAGATTTTCGACATGTCGCATCGCTTTTTTCTGTAATGTAATCAACCTCATAGGATTAGTTTTGGTTGTAGACCACAGTATACAATAGTGAAGATGTGCTTGTATTATAGTGTAATATAACTGCATTTCAGCGATTTGGGAACAAGGTTCCTAATTTTGTACAGCACACAGAGTGACCTAGATACTTTGGCATGCATTTTATTAATATTCTGGGACCAGGTCAAGTGTTCTTCAAGAAAGCCACCTAAAAACTTGTAGAAAGAAACACGTTCAGTTGCATTGTTTTCAAATGTAAATTGAAGTTCGGAATCATCAGGTCTGTAGAGCGCTTTATATACAATAACCTTTGTTTTATTTTCATTTAATTCGAGCTTATTTATATTCAACGATACTTGGCGCCACGATGTCTATAACGCCCGCACCTCGCCCAAGAGAGAGAGAGAGAGAAAGGCAAAGGAAAGACAGGGAGGTTAACCAGAGATTATCTCCGGTTGGCTACCCTGTTCTGGGGGAAGGGAAAGGGGATGCAATAGGTGAGAAAGAAAGAAGGATAAAAAAAAGGAAAAAGAAAAAAAAAACCTAAGCACACACACGCACGTACACACGAACCATTTCTGTGGGCACTGTCACGCAACCCGCAAAGGCATTCCTAGTCTTACGCAGTGTCACCGTACAGTCCTGCGCCACACAGTGTACTGTCACAATTTGTCAGAAAGTCCCGTGTCTTTCAAGTATCGCAGCAGCGCCTTCATAGCGGATCGCGCTGATGTTCGCGTAGGCCAGGTTCCAAGGATCTTGTCTTCTGTCATTGGGCGCTTGTCCAGTTTGTCTAAGGTGGCTGAGAGGACAGTTCTTTGTAGGTTAAAACGAGAGCACTGACAAAGAAGATGCTCGATCGTTTCGTTGCACCCGCAGAAGTCACACAGTGGGCTGTTGGCCATTCCGATAAGGAAACAGTAGGCATTTGAAAATGCTACTCCAAGCCATAGACGGATAAGAAGGGTGCAGTCACGTCGTGGAAGCTCGGACGGAATATGGAGCCGTTAATTAGGGTCCAGAGTATGGAGGCATGCACTTGTGAAATCGGATGAATTCCACTGGGCTAATGTCAGTTCACGCGCAAGTGTGGCAAGTTTTTTCGCTGCGTCGGCTCTCGAAAGAGGAATGGCAACGCAGTTGACGCCGCCATGGGCAGATCGGGCAGCTGCGTCTGCTCGATCATTGCCATGTATGCCACAGTGACTAGGCAACCATTGATATATTATATCGTGTCCTTCGTCAACTAGTCGATGGTGGACTTCTCTGATCTCTGCGGCGAGCTGCTCATGTGATCCATGGCGCAGTGCTGAGAGTACACTCTGTAGGGCTGCCTTGGAATCACAGAAGATTGACCATGCCTGGGATGGTTCCTCCTTAATAAAATGAAGAGCCGCACGCAGGGCTACGAGTTCAGCAGCTGTCGTTGATGATACATGTGACGTCTTTAGCTGTATCTTGACGGATCTTCTTGGTATCAGTACAGCGGCAGCTGCGCTTGCAGATGTAACTGAACCGTCGATGTAAACGTGTACGCGGCCACTGTGCACCTCATGTAAATGTTCTAACGTGGCCTGCTTAAGGGCAAACGAGGACATGTTGGCTTTCTTCATGATTCCTGGGATGGTGAGGCGTATGTCAGGTCTGTGCAGGCACCATAAAGGTAAGGATGGTCTTGCTGCAGGCATGTAGTTCGATGGCAATGCGGGGCGATTGGCATCAATTAAACGACTGAAAGTTGTGTGTGGCCTTTCTGTGGGTAGAGCGGCAAGATGGTGAGAAGGTAATCGGGCAACGTGCCGAATATGCGCCCTGAGAGCGTCGGTTGCCAAGTACGTTGATATTGGGTGATCTCGAGCTATGACGATCGTTGCCGCTGTAGACGCACACCTCGGAAGACCGATACACGTCCTTAGGGCCTGAGCTTGTAGTCCCTGGAGTACACGCCGGTTTGTTTTGCAGGTGTTGCCAATCACAGGGAGGCTGTATCTTGCGAAGCCGAGGAACAAGGCGTTATACAGCTGCAGCATTGACCGCACCGAAGTGCCCCATGACTTTCCGCCGAGAAATTTGAGGAGATGTATTATTGTCAATAATCTCTTCTTCAGGTATGAAACATGCGGGCTCCATGATAGGTCTCGGTCAATAATTACCCCTAAAAAGCGGTGTTTTCGTGCATTTGCTACTGCTTGCCCATTGACCTTTACACTGTAACGCTTCATTTCCTTCCGAGTGAATGTAACAAGGCAGCATTTCTCTGAAGACAGCTCTAAGTTCTGTTTTCGCAAGTACAGAGATGTTATCGTAGCTGCCTTTTGCAGCCGTGCTCGTACCTGCAGCCGTGTTACGGCAGACGCCCAAATGCAGATATCGTCGGCATATATTGATACCTGAACTGTGTTGGGCAAGGATCGGACTAGGCCAACGAGCACTAGGTTGAAAAGCGTCGGGCTTAACACTCCGCCTTGTGGTACTCCACGGCACGTTTGGTGTTGAGTCGTGGCGGCATCCTCGGTCATCACGAAGAAATGCCTGTCGGTCAGATAACTGCACAGCCACTGAAAAGTGCGGCCACCGATTCCGGCTTCAGTAAGAGCATTTATAATGGCATAATGTGCTATATTATCATAGGCGCCTTTTATGTCTAGGAATAATGCCGCAGTGAGTCGTTTCCGGCGTTTTTGATGCTGAACGAATGTTAACAAATCGATGACATTATCTATGGATGAGCGCCCACGCCGGAAGCCAGCCATAGCATCTGGGTACACGTTGTAACTTTCCAGGTACCATTCCAGGCGAGTCAAAATCATTCGTTCCATTATTTTCCCTATGCAGCTGGCCAGAGCGATGGGGCGGTACGATGACAAGTTTAACGGTGATTTGCCAGGTTTGAGAAGTGGAACCAATTGGCGGGGTTACCTATGCGGCGCTCGCCAATCTTGGGCAGACAGCACGACTCATGCTACTAAACCATTACAACGAGTCTTGGCGCAACGGTTTGGTTCCACGTGACTGGAAATGCAGCGCACCTCGCCCAAAACCCCACTGTAGGTATATGCCATACTGTAGGTAGGCACATACCTACAACATACCTGTAGGTATACGTTGCTCATCATCATCGTAATCAACACACGCACTCGCCTCTGCAGTCCGTAGTCGAACTGTAGTCGAACGCTTGACCTCTACTCCTCAGCACATATGCTGCGTTGCGCACAACAGACATTTTTAAAAGTATGGCCTCCGTACAGTAAGCAGAACTAGGAACAAGAAAACTGGCTTGAGCGGCACCATTTAACCGCTTCCGAAATCAGTGCGCACTTGACACTATATATATCGACCACCGTACCTCGGTAATTCGGGTAGCTTTTGACGTATATACTTCGAACGGCTAGAATAAGCTTTCAGAAGGAAAGAGCGTTCGCAATACCTGTGTAGATTGCCATATTACCATGATACTAATTATTTCGAATTGATACTTCTACGCAGGCAAACATCCCTGCTTTCAGATTAGCAGATCTTTCTCTGTCTCTCTGATAATGTCCATATAGACAAAAATATTCGGTGCAACAACTTAACTTGAGTATGTGTTTCGTATATCAATGTGTTTAGCTAAAATCGGTCACATGGGGCTCCGATTTTTTTTTCAGTTAGATGTTTGCATCAGATAATAGAAATCAACCTGTAGTTCGGAATTGAGCATCCATTTAACCGTGTGGCTTTGTTTCAGCAAGAACACTGCTTAACTAGGAAAAAGAGAAAGTGCAACCTGTGCAATTGAACGACGCTGAGACTTTCAAGGAGTCTAAAAAAATATTGAATTGTTCTATGCTTCCACTACTTTTATACTTCATGTACACAGCCATATACATATGAAATAATTTCAGTTTATTACATAAGCACGTTATCACGTGTATTGGTAATACATGCTGTGCAGTGTGATTGATTGGCACATTAACAGGAATGAACCAATTTTCAAACAAATCATAGAATGACATCGTCAATTAATTACGTCGCACCACGAATCGCTTGCCGTAAAAGCAATTCTAATCATTCAAGCTCTAGTGAAGTTGGACGCAGTTATGGGACCGGTGAGTGTCTTTCTACCTCCCGTGTCTCGCATGATCAGCAGTCGTTGCGCCATCTTCCTGACTGTCGCAGGCCCTACGGTAAAAACGACGTCTTCAAAGGTCCAGTGCGACAGACCATTCTTTTGCGGGCTGTCGACCATCGCTTTTCTTTCTGTGTCGAACTGCGGGCATATCCAAGTGAAATGTTCGATGTCTCCAAAATCACCACAGGAGGCACAGAGCGGGGAAGTTCATCGTCCAGTCTTGAATAACCAAGCTCGGGTCTTTGCAGAGTCGGTTATCGTGTGCTACAACAGCGTTGCTTCTTCGGGAGTAAGTCCATAGGTCACACAGGCTTGGTGTGGAGTCTGGTGGATCGCCCTAAAGTGAACGCGAATTGCATACTAGAAGAACGTGCTATGCCTTCTTGTTCGCCTTGCGAAAAAGATAAACGGTACTGTTGTTCCGCCAGAACTGCGATCTATCCAGAATTTACCAGGTTAGACAGTTCTACGAGTCTCCTGCGTTCTGACTAACAGCGATGAAATCATAGGGTCAAATTGTAAAGGTGGCACAGAACCTGTACCCTATCTAGTCTCTTTGCTTCTAGTCTCTTCGAAGCAAATAGCTTGCATGCCTACACTCCACCGACTATTTTTCGTTCCTCCCTTTTCCCACTTGGCATTTCATGAGAGCCATCAGGACTTAAGGAAAGCAATGCTGGTCAGGTCCCTATACAAATGACTCTAGAGCCAACGCCTTTGACCTCCGCTACTCTCGCACCCTCCGCTTTCTTTCCGAGACTCTCAAAGCAATGGCTGCTTCCTACGTCAAGTGTACGTCTGTCCGAAACGAGTTCGAGGAGAAATACTGCCTGGCTGCCGCCGGGGCCACAACTTTCTCAGGGTTGTTGCGATGGTTCGCAGGCAGTAAATCTCCTGCTATCCCCTCGACGCGATGTCTTCCGCCAGTCTCTTCCACTCCCCCACCTCTCTCTCACGCAAAGAAACTGTACGTCAGGAATATAGAAGTTGTCAACAAACGATCGTCTGCCACCCGTGGTCCCTTTTCACTGTCAACTTCAACGAACTTCCTTGCCAGGCACTTCGGTCAGTAATTCGTCTCGTCTTCGAAATGTAAGTTAGAGACTAATGACTGCTTGGTAGTGTGTCAAGACAAGATTCTGGCTTTTATACTGCCCCCCTACAATGAGCATTCATGTACTGTTTCTTTTTTCGATCATTCTTTATCTGTAGTTGTGTTGAATAAAACCATTTATCGCGCATTTCTCGTGCGTGGGGTTCTGCAAGTTGTTGTATTTTCCTACTTTTATCATTTCACAAGTTGTAGCCAGTGGCATCTCTTGTTTCCATTATCATTTTGGCAATTCAGGACAATGAAAAACCTAAAAAAACTGAAGGATTTGCTTGAAAGCACCTCTTCGGCTTTACGCTATGTTATACTATTAATTACAGGCGCCAGAACAGGAACGTGTTTTTATTGGCACTAAGACCTCCTCGCTTACTGGTCGCTGTTCGAGGTTCCCTTCAGGTTACTTGGTCGTGGCGGCATGGCTCATGTCTTAGGTTCACGAATTATTAGCTTTCTTGTCATTTTCTCTTGAATCTGCGTGATAAATTTTTGCTAATGAGCCTTTAACGCTTCGAGCTCGTTTGAGACTTCGAAAGCTCTTTTGCACGATTGGGCGAGATCTCTGAAGCAACCACCAGTAGGAATTTCCGACAAGCAGCCATGACCGCGGATGTCTTGCAGCACTGACGTAGTGGATAACCGCGATGATACCGAAGACGCAGGGAAACGCGCATAATGTTTGATGCTGTTAAGCGATATGTATACAGAAGTTGTGACCCCGTTACAAACTAGGCGAAGATGATTATCCCCTCCCCCCTCTTTTTTTACGTTCTTGTTATATTTAGGAGCAGAAGTTTTCTTCGCGACATGTTGAGCATGGATACGGTCTCATCTGCATTGCAGGACGTGAACGTGAGCGAAAATGCCAAGTTGCGCCCTTGAATTGTTCCAGGAATAAGTGTGTGAAGGCAACGAGGTTCTGTGTGCTGCACCTAATGAACAACAAGGGCTTGCAGCTGATGCGTGTTGCGCACAAGACGAAGAAAGAAAAATAAGAGACGAGAGTACTCTCCCTAATTGCCGCACGCCTCGTATCTAGTTCCAACTACCATGTCCCCCCCTCCCTCTCTCTCTCTCCCGAACGAAGATTGCGTGAAACCGGGCCCGCTGTGTAACTTGACGACGAAGCAAGGTTAAGTACGCCTAATGAACAGTCATATCAAGGCGAAAAAAGAAAGACCGTCTAGCAGTTCGCCGCGACTTTATCGTAGAACTAGCGAAAAATGGCTGTGGCTTAGGTAAGGTTAAGCCCAGGATGCGAAGCATACTAGCCTTTATTTTAGTTGTTGAACCACTGTTTAGCCTGGTGAACTGCTGTTGCTTGGCTATATTTGGTTCGGCTAGACGAAGAAACAACTCATGCATTACTTCTTCGCCTTCAAGAGTGGAACGCGACAGCGTTCCCGTCGACCCGCCAAGGGGTGTAAGACAATGGGCTACAGGGCAGCGACTACGCGGCCCGCATTGGACGCGGTGAGCGTCGAGCAAAGCAGCGTTCGGCGCGGCAACGAAATGTGCGCCTGAGCAAGAGACGCACGCCTTAGAAACAGCGCGTTTCTAAGGCAACACCGCATTCACTAGAGGCGCTTTTGTACCGCTTTGAAGCGTTGTACTCGTGGCTCAGTGGTAGCGTCTCCGTCCCACACTCCGGAGACCCTGGTTCGATTCCCACCCAGCCCGTCTTGCAAGAGTTGAGCCAAAGCCACTTCTCCTCTGTCGTGACGTCACGGTGTCGCGTGATTTCATGGTCACCGCCGCGCCTGAGGAGCTGGGTTGAGCCCTCGTAATATGCTTCGCATAAAAACAAAAAAGGTGTTCTAAGGCTTTATCAGTCGTTGTGCACTTTTGTATATTTAGGATGGAGGTAACACTAAACGGAGACTCACGTGGGTGCACAAAAGTAGTGCTACAAGGCATTAACATGGCTGACTCTACTGCGTAACTTATCGCAAATTATGCTGGCGATGTAGTGGCCATTTCTAGATCGGAACGTTTTAACGAAGTGTATGTCTATAATGTGATGCAAGGCTCTTGAAAAAGGCTAGACTGAATCGCAATGATATGCTAAAATAAGCAGAAACGGGGTGTAGTATTAAAGCGAATAGCTTCCTCTGGCTACCGTGCACGTCATAGTGGACGCCGTATGGCTGAGAGCAGCACCGGAGTGGTAGGAAACCATCCTCCTTTCCCGTCGCCCACATGCTTTCCCACTCTGGCCGATGCCGCAGTGGGCTCTGGAGATGGGAGAGGAGGTGCGAAAACGCATCTCACACCTCCACTCACGCCGCTGAAGACAACACACGGATAACGAGTCGGCTCTTATAATCACCTACATATATACTACCACGGCAGACGAGCTGGAGACCAGCTGGAGTTTCTATATATATGTGCAATACTTACGCAATGAAACAACCGACGCTGCCTAAGTGTCTTCAGTGCAACAAATTTGTGCCTTCAGGCGCCTAATTTTTTTTATATATCCAACTACGTCATAGATGATTCGGCATTCGCCTTTCCATTCGTTTCGCCATTAGCTTCGACAGCCATTTGTTGGTTATATATTACAGCGAAGCTGTCTATGGCTAGTGTGCCGGGATTTTTTCGTGGCGTAACATTTACCGAAAACTATCACTCCCTATGGCTCATACCCCCAAATGCAATGGCTCATTTCCCTGTAAGACAGAGGCTATACAAGCACTGAGCAAAGTGAACCGAATAGTGCATACATTCTTTGGAATCACGCATACAACGCACACAACAGCATACGTTTCAATAAAGAACAAGCTCAAAACAAGCGTCCGAACCACATAATTGATGTTAAGGCGCTCCTGCGCCTATGTGAAATGCGAAGCGCGTAGCGCTCCCCGCATACGTTTCCCGGTGAAGATTATAGTTGCGCAAGCTACCGTGGGGACGGCAGCTTGACTGTAGCATGCGAAGCAGGGAGTGACGTAACCACATTTACGCACGTAAAAGAAGAACCCGCCCAGCAAGTGATTTGTGTTGTGACAGTGCAATGAGAAGGCCACGTGTAGTGAGGACTCCTGGAAAACAACGTGCATACGAGGCACGGCGAAATGTCTCTTCTCTCTGGTCCACAATTTGTAGGTGCACGTAGTAGTGGCGCAAGCAAAGTCGCAGGCCGTCGAAAAACGTCTTAGGCTAATAATTAGGCAAAGTGCACGTGAATGTCGCCGCGTGAATAATTTAACAGCCTACTCGCTCTACGTGACCCGACTAAAAGCACCTGTGTACGCACTGCTTTATTTTAGGCCACAGAGGCATGCGTAATCGTAGACCTTGTTGCTGTCCTTTGATTTGTAATTCACTGGGGATATAACTTTCCTCACTAATGCACTCGCGACAAACATCAAGCATAACTTTCGTCCACGCGGTACCTGTGAATGAATGTCTCGCAGTGTGCCCTTGCACGAAGTGCTACTAACTACTACTACTACTACTACTACTACTACTACTACTACTACTACTACTACTACTACTACTACTACTACTACTACTACTACTACTACTACTACTACTACTACTACTACTAACTAACAGTGTGCCCTTGTCTTTCGACACAGCTTATGAACATTCCGACGTATTACACGTTGCATAGGATAGCATTAAAAACACTTTAGCGTATCCGAGTTAGCTGCATAGATCTTAGTTACCTGGGTCCCAACATATTTACTTCTCCGAGATTCAGACGTGTGTGTTGAAAGTGCAGGATCTCTTTGACTGTGCGATTCGTCGTAGTCGAACAAGGGTCCGAGATCAAGAATGGCAACCGTCGGGTAAAGCGAAGCTTCAGGTTCGTCTAGTAGATATGCAGCGCAGAAAAGAAATGTAAATACGTGGGCACACTCAACATATGGTCGTGGTGCGTATGATTGTAAGCGGAACGCAGATAACCGTCACTAAGTGATGACAGGTATGTTTACGCGCATTTTGATCTATGCGTTATAAGATTTCGCACAGGAAGTGGCCATAACTGCAGTATATTCATTCTTTTTCATCGGAATTAACAGATGCGGATTAAGTTTCTTCGCATACATAGAATGCATGCGATGTTCAAGAAAAAAAGTGGCATCACGAACTTTTTTTAGTATTTGTGAATGCGTTGCGTTGAGCACCTGAGTAAACACACACAAACTTACACACACACGCGCGCACACGCGCACGCATGCACGCACACACACACTCACACACTCACTCACTCACTCACTGACACACACACACACCTACACACACACACACACACACACACTCACTCACACAAACACACACTCACACGCACACTAACACACACATCATATAGCTGCTTCTTTTGCGCCTGAATCGTAACCCTGACAAATACACCGTAGCAAAGAAGAAAATATTTTGGAAGGTATGGGAGGAAAAATTGAAAGATGGGCAAGTATAACGCAGCAATTATACTCCAACGCTATACTTTACGCCTCTGTCAGCGGTTCTAGTGGTGCTTCGACCATATCATTACTGGGATAGCCCGGCCAGGAACGACGGATGATATGAAAGGAATTGAATCCAGATAAAGAAACCCTAACATTATACTGCACTACTCTCGTAATTCGTAATTGAAGTAGTAACTTAGCCTGATAAAAGCACGGAAACAAGAAATGTAGACAAGGACAAGCGCATGTCCTTGTCTACCTTTCTTTTTTCTGTATTTTTATCGCGCTAAGTTACTACTTCAATTATTGATGACCAACTAGCACAACAATCAGCTCTTCGTAATTCGTAACCTGAGATGGCGACTGTATGTTCTGGAATAGCGATATTTTTAATTTGTCATTTTCAGAATGCGACTGTTGTAACGCTTATGTGTTTGTCGCTCTGTCAGTCCCTGCTACTCTTTAATTCATACGTCCTACCCACGATGATGATTGTACTTCATCGAAAGCAGGCGAAATTGCTTGGCAAGCTTCCTTCAGGGTGGCCCCCTCGATCTAGGAAGCCGAGTGATCTGGCAGCCTCTCTTGGCCGCTTCAACAGCCGATGCTGGTCATCAAGGTTGAGGTATCCGTGCGTTGGGACCCCCACTGCTCCGTTGTGAGATTGGGGATATGGAGGATGCCGGAAGTACGATCGCATTCCCATACCACGTGGTGGACGGTGCTTGGAGTGTGGCACAATGTGTAGTCGGGTTCGTAACTTGTGTGCGTGTTGGGGAGGGGGGGGGGGAGGGGGGTAGTGGTTAGGAGAGGAGGGAATGCCATACCGAATAAAAAGATATATATATATAAGAAAACGCAACTCCCTACTCAGCCCACATCGTGCCAGAACCAGTCATCATCCTGCCTCTAATGTGCTGTCGTATACTGCCGCTGCAGATTACACGACAAAGGCGGTTCGGTGCCAATATTGCGAAACCTCGGCAGTGCCGCAGCGCAAAACTCAAAGCAATGCAGCCGCTGCTATCTCTCTAGCAGAGAAGCCCGCTTTCTGCCAACTGCAGCACTGGATGGCTTTTTTGTTCCCCCGAAATAGCAGCAGTACTCCGAATATTGAAGCCACAGATGTGCCCACGCAGCCATTAAAATGGGCTAACCGTCCTTGATGCGAGAACGCGGACATCATAATGAGCTTTCCCTCATTCTTACGCGCCGCTAAATGGTCTGGTTTTCAATTTTTATTCTCGTTATTAGGAACAGTTTCTTAGTTAAACAAATTACGTCAATCTCTTAATAGCCGCATGCCTAGCGGTCCCTCTCTTTTGTTTTCTAAAGTAACCATTTGCGCTGGATGCAGAAAACTACGCAGATGATTCTCTATGAGGTGTCTTATTTGCATATCCAATATTACCTTATGAATTCGCTGTGTTGGCCAGTAATTGTTCGCAGACGTCTCGTACAGAACTACTTTGGTCTTTGCGGAACATCAATAGAGTGAAAGACGTGGAAAAAATAAACAACGTCAGTCAACTGAAAATCCACAATTGCTTAAAATGTTCGGAATAGCTTATACGTGTTTTAGAGGGTCGCTCATAAACTGTGTCAGCTTGTGTTAACGAGGTTTTCCAAGGAACCGAGACAGGCCTTCATTAATGGACACAGTGCCCGGGTGTGCCCGGGTGTTATCTCTTAAATCTTTGTAATCAAGGCTTTCCTTAATGAACTGTACAAGCTAAAAGTGTATTGTTATTTTTGTTGGGTGGGGGGGTCCCAGGCTTGATCAACGAAGCAGGACACATTTTTCACTGCTAAACATTATACAGAACCCGTAAGAGTTTTTCATGTGATGGGGGCGATAGCATTAATGCCTATGTACTTAGATTTAGGTGCACGTCAAAGAAACGACGTGGGCAAAATTAGTCTGGAATCCTCCCAACAGCAGCCCTGATAAAACTGATGTCGTTTTGGCATGTAATGCCCCAGAATCCTTATTTTTTTTTGTAGCTGTTGGTCGCTCTGGGGTGAACTGCGTTCTATTTAATGGACACCTGTGCAGTCATCATCATTATCCGCCTGATCATACGAAAGCATTATATGCCCCATTACACGAAAATCCGGCGTTGTAGTCGGCAGCGTGACCGAATGATGGTGCCCAAATTGGGCGGCGGCAAAGAGTAAAACCACATAAAAAATACTCGAACTGACGTCAAACTTCTCAGGGAGGTTCCTGTAACGAAAGAAAATTAGTGTCCTTTGAATAGAATGTTAAGTAAGTTTCCGTCTGAGTGGGAATCGAACCCGGACCTCCGGGGACGTGATGAGCACGCTTGCCCGACGCCGTGGCGACTCGACGGTTACGGTTGACTAAATGTGTGCCCATCGCGTGCGTCATTGCGTTCGTCACGTGGCCTGTTGCGCGCGTCATTGGGCACGTGACGGCGCACCCAATAGGTATGAGGTGGTGCCACGCCACGAGTGTATAACATTAGAGCATAAAATAAAAAGCCTTAACCTCCATTTGAACGCCTCTCAGCGTTCCTTCGAACTATTAACTCCTCGTGGGCAAGTGAGCGCGCTGAGACGCTCGGCGCGTTTTTATTTGGCCTTATGCCGAGGCGCAGTTAAAGAGCACACGAGATCTTGCGGGGACAAGGAATGCGAAGCAAAAAATACTTCACCAAAGCGACTATAATGATGTCGCATTCGCACACGTAAGCAGTCTTATGTGTCTCTGTTGAATTTCTTTTTTTGTGTCCACATGACGACGAACGTTTCTCCTAGCGATCTCGAATTACTCCGGTCTTGTGACAGCCAACGTCACCTCATGCCTGCATATTCCCTAATTTCGTTACACCAGCAAGTCATCTGCCGGCAGGACTGCATTTCTCCGGAAGTTCTGCACGTGTTTCTGTAAAGGCCTTACTTCTACGAGATACTAGACAATTAGTGTGTCTTCGCTACCTAGACGGGTAGAAAGCTGAGCTTGATGGTATATTTTGAGGACACTTGGGAAGAGCGTGAAAAGACTGGACGAAGAAGATTGGAGCGCAGCCTATGTTGTCAGTGCACTTCTTGTCTTTTCCGCTCTTTTAACGCTGTTTTCATGGACTCTGCAACCCACATTACGGTCTGGCTGTCTAAGAGCTATTAATCATGTTCCTTATTATTTCTAACTAACAAAGTAAATATTGAGCTTGACTTTTTTATTCTACATATGAGCGATTGTCTTATCTTTTAGTGAATCCGGTTCATGTCTTGATAGCGGGCCCCTAATTTCGCACATATGGCCACACAGTGCAAGTGATTAAAGAGATGAGCGTGTCTTTCTTTCTTTCTTCCTTTCTTTCTTTCTTTCTTTCTTTCTTTCTTTCTTTCTTTCTTTCTTTCTTTCTTTCTTTCTTTCTTTCTTTCTTTCTTTCTTTCTTTCGTTCTTTCTTTCTTTCTTTCTTTCTTCCTTTCTTTCTTTCTTCCTTTCTTTCTTTCTCTCTTTCTTTCTTCCTTTCTTTCTTTCTTTCTTTCTTTGTGTGCTTTGTGCAAAGCCAACTGCTGAAAAAGGAGGAGCGCGTGTTAACAGTAATGATTACCCTGACACCGAGCCTAGCGCGTGCTTAATTATAAAAAGATCGCAATAATTACAGTCACGCTAATGTAGTGACAGTCGCGTACGCGACCCCTCCCAAATGTGATCCCCTGCATGTCTTCTCGCCAGTACTTCTCAGGAAAGGTCACGTGTAACCTCTTATTCAATGCCAGGTAAGGGGTGGTTTGCTTCACGCGCGCGAGCCACAAAAAGGAAGCACAAATTAATGAAACCTGGTAGCTTTCCCGTTACACTTATGGTGTACGAGCGTTAAAAAAAAACGAACACTTTAGACGCAACCGGCAATGTCGTAACATTGGCACGACACCGTACAATAAAAGAGAACGGCACAAACGAATAACGTTTGAGTGCGCAATGATAGTTTCCTCCCTTTTATTACGACTACGCCCTTGCCTGGCGATTCTGACAAGCAAGCACTGGACGCATTTCGGATGTACAAGGGCTTCCGACTGCAGAGACCTCGTACTGTGAAGAGAGCTCTTTTCAAATGCGCGGGAGCATTTTACGAAAAGCAAGCGATGATGTAAGGTATGTAAGGTAAGCGAGATGTAAGATTAACTGATGGGACCCGCGTGTCTTCCACAAAGTTCTACAGCATTCGTGTCACGTGATGAAATCTGATAACACAAGGTTCGGCGACAACAGATACGCGGATAGAAGCGTCGATAACTTTCCAGAAACGTCGGATACATGCAGGCGCGTCCCTCGCTGTGCGATTACAGTTGTTAAGCGGCGAAACGTGGTTGCCCGATAAAGATAAGTACACGTGTCAATATCATTTTGAAAATTCGTTCCAAGTGGATGTCGCCTTACGAACTCCACCACTAGAATTTGTAAATTGCGATATGGGCCACATGGTAATTGGTTAAAACTTGATTAGTTAACTTGTATTAATTAGTCGATTACGTGTTTCCACTTTTTGTGCAAGTAATAAAAGCCTCTTCGAGTAGACCAGCTCATGAACTTCAATTGTGCTACCTGCCAAAAGCAACCTTTAAAAAATTTTTAAAGTGTTCGCTGCATGACGCACCTGGTATGTCTGGCAGCGAAAAAAGAGTACGTCTGCGAAATATAAGCACTCGGTATTTATTCCGCAATTCTAATGCAGACACTGTCTTGCACTGTACGGGCCCAGTATTCTCTTTTATAACCCTTGCAAGTCCATCGTCTCTTGTAGAGTTTGTTGCAACGCAAGCAATAGAAATGAAACTCATCAAGTCGGCACAACGACACACTATATTGATACCGTGAACTCTACCTTACCTGTATTCAGTGTTTTACCACCGCTCCAATTTCGCACGTTGGCTAATTTCAGTGAAAACATCTATGGAAATATGTCATGCATACTGTAGTGCAGTTGCGGTAATTTAGATTGCCAATATAATATTACAGATATATGCTCGTTGTATTTACCACTACGGAGCCAGTTAACACCATTAAATATTGTAACTTAGAAACCTAGGGCCAAACAATGAAATCTTCCTTACCTCAGTAAGGAAGCCTTCATTGCAGTGAGGCTACCTTATGTCACTCTGAAAGGTTCCTTACTGAGGCGCCCTCGGTGAAGGCTTCCTTGGTGCTTCCTTGGTACTTCCTCAGCATAAGAAGTCAAACAATGAAATCTTCCTTACCTCACTAAGGAAGCCTTCATTGGGGTGAGGCTACCTTATGTCACTCTGAAAGCTTCCTTACTGAGGGGCCCTCGGTGAAGGCTTCCTTGGTGCTGCCTCAGCGTAAGGTAGCTCCAAAGCTACCTTCATGCGTCCTTACGCCGCTCCTGGCCCTGAACGAGCGCTTCACCTCACTGCTTAACCACGTGGCATTCGCTTGCGCATGCGCACTGTCGCCCACCTGCGGAGAAGCGCGAGCACGGTAAGTCTTGCCAGGCATGTTCGATTCAGTCACGCGTGCGGCATGCAAGCATTGCTAGGCGTTGCTAGGCGTTGCAAGACGCCGGCGTGCCAGCGTTGCTGGAGCACATCAAGTTTTGCACTGTAATGCTCAACTTTTTTTAACTTTAGTAAACGAAACTAGAAGAAAGCGTCCACGCTTCTCTATATTAGCTATTCAATTTAAAGATTGTGCGACGATACAACATTTTTTAATAGAATAATGGTGTTCGGGGAAATATTTGAAGAGATAATCTCGAACCCAGGCACGCGGCAACCGCTCCTTAGGTGAGGACGG
Source organism: Dermacentor albipictus (assembly GCF_038994185.2). Classification (NCBI taxonomy): domain Eukaryota; kingdom Metazoa; phylum Arthropoda; class Arachnida; order Ixodida; family Ixodidae; genus Dermacentor; species Dermacentor albipictus. The sequence goes on from NC_091828.1 coordinate 109,332,672, forward strand.
GTGAAGGGAGCTTTCAGAGTACGCTTGCTTCCTCCATCGGTCCTTCGCTGTAAGGAGGCCTCACGTAAGGTTAGGAAGCGCTCGAAGGAAAGGAACTAGGGGTGTGCGAATATTCGGAATTTCGAATACGAATCGAATATTTTCCATATTCGAAGCGTATTCGATTCGAGAAATGCATGTTCGGAAATTCACGAATATCCGAGGACGGCCGAATAACGGTGGAAACGGCGAATATTCGGATAGACTGCGAATAATTGAGCAATTAACCAATTGTATGCTTGCTCCGCATTCTCCTAAGAACATGTTTATTAACTGAGAACTTCGCATGATCCGCTCATTATCTGTATGCTCTGTTTCAGTCTATCTGCTTCAGGCATTTGAGACATGATCAGTTTCGGTTTCTTTTTCACCAAGCTTTAGAATTCCAATTATTTTGGAATGTCCCGTTGCCTTGAAGGTTGCAAAGGCAACTCAGGGTTTTCTAACATTGATTCAAAATGTATCAAGGCTCTTTGTGCGGAGTGGAAATTTGATGAAGTGGCCAGCCTAGGCATGTTTCTTTATGGCCACAGTTCATCAGGCATCTGGTCAGATGATCTAGCTGAAAAACCTTGTGACAAGGGAGCTCCAGGAAGCCGTCGTGGAACAGCGTGGGGACACCACCGTGCCAGCGTCGACTTCGTGTCCACTGGTGGCATCGAGTGTAGAGAATGCTTTTGACGATCTAGTGATGAACAAAGAGAAGACAGATTTGGCATCTGCGCCTGAGAGGGAAGTTACAGACTACGCGCAAATGCCTCTTCTGGAAAGGGGCATGCATCCTTGTGAGTGGTGGCAGTCCATTGGCCGCTTCAGGTACCCGCTTTTAAGTGCACTCGCCCGGAAGTACTTGGCGATCCCTGCCACTTCAGTTCCTAGTGAAAGAGTCTTTTCTGCCGGTAGAAATGTGACAGTGCATAGAGAGCGTTTACTTTCTGGCCATATTGAGAAGTTAATTTTCCTTCACGACAATCTGTAACAAGCGTTTTAACTGACTGAGGGCATTACCTGAGTCCACTATCTATAATTGAGTACCTCTTTAATTTGAAGCAACCTTGCAAAATGCAATGTTATTTTTAAAAGGGCAATAAAGCTATTGTTACCTGTCTTGCAATTTTTTAATACTACACATGTATTCGATATTCGATTCGATATTCGAAGAGAGTTCTTCGACTTATTCGTATTCCATTCGTAATCGAAAATTTCAATATTCGCACACCCCTAAAAGGAACGTTTTATTGTTTGGGCCAAACTACCTTCATGCGTCCTTAGACCGCTCCTGGCCCTGAACGAGCGCTTCGCCTCACTGCTTAACCACGTGACGTTTGCTTGCGCGTGCGTGCTGTCGCCCACCTTCGGAGAAGCGCGAGCACGGTACGTTTTGCCAGGCACGTTCGTTTCAGTCACGCGTGCGGCATGGAAGCGTTGGTAGGCGTTGCTAGGCGTTGCACGACGCCGGCGTGCCAGCGTTGCTGGAGCACATCAAGTTTCGCACTCTAATGCACTGCTTCTTTAGATTTAGTAAACAAAACTAAAAAATAGCGTCCACGCTTCTCTACATTAGCTCATCAACTTAGAGATTGTGCGACGATACAACCTTTTTTTATTGAATAGTGGTGTTCTGGTGTTCGCCTAAAGCTTTTAAGAGATAATCTCGAACCCAGGCATGGCGGCAACCGCTCCTTACGTGAGGACGGGTGAAGGGAGCTTTCAGAGTAAGCTTGCTTCCTCCATCGGTCCTTCGCTGTAAGGAGGCCTCACGTAAGGTTAGGAAGCGCTCGAAGGAAAGGAACGTTTCATTGTTTGGGCCCTAGTTTTACTCTATATTAAGTGAGGTAATATTTATCCGTATTCGAAGTTTAAAATACGAATACGAAACGTTAGAGCGTAGTATTCAATTAGTATACAAAAATCAGCTATTCAATATCTTCAAATACTCAAAACTGACCAATGTTTCCAGCAACCAACTGTTTAAGTTGATTTCGCTGCTCTATCTGTTATACGTAGTATCGATAAGTATAACACAATTAACAACAATAAACGCTTTCAAAGAAATGCTAAAACAGGATGCGTACCGCAAGCTTTGTTTTAGGTATCGCGGCCGGAACCCGCAACAAAACCAGTGATTTTTTGCCTGTAGTCTGTCATGTTATGTTCTGGAAGCCCAGCTATGTAGCAGTTTCATCTTTAATGCTACAACGAGTGATGCCCTACATGAAATAGGCTCTTTCACATGTCTCTTTGGCAAACAAGTCCTTCAGCGGCTGTTTTTTTTTTGTTTTGCACAACTTCTTATCTCTTTCTTTTGACGTTTTTGGGAAGCTAGTCATACAACAGATATTCTTCATGGAGGGCTCGTTTGCAAACAGGTTGCTTTGTTTAGACGTTCTTGACCCACTCTTTTCCCGCCACCTTTTATCACTGGAAGTGGGTATTCAATGCGCTCACGAGTAGTGCATCGAGCAGTCATGCTGATGGAACAGGGTTCAAAACTAACCGCTGGACCAACTTGGGTCATGGGGTGTGGGTCACTATGCGTGTGTCACTCGGTCTCTGGGCCGCTCTTCAGTGAACCTGACTCCAACTTGGGCTGCTATGTATATCCCACTAGATAGATGCCGCTCCTCAATGGATCTTTTTGAGGAGAACTTGAGTTACTGTGTATACCCATTCGGTAGATGCTGCTCTTCAGTCAACCTCCTGGACAGCTAAATTTGGGTGCCTGGGTATGTTCCACTGGTTATGCGGCACTCTTCAATGAACTTTTTTGACGTCACATTGGGTAACTATATGCCACTCAGTATGTGACGATCTTTCATGGCAAAATAATCATTCAAAATCTATCCGGTGTAGGGCGGAATCAAAGCCACGTCATATATAGTGGGAGAAACTGGCACGAATGAACATTCGAATGAGCGCCGCGCGCGGACTTCGCGGTGGTGCCGCTGAGCGGCGCTGCGTGCCCAGAGTGGAGAGAAGGATGGGAGACCGACTGCATACACTATCCGTACATGACGCGCCCCTGCGGTGGCAGCACAGCGTGTCGCTAAATTGCTTCATTGCTAGCCATACTGACACAGACATTTATCGTCCGATAAGTTCTGCCGCAATTTTTCTAATAACAGTTTTTTTCTGATTATTTTTTTAAAGTACATGGTAAGTTATATTGCTATCGTTGCGAAGACCAATGTTGGTGTTTCCTTATTGAAGAGTGCTATAGGAAGTAAAGAATATGTTGTCAGCAGCATATGTTGTACAAGTCATGTTTATCAGGAAATGTGGACTCCTAAATGAAAAGGGAGTTTGATTGTTTAGTAACTTTGCGGCATATGCAATAAAACGACAATATAATGAAACAGTAACGCTATATTATTCTATAATAAAATTTGCTCTAATGGGCTCACAAGCTTTAGGCAAACTGTCTATTCAATAATTTCAACGTTCTTTATTGCCATCCTCTTCCCTCTCAATAGAGCAAATATGTTTGCTGCACAGTTCGCAGTTACGCGATCGCAGAAACCTGTTCTGAGGCGCTATATTCATACCAGCATTGCTATATATTTGGCGAACCAATGTTTTAATCTCTACAGGAGGTCGCACAACATTTGAGATAACACGGAAAATCGATGAACACAACCTAAATACTACAGAATACAAATGCAAGACATCGTCAACAAGATGTTGAAGAATACAAATTACGATCATGTTTATCGGTGTGCTCTCTAATTTAAAGCTTATAACGAAATAGTACTGGAATGCCCGGCGCTCCTTTGGAAGAAGCTGAAGTAGAATGATCTTGGTGTTCCCCGAAAACCTCGACTTTCTTGCTTGTGACAAGTTCTCCTTTTAGGTAGAGGATTTAAAGACTCAAGAAGTATTGTCTCATTTTTCTCCGTAGTATACACCGTCTCATAAGCTAAAGTAGTTTACTGGAAAAAGAAATTTGCACTGTGCAGGCATTGCAATTTGTGACATGATTCTTTTGCCATATGTGGGAGAAACACACGCAAAGATGTCGTTTGGATAAAGGAGCATTTACTTCCATCCCGTGGTGACTTTATAGATTCTGTCTATAACTTTGAGCAGCTGCAAACTGGGACACAAACAGCGCAAATACGCCTTAACGCTATTTCGCGAATGCGAAAACAGCGATGAAGGCTGTTTTCATGTGTCTTAAGTAGGCTGTTCAAAAAATTCCTTTCTAGGGAAACGCAGTATTAGATTTTCTTGTGATGTATTTGCGGTTTCTTCCAAAGTACTTGGATAGTCTTGTTATGAGCTACGGCTGTCTTGATCCTCGAGAAAATAAAGAGAGGCGGTCGGCATCAGCTTTGCCTGAAATGTGGCAGCACCACTTCGTACCATTGTCTTTATTTTTTATTTTTTTTTCACGCACAGCGCCGTTTAAAATGCGTCATTTCTACCGCTCCACTTTACCCGAAGGCAATTTCAAAGCCCTTTTGATCGTGGCTGCTTATCGTCTGTTTCGCTCACTGCCGCAAACCACACACGAAGACCAGGATGGTTGCAGACGATTTCGTTAAGGAGACGAGAAAACGGCGTACACTTCTGCTACGTGATGTAGGTCATTTTCGCACGTGAACGGTTCGAAAAGAACGTATTTTATCTCGAAATATGTTTTGCTTTGGACATGAGTCTCCCTGTACCTCTTTGGTTAAGCACAAGCCGTCTCATGAGAATTTCACGTAAATGGCAGAATCAGTTGTGTTTTCGCAACAAATAATAAAAAAATGACATTATGCTTGCATCAAGACAGTGTAGAATTACTTTAGTTGTGCTAGCAATTTTTTTTCATTTCCCTGTCAAAAACAGACTTTTCTAACGCCCTTTCAAATTTATCGGCACTTTATTAGCAAGCTTAATGAATAGCTTGAAGTGGAGCACGGTTGCTATCTCTGGTATTTGTTTGTATTAAACTACGAACCATGCACATGTGAAATAGTGGTTGGTCAATAGCAATATTGAAACATACATGAAAGCTAGGAAGACGAACATTGCTTGATAATTATAATTGCATATGACGAAGAGCTTCTATCTTAAGTGGCAAGTGGAAAGGAATACATATACCTACCCATCCATGAAAAATACATGGTCAAAAGTAATGTAATGGCTAGGTGCTAAGTGTTCAGTTCATAATGAAGGGTAATTAAATACCTCTTCAGCAGTCAGCAATAAAATGTGGTAAAGTCGACAATGTTTTCCTCTTCAAATACAGCATCCGTGTTTCTGGATCACGAGTATTCGATGAGTTCAATAGAAATCACTAAGTTTGAGGAAATTTCGTAAAATCTAGTTCACGTACACGCTAAACCACTACACAGCTACAAAGCAGACCCGCAGAAGTTTTGCAACAAAAGAAACGCTTCGTCATTGCTAACGAAATGTGTTCTCGTTCGCGGATTGAAACCAGCATGTCCTCGTTTCCAGGCTTAAGAAAGGTTTCTCGATGCGTGGATGAGAAGTTTGCCTGGCGATACGTCTAGCATTCAATATTCCAGGTGTTGAGCGTCCCGTTGTTAAGACGAAGCTAAAGCTCAGAAGTTTGTGTCTAAATCCTGGGAACTGCCCAACTATCTTGCTGCGTGCGCAATGCACGATAGTTGACGATTTTTCTAACATTTAATAGAAGTTAAACTATATCGAGTGTATAATTTTTTGAGGCCGCCAATTCATGAGTGTAAGTCGTTTTCATTTGCGAAGTTCAGAGAATGAAAATACAGAGGAAATTCGCAGAACGAACTCATGTTTCTATGGGCGGATTTGTTTTGCGAGATGTTCTTCCTATGGGTAATAGGTTACCATTGTATCATATGGGAAACCTGTTAATTTGTACTTGAAGCTTAGGTAATTAGGCTCAGGGCGAATTATAGCTACAACGTGTTAGAAAAATTGGTTACGTTATTTAAATATAGAATGAACAACATTGAAGTTCGTAAAGTAAGGGTTACAAATGAAGGAAGAGAGACTATTAATACATGTGCTCACACTAGGCGTGGTCGAATATTGGAAGTTTTGATTATGAACCGAATTTGACATACTAACAAGTAGTATGCGCGTTTGAAAAAAGTGAAATATTCAGTGTTCTTCAGCATACAATAATAACTAACTATATCGCAATACCCGACTGTTAGTCATGTTACGATTCTCCGCCTGTTAAACAAAGCATCGGAAAGTATTGAAGTGATACAACGACTAATGTTTTCGAAGCAATGCTAAAACTAGATGGGTAATGCAATCTTCGTTTTGGGTTTCGCGAAGCAAGCCTACATGTCACCCTATGGTACGTGCTCGTAGTCGGCCCTTTAGGGCTCTAGTAAGTATAGATAAGTAGCAGTTTAGTTTTCGTCACATTATATGACGTACACATTACATATTAGACAGTATTTATCGACCGTGGTCACACTGAAGTAATCCTTTTCAGGCTGACCGAAAGACCATCTCCCAACCCAGTGTGAGTAGCCGCATAAAACTTATTAAACGGTTACCTAGAACGAAACATTGTCGAATGATGAGTCGCGAAACGCTCATTACGCGGTCACCATGACGCTTGAGGTGAGACACATGAGACTACCGACCATGTAGAAGTCCAGATCGGAAGTTTTTTTTTTTTTGAAGGTTATGCAGGAAGCGAGCTATTCAACACAATAACACTAAATACAAAGGAAACGTGCTGCAAGTCGGTGTTCTCGTTATCATCAACCATGAAAAATTAGGATAAACACTTTTGCTTCAGACAAACAGCAAAATCAACATTTAATTGCGATGGTACAAACTCTTCCATAACCTTCATTTATTTGCTTGCACACTTGTGTTGTTTTCTTTCATTATTTTCCATTTATCGTCATGTTCTTACAGTCTAGGCTCACGTTATGATTTCGCACGGAAAACAAAGAACGGAACGTTTGGAACGGGGTTGACAGCATTTGCAGCACTTGTGTATTCTCTACATGACTCGGCTAAGTTTCAAAATTCGGGCACAAAGGCAAGACCATATCCGATCATTCGAAACAGAATACCAAGTACACTAGATCAATTACGCCTGATCACCAGGTAAACCTGTTTCAGGAATCGTTTCGCAGGCCCATTCACGAAAGAAAGCACAACTACGAAGAGGGCCACGGATTCCCTCAATCGATTCCAAGCCAATTTCGTCAACTCGATCAACAACGGTGAACAACAACTTTGCAAGAGACAGCTGTCGGGTAACCCAGCAAGCGACCTGTTTCTATGCCCCATTAGGGACTAGGTCGCGCGTGCCTGTCGCCAAGTTTCCGTACTTACGCCACACACCCCTTTAGCCAAGGCCGGCCCAGTCGTTGCCAGAAACATGCGAAATACCAGCTTGCATGGGAGTAATGAGGCTTTCTGTGGTTAACCCCAGAAAGCCTAGTGTATCGTTTTCTTGCGTTGAGTTTGACGGCTCGTAATGCGCATTAGAGCATCGGAACATTAACGCAAGGTACGGGTAGCTTTTCTGAGATGTTGGAACAAAGTTTCAGGTGTCACTTAGTCGAAGCAAACTAGCATTGATTCGTTAATTTTTATAGTAACTAACATTTAAATTCATGAACATTTTTTAAGGGTGCACTTTTGATACACACAAATACAAATTATAAAAACTGTTTCATGAAACGGCATTTCACCTTGGGGGGCTTAGGCTCTATGGTAGGAGATAAATAAAAAAGACAAGCAGACATCAGTAATTCAGAAAATTCTAAACTTCATTGGCGCTACAACGGCTCCCTCTCGAATCCCATTTCATCATCGTGTCATTATCGCATCCTGTCTTTACTATGCCCTCTCAATGTCATCTCGCGCACTATTGCAGACGTAGACGAGTTATGACAGGGACACTTTCTGTGGTTTCCTAAATACATCTACTCACACCAACAGCGAGTCGGTATGAACCGAATTCAGACAGCGATTGAACAATGAGCAAACCTAGTCTTCAGCTAACGACTGTTGTCACGCCAAAGATATGGTCGTCAGTCCACAGCCGCTGTCGGGAGGTGTTCAGCGCATTCAGAACGGCCAGAGCTTTGTGTTGGGTATCTATACAAAAGTAAGAATGTTATCTGTGACGAACCTCATGAATATCGCAAAATAATTTTCAGCCTGTTGGGTAAACGAACTATTTTGTAAGGAAATAACTTTCGACATTCGCCTTCTTTGTCGATTGCGCCTAAATTATATCGTGCTTCGTTTTTCAATGTTGAACGACCAACTTCTTGGCCTCTACAATTTAAGTAGTGTGGGGTTATGCCGTGCATGAAAGTACAGGCCGCGCTATTGTATTGCCAAGGAGGAAAAGCACATTGGAGGAATGCATGCCACCATGAGAAAGCTCTAAAGTTTAGAAAGCTGTTTGAGCATTTGCGTGGTTGTCAGCCCTGGGCGATACTGACAACTTGCCTGTGTGAAGACTCATCTGCAAGATGCTGCTCAACAAAAAACGATTTATGATGGCTGTGCAGAGGATAAGTGTGCATTTCATCACTGGTACAGTTCAAAATACAGGGGAAGAAAAACGCTTCGCAAGAATGCAGTTATGTGGCCACGTGTACAGCCACATAAAATCCCAAACGCATTTGTAGCCACGTCGGAAAAGTGAATGAGTAGGGCTCCTTGTCACTAATTAGGCAAAAAAACGAGAAAAAAAATAAATTGCAATTTCAAAGCGATGCGCCACCATGTTGGAGCGAATTTCTTTTTTCGCAGTCGATTGTTTTTTTGTTTTTTTGCCGGCACTGAGCCACAATTTCGGCTGAAGCATTGCCAAATACGGCAGCGCTTTTATGGAGGCCGTTCTTTGACAAATACAGTGCTGGCAAGTGGATAGCTTATTAACAATTTATTTTGTTATAAATCTCAGACAACACGAATATAAGTACTTGCTTTAGGAATGCATTTTTATTGTCTAGTTCATTGCAGAGAAGCTCAAGTGTCTCAATTTCCCACTCTAAGTACTTGTAAACATTCGTACCAACGAGGTCAACACTCCACCGTTGCCTAGTCACTGCCAACTGAAATGCCGGATACCGCCGATTGTCTGACAGTCGACGAAGAACTAACTTTAGAGCGTCTATTCCCTGGCTTCCCATCACACGAACGTCTGAAATTTACCCATGCAGAGATTTCTGTAAAGCACTTCATAATTGCTTGAGATGAACTAGGGTATACGGCAGCTTGGAACTGAACAATGAAAATCAATGCGCGCGTGCCTGTATGCATACGGTGAACTTTTCTTTCGTCGATCTACTCCCCCACTCGTCCCGTCTCTACCCCTCCGCAGTTCCGAGTACCCAATCGAGCTCCAGCCGGGTTAACTTCGCCGCATTTTCCTTATCAGTGTTTTCTCTCGAAGAAAAGAACTCCAGCACATGGCACCGCCACCTGAGTGATGCTCCCCTTCTTCAAAGCAACGTTTACGGGAGTGGTTCTGACCATGCATGACTCGACACATATTTGCCGGGGTGCATATACATGTGACTCTTCTTTTATGTTTTCATCTTAATTTGTTCGTTTTTCACTCCCTCAAACGTACACTAGCCATCTGTACGCAGTCAACATTCGTTTCATTGCATTTTCCTCTCGACATCTTTATGTGTACATGCGAGCCATGTACATATTCGGATTTATTCCGTTCTCATTGTATAAAATGAACCCAAGGAAGCTTCTCTTTACCCCATTGAATGTCCCAAATGTGCCTAGTCGCAGATATGCGCAGCCATCGCAGAAGCATAAACGAAACTATTCGCAGCAAAACTGCGCTCAAGCCTTGACATATGCGCGTGAAGCTTGAGCAATCACCTGATCGCAAAAGAGAGGCACATCGGCTCTTAAGTGTCACTCGAAAGCCTATAGGGTCAGCACTTTGTAAGTGGTCGGTAATGGCAGATGTCAAGAAATCTCTATACGCCATCGGCTCAGAGCTGAAGTGTTGATAGCCATAGTTGATGCTATGCGCACCTAGTAGCAGCGGCACATCTGTCGAAAGAGCCCGACGCGACTATATCAACCGCTGGAGCCCTTGAGTGACTCTCTATGCCACTTGCGTCACAATGATGATGATGAATTTGTTGTTTTATGGCTCAAGGGCCGAATATGACGACTGTCGTCACTAGAAGCAAAAATTGAGTACTAGGTGACGCGTGACCGCATAGGTGAAGGCACCTCTCAGAATGTGTCAGGTCGTGGGGTATTACGAAATGACTATAATGCATATCAAGAAGCGAGAACTTTTGCAGGACGAAGCTTAGAGGACATATTTTTAAACATCTTTTCTGCCTCTGAAGCTCAACTCATCTGGAGCACTCTATCCTGCTTTTCAAAACGTTTCATTGCTGGTATCTTCGTTGCCGCGAGGCCTCTTTCTGGCATTATGAAACAAAATTCATGGATCAATATTTACCCTGGTCGATCGCAAGGTTGGGCCAACCGTAAAAATATAAAATCAAACATGAATAGGTGGCATAAACGCCTTTGAAAAGCAAATTTAAATTAGCCTTTTTTTGTTGTGAGCTTTGGACTTCTCGCTTTCCTTTGCGAGAGAACGATGCATCATACTTGGTGTGGAATTAGATCGTCGCGATACTGTGATGCAAAAGTGAACGCTGCGATACTCATTTCACATGCCATGAATAATATTTCCGTTTTGTTTTCTAGCTTGAAATATGATACATGTCATGAAAGTCAGAGCTTCATGGTATATATATATATATATATATATATATATATATATATATATATATATATATATATATATATATATATATATATATATATGTTGTTGCTGTTAGGTGTCCCTTTAAGAGGACGCTTCAGCTCTGGTGCTCCTATCTGAATACATGTCAAAGGAGTATTCGTTTTTCTCGCCAACCACTGCACCAGACTTCATCAGGTTTGTTGCATTTAAAATAAAAACTTAAAATCTAGTGAATGTTGGTTTCGAATTCTTTATTTAGGTTGCCATATTTTACCGAAATTTGGAAGAAATCGAAAATTTTCAGACAACCAGACTCTCAAGTTTACAACTCTGACTCAGCAAGAAAATATGATATCACAATTCTGTGAATTGCATCTCATGGTACATCTAAAGCGAACAAAATTGTTGTGTTACTCATTAATCTAAAAACATTCGTAATATGTAAATACAGATTTTGCAGAACTCTTGTACACAAGGTAAAAAATTCACGTAATATGTAAATTGACAAACAGAATTTGTCTGCTTTGAATTATCTAATGGACGCCGTTTACACAACCGCGATATCTGCTTTTAATGCAGAGCTATAAATATGTAAAGTTCGTGCTCCTATCTTTTCGAACACTGTAATTTTTCAAAACTTATTTAATAAAATTCGTGTCCTAAATCAAATTTCTATTCCCAGCACTCACTAGAATTTATCTTTCTCTCTCAAATGCAGCAAATCTTATGAAAAGCTGTATAGCGGTTATTTAAGAAAAGCGTTTTTGAGTTTTACGTGTATATGAATAGGCCGCGTCGGAGTTGGGCCCGAGCTAAAGCTTCTTCTTAAGGTTTGAAGTTGAGACTAAACCAGACGGCTGCATGAAAACCTCATTCAACGCCATGCTCTTTAGCCAGAAGAGAATTATCTAGTGCGAGTAACATCTACCCGGTTTAGAGACAATGCTCTAACTGTCAAGGTCGCAAGGAAAGTAACCGTGGCGTTGCGGTGAAGTCATCGATTGAGTAGGATTGAGTCACGCAGCGGCTGTAACCCGTGCGTTACAGCATTAGACAAGATGTCTAAACGCACAAGGATCTGCGGCGGGGTGAAAGCCGTCCCTTTCGCTCGATGCGATACGGGAGGTTTTGTACGCACCCCGTGAGGCCACCTACCCCTTCTTCATATGACCTCTCTTGACGCATCTGTGCGAATCGATTTTCCGACTTACCGAAACATGTGCGATCGGTGGAGCAGCTCCACAAAGAAAAGAAAGGGAGACGTACTTCCGTCTACTATATTTGTGGGTAATTTTAGAGCGCAGCTCCTAGGCACCGGTTCCGGCACTGAGCGTCAGCATAACGGAGCGAACGAGCACGTCGAAGAATGAAAGAGCGAACGGGGAGGGCAGCGGGGCATGAAAGACGGCGATATCAAAGAGAGCGCGAGTTGGAAAGCGTAGTGCCACGCAAGATGGTCTGGGTGCCGACAACCATTACAAGATGGCGCCGGAGTAGCGCGCCATCACTTCCTATAACCGCCATCTCCGGCCATCAGCGGCGATAGGTTAGGTCTGGAATTTAGCGTTAAACAATCATGTCTTTATGGTATTGAATATAAACACCGAACACAGACTGAAAATACAGGGCGAGGAAATTCATAGCGTAAAAGAATGTAAATACCTTTGTATATCGATAAATGAAGGCAATAGATATATTGAAACCCAGGAAAAAACAATAACAGTGAAGGGGAAGAGAAATGCAGCGCTAATGAAGCTCAGAGCGCTATGGGGCAACAATAGGTAGGAGTTGCTCTGGAGTATGTGGAAAGGTGTAATAGTTCCAGACGTTAGATTTGGAAATGCTGTTGTTTGTTAGGAATGAGGGGTGTAATCAGGACTCGATGGCAACCAAAGGTCAGTGGAACGCCTCCCGTTGGGTTCTCTGGGAAGACTACAAATGAAGCTGTGCAGAGTGATAATGACTGGACAAGTTTTCAAGTGAGGGAAGCTCACAGTAACATTATTTATGATCAACTGACGCACATGGAAGAAAGTACGTTGGTTGGGAGAGCGTTCAGGTATTTGTACAGGAATGACAATGATTCACAGTGGAGGAAAAGAACTAGGAAGCTTACGAGGAAGTATGCGTTTCGTATGGTGTGCCTCACAGCAACAAAGAAAATCGAGCGGAATGTTAGAGAGGCTGAGATAATCTAATGGGTGGCGGTAATGGAAAACAAACCTGCCATGAGTAACTACTTAAGAGGAAAAAACGAGATCAGAGAAAGAAAATTCATGATAGCTCAAAGGGAAGCTCACTACTTTTGAAAGCGAGTTTAGGATGCCTTAAAACACGCACTTACACATATAAATAATGAGAAGGAAAAACAAGCATGCGCTTGCTGCGATAAAGCTAAGGAGACAATGGAGCTTGTTTTCTAGAATCTGAAGATATCCGCCCAGCGGTCTATTTAGGAATCACTGACCTCCTTGAAACATTTGGGTTATGCCAGATCAGGGAGAAAGTAAACATGTCCGTAAGAGGCGATCGGAAGATTGGTGAAAGAAAAGTGCGCGAGCCACAAACAACGGAGGCGTACAAAAACAAGATTCACAATAGGGATTCAGGAACTTTGGTTATGGGGATTCATCTTGGGCCTATTTTATCCGAAGCATATTACTAGAGCTCAACCCAGCTCCTCAGGCGTGGCGGTGTCGCCTTCAATACCACGTGACACCGTAACGTCACGACAAAGGAGAAACGGGGCTCCAACTCGCGCCGTCGCTCGCGGCATCGCCTTCAAGGCTGACCACGTGACACCGTGACGTCACGACAGAGGAGAAACGGGGCTCCAACTCGCGCCGTCGCTCGCGGCGTCGCGGCGGTATATAAGCAGCTGCGCTTGCCTCTGCTAGACACTCACGAGGTGAGATGCCTCCTGGAGACAGAGCTGCTCGTTGGAATGAGAAGCGAAGGTTGCGGCGTGCTACAGAGACTGTTTCTAGGTGGCTTTGCTACGGCGCAGCGACTACGCGCCCCGCATCGGACGCGGCGAGCGTCCAGCAACGCAGCGTTCGGCGCGACAACGAAATGTGCGCCTGAGCAAGCGCCGCACGCCTGAGCCGACGACACCGGCTTTTCTGCGACACGAGCTCGCTAACGCTGTCGCGTTAAAATAGAGGCTATTATGCTTCGCATCCTGGGCTTAACCTTAGCTAAGCCACAGCCAGTTTTTTACCCTATTGGGGAATTGGGGATATAAAGCTGATCCTGACGGCGGAGATGCAGTTTAACACGGCGCCCCTGAGCGTTGGCAGCCAGGAGGCGAGAATGGGCCAAACTTATGCGCTCCTGCTCGTGACGCAAGTAAGTCATTGATTTCATGCAGTGGCCGAATGGTAGCTATAGGGCACACAAGTGCTTCGATACACGGCCATTCCGTTCTTGCGGCATTCGTTATACAGGTGCTCGACCGCAGCGCGCGTCGGTATGACAGAAGCCTGCGTACGGTGTGAACATCGCGCTGCTGTGCCTGCGGCATCGTGGGTTCTATCCAACTACCTTGACGAATGCTGTTCATTGCCATTGGAGCCGAACAGCATACGTACAGGCCAACATGTTATCGCTCATAACCACAGCCGTCGTTATGGGTATCTACGTAGTATTCTGACAAATACTGCATTATTGTTTGACAAACGAGAAAATCAGATAAGCAGTGCTCAAGTGCTTCGGCAGCAGCGAAAGTCTCTTAGATCAATATCTGCCAAAGCAAGCCCTTCAACAGCGCAAAGACGATGTTGAACGTCATATTTTGCACGAACGCGCTTTTGATGAGCGGAAAAAAAGGAAAACGTCGACGCCGACCTTCATTTGCAAGCAAAATCGCGTTACGTGAGTGCTACCGTGTAGGTATTGTGTTGTGATGATTGCAGTGGCCCAAGTGGACGTCAAGAAAGGTCTATTGAAGATCGGTAGATGCGCGCTGGCCCCTGGGGCACATACCCAGTCGCGAACACGCAGTGACCTCATGGATACATAACCTTTTGTTTTTCTTCTTCATGCTTTCCCCCTTTTTTTGCATACTTATGCACACCACAATGTTACCAAGAATATCAAAATAACCTTTGGGATATAAATTATGGTGCTCCACGGCATAGCTTACCGCAGTGAACTCTGTTGTTGGAGCGCGTTTTCTTCGCAATTTCGACAAATTTCGCACTTTTTTACATAACGTGGTGCCAAAAATGTGGCCGGCCTGGTACAAGTCGCGACCTTTCCGCAATGCCGAAGCACGAAAATGTGTTTTGTGGTTCCTCACGCCTTAATGCCCAAAGTGTAAATCCACTCGAAGCACCGTGAGACCCTTGGCACCGTCGTCTGCTTCTCGTGCCAGCGTTTTCGACTTCTGCTGTTCGCGGCGCTGTTCGCCAACACATCACTCACGCACCGCTGGCGGGTTACGACGGCCGCCCGCACTGGGCCTTGGCCATGCGAATCGCGGTCGCCTGAGGCGATACCTTGGGCGGACGACGTGGGGACTCGTTGCCGGCGTTAGTGTGTCTTGTAAAGCGGTCTGCGACGTGGCTCAAATGCGTGCCCACGCGGGCCTCATTTTCAAAGCCATCTGCGATGTTTGGAGAGGGTGGGTAATGCCGGTAGCTTTGTAAGCGCTGTGTTCTGTATGTTTCGTACGCGTTGAAGCTACATATGCACGGAGGTGAATTAGGTCGCGGCTGCTGCCGCGTTTCCTCTCTCCAGCGTTTTCATAGGCAGTTTCGGCTGTCATCGAGCGATGTGTGTTCGTGTTGACCTGTGCGCGCGTGACACCGTGCCAGTTAATTTAGTTAAACCACGTTGACGGGCTAGTTGGTTTGAATCCATGATAGAATGTGTAAGCGTGCCTTGACAGGACCTAGAAAGCAGCAGACACAAAGGCAGCGATGTCTCCGTGGGTCTGTTTCTTTCTAAGTCATCGTTGAGTAGCGCTTACAGACTGTAGCATTGTTTATTTAGTTAGTCAGCGAATGTTTACAAGTTTCTGCGACGGTTAAATCTACTATCCTAACTTACTACAGCTATCCACTAATTTTAAATTGCAATCGGTGCTTCGCTGTTCCGCGGAACTGCGAACGTTTTATACGCAGACGAACGAAGCCGGTGTGCGCAAGGTAACATCTAAGACACTCGCATGCCGTGAACATCACCGCCAAATATCGGCAATATGTACTAAAGTTTTAAAATTAAATATTGTCAGAAAGCTTTCTTTACATACATTCCCACAGCTCGTGGGGTGTACATAATTGTTTTGCTTACCATCCATCTGTTAACATTGTAGAGGTTGATTTATTTATTTGTATTCTGGAAGGGTAATTCACTAATGCAATCTAAGTAACTTTCCTCTGTATTGAACGAGAAGAAAGGGGGTTAACCGAGGGGCCCGATTTTTATTAGTCACATCATAAGAAGCCAACAAACACTGACACCAAGGACAACATAGGGGAAATTACTTGTGCTTATTAAAATGAAATAAAGAAACGATAAAGTAATGGAAATTAAAGTGGATGAAAAAACAACTTGCCGCTGGTGGGAACTGAACCCACAACCTTCGCATGTCGCGGATGGGAAAACGACGCCGCGGTAGCTCAATTGGTAGAGCATCGCACGCGAAATGCGAAGGTTGTGGGTTCAGTTCCCACCTGCAGGAAGTTGTTTTTTCATCCACTTTAATGTCCATTACTTTATCGTTTCTTTATTTCATTTTATTAAGCACAAGTAATTTCCCCTATGTTGTCCTTGGTGTCAGTGTTTGTTGGCTTCTTATGATATTTCCTCTGTATTGTCGGATTTTAACGTTGTCGAGGGAAGTAATCACCAGAGAGTGAACAAAACAAGACTCAGGCTTTAGCCAACATTTTCACAAGGTCATTGTGCCATCCGTAGCCTTCCATTGCGCGTTTCTGGAGTCGACCGGAAGAAGTCTCCATCTTTCTACGAGCGGCGAAAAGAGTGGAATTCGGGAGAACGTTAAATAAGCTGACGATGTCACCTGTCAGCACGAAATGTAGGCGAGAGAACTGGTTGTCCTTTGGAAACCCTTTCCCTCTCTTTTGGATTAGCACTAGCCGTGTTTGCTTGAATGCGAAAGTAGCGTGTTGGATTCGTTAGCGCATTAAACTAATAATTATGGAACGGCGTTTCCATGTGGTGCATTCCTCGTCGTTCAAAACAGGGTAGAACGTTTGTTCTTTCTGGTGATTGATGTTCCACCAGCGAGTTTCGCACACGAAGGAAGCCGTCACTTCAGCTCAATACGATACGGGAGGATTCCTTAACACCGCGTGAGGCCACCTACCGCTTCTTGAACTGCCCTCTCTTGCAACATCTATGCAATTCGCTTTACTGACTTACCGATACATGTGCGATTCCCGAAGCAGCTCAACAAACAAGAAAGTGAGGAGACGAATGTATCCTTCCTTTGTTCATAATTTTTGAGCGCAGCTGCTATGGGAGCTGCGCTCAGGAACCCAGGAACCGGAGCAATCCAGGAAGCGGAGCCTATAGGCTCCGGTTCCTTGGCTTGATCGTCGGCGTGACCGAGCGAACGAGCGCGGTGAAGAATGAAAGAGCAAACGGTGAGCGTAGCAGGGCATGAAAGCCGGCGATAGCGACGAGAGGGTGAGGAGGAAAGCAGAGGAAGAGGGTATAGTGAGTGGGTGAGAAGAAAAGCGTAATTCCGGGTAAGAGGGTCTCTGCGGCGGCAACTGTTGTAGGATGGCCCCGGGGAAGAGCGCCATTTCCGGCGATAACCGCCATCTCCGGCCAACACCAGCCATAACTAAGGTCTAGAATTTAGCGTTAAACAGTAGGGTGTTATGGTATTCGAAGAACACAGAGAAATGACAGTGAGAATACATGGCCAGGAAATAGCTCAATTAAAAGAATATAAATACCTTGTTACATGGCTAAACGAAGCAAATAGATAAATGGAAACAGAGGAAAAAGAACAGTAAAGGGGAGAAGAAATGCGGCCACAATGAAACATAGAGCGCTATGGGGATACAATAGGGATGAGGTGCTCCGGTGTAACGGTAAAGGTGCGATGTATCCAGGAGCTACATTTAAATATCCGGTTGTTTGCTTTAAATAAGGGGTACAATGTGGACTGGATGGCAACCAAAGGTCAGTGGGACGCATCGCCTCGAGCGCTCACGGGTTTTCGCGTCCTTTTCTTGTTGTCCTCGTTCAGTGAGCGCAAAACCTTCCACAAAGAAGTCAAACGAATTAGCCCGCGTTTGATTCTTATTGCAGCTCACGGGAAGACTACAAATGAAGTTGTGCATGGTGATATGGATTGAACAAGTTTTGAAATAAGGGAACCTCAACGTAAAATAAATTATGAAGAACGATTGACGAAAATGGAAGAAAAATGAGTTAGGAGAGTGTTCAGTTCTTTGTACAGGAAGAACATTGATTCTCAGTGGAGGAAAAGAACTAGGGAGCTTAGTAGGAATTATGTGGCCTGTATAGTGAGCAGCACAATAACACAAGCGGAAAGTCAGAGATTCTGAGATAATCTCATTGGTGGCGCAAGCGGAAAAGACAGCTGTGCGTGCGTAACTACTTAAAAGGAAGATACGAAATCAGAAAAAAAATTTATGATAGCTCAAAGGGAAGCGCACTACTTTTTAAAGCGAGTTCAGGATGCCTTAGAACACGCACTTACACATAGAAATAATAAGAAGGAAAAAGAAGCATGTGCTTGCTGCGATAAAGCTAAGGAGACAATGCAACTTGTTTTTTTAGTATCTGAAGAATTCCTCCCAGCGGTCGATTTAGGAATCACTGACCTCCTTGAAGCCATTGGGTTATGCGAGAGCAGAGGGAAAGTAAACATGTCCGCAACAGCGATTAGTAAGAGGTGATTGGAAGATTGGTGAAAGAAAAGTGCGCAAGCCACAGCAACGGAAGCGTGAAAAAACAAAGTTCACAATAGGGATTCAAGAAACTTTGGTTATGGGGATTCACAATGTTTTTTTACCTTTTTCTTTTTGTTATTTAGCATAGGTGGAAGATTAAGCAATAACATAACAAGAACGTGGTGGCGCCGACCACCACCCTGTTTCAGAGGGGACACTCATAACATCCATCCATCCATCGTCTGTTCACCGATGGCATGCGGAGAGCGCGTGCACCGACAGAAACGCTTCATGAGTGGAGGCCTCCCTGTGGCGGCTGTTGTGAACCCACACACTGCCTCTCACTAACTCCCGATTAGCGAGGTAGTGGGGTCACGCTTCACGCCCATCGCAATGTGCCGCCCGAGGAAGGTTGTCTGCGCCAGCAAGTATATCGCTAAAGGAACGCACCTATAGATTTCGCAGTAGGGAGTATCATAATCGTCGGTGAAATTTTTACTCCAGGAAGGAGTGGTACAACCTGTCTTGAACCCGAAGGCGGCACAATTTCTCGCAGCGTCTTCGTAGCGTTCTGCTACGAGGGGAATTACTGGGGAACTAAAGACGACCCCGATGGCGGAGATGCCGTTTAACACGGCGTCCCTGAACGCTGGCAGCCGCGAGGCGAGAATGGGCCAAATTTATACGCTCCCGCTTGGGACGCAAGGAAGTCAATAATTTTATATAGTGGCCGAATGGTAGCTATAGGGCACACACAAGTTTGCGATATAGAGGCCATTCCTTTCTTGCGGCATTCGCTATATAGGTGCTCGACCGCAGCGCGCGTCGGTATCACAGGAGCCTGCGTACGGTTTGAACATCGCGCTGCTGTGGCTGCGGCGTCATGGGTTCTATCCAACTAATCATACGAGAGATGGCGCATCGCCATTGGAGCCGAATAAGAAACGCAGAGGCCAAAGTGTTATCGCTCATAACCACAGCCGTCGTTCTGGGAATCTGTGCAGTATTCTGTCAAGTACTGCGTCAATGTTTCAAAAACTTTGACACAGAGACGATGCGAACACTGCGTCATAATCACGGCACAATTCCACCTTGACAATAACATGTAAGAAACGAAACACAGCACGTTTTCAACGTAAGTTATCTGCGAGTCCTCAGGCACCAACACATCAACACCTATACCCATGGAAAGGCACAGTTACACATAAAATAAATGCCACATGTACAAAATGATTTTAAATATATACAGTGTACAAAATGGCTATGTACAATGATGATGTGATAGAATACACAATTTTGAAGTGATGTGCACGAGACGTGTATATACAAAAATGATCATGTATAAGGGAAGACACACACATAGTAATCATGGGCACCTGCATTCTATGTGCATTAAATGAATACTTCTGATGGTCTGGCTACAAGAACCAAGCTGGACGAAAATTCAGCCATACGCGTCCCTCAGCCAACGACAGGAAACGACATGACCACTGTCGAATGAACTCTTCTTTTCCAAGGAAGAAGAACTCCTCCGACAGGAACGACAGTAGCTCAGAGTAGAGCCTCCCCATAAGTGGAAACAGAGCGCGGTGACGACGTCCCGTGGCAACTGCCTCGCACCGGTTACGCCATAGACAGAAGGCCCCCGCAGCAATTAAAAGACGCGCGAAGCGGCCACGTAAGCAGCGACCAGATGTAATAACGCGGTTAACTCCAAGGCCCTCCAAAATATCCTGGCAACGACGCATTGCAGCAGTACATGTTTATTGTATTCTTGAAGGGGCAATTGGGACTCAGCGAAGATGGGACAACGCCCCACCGCTCAAGCCTGTCCCGAGTTGGAAGCACTTGCCACCCTAGATGCCACATGAAGTCGCGCAGGTGGCCAGGCAGAAATGACGCCGTTATCGCATCTCACGACACATTAGAAAGGTTTAGCTTGTCCGGTATTCCCGGGGAAGAGCAGGCGGTGCTGCATGCCAAGTGGATCTCGGCTGTGGAACAACAGGTGCAAACGTGCTGGCTTTGTAATTATCACGAGTGCCATATTTCGTCGCTGTGTATTCTAATTATATCTCATAATAGAGAGGTTTTTTAGCTTGTCCGGTATTCCGCTAAAACACAGGTGGACCGGGCGGGGCGTTGGGGCGGAGGCGTAAACGTGAGCGATCTGCATGGTGCAGTCCCCTGGAGGCGCAGTGCAGAGAGAAACAGCTAATGTTGCAGTAACCAAGTATATTTTACTTTGTTGAGGGTGTAAATTTTTGGCAGCAACAAGATTACGCATATGCCGAAAATTTATACCAGCAGCGAAGAAAAATACGCTCGGTTAATGCAATATTAGTCGTTTGTCTCTGTTTGAGCACTGCGCCACCAGGTGGCTGCACCATGAAGACCGCTCACGTTTACGCCTTCGCCCAGTCCGCCCCGTCCGCTTGCGTTTTACCGGAATACCGGACAAGCTAAACCTCTCAATTATTGGAACCTGCGAGGCGCGCTGGGTGAACTAGAGGAAGCAGTAAGGCTGGCATAGTATCTACTACACGGTTTTGGAGAACGTCTACATCAGGACATACCTGTTGTATGTGGCGATAAAATGCCATGGCCGTACAGTAAAATGTAGGTGCGTTTAACACTTGTGGTCCGTTATATAAGTGTACGTCCGGTAACATGTAGCGAATTTTTGTGCCAAGGAAATAGCAAGCCAGTTCACGCGCTGGACACTGGTCATGCTGTAACAGACGGAGCAGAAATCCCAGAGCAAGCAGCCGGCAGCGGACAGACACGGATGGGAAGGTGAACCCACCGCGAGAGCATGGCTGCCCAAGGGCCTCGCGACAGACCAGTTCTGTACGGCCCGACCAGAAGAAGGCACCAAGAAGGGACTGCAAGGACCTAGTAACCCGTAATGGTGGCTGTACAACGTGACAAACGTACCACACTCGACCACAAAATACAGACTGCGCCAAGTACCTTCATTCTGATAGGGTTAAATCATACCCTTGAACATCTTCAATATTTCACCTTACATCTTCAAGAATTCGGAGCCATATAGAGTCTGATATGCCATTAGAGGTGTAGTCAAGGCATAAAATGCGAAGAGATTCGCTCTTTTGAAGGCGGAAAAGGGGACTTAGGCATGTCTGTGGTGAACCAATGAACAAATAACGACATTTTGAAAAATTTTGCGCAGCACCTGAAATATTTCCTTACTCAGTGAAGATGCGAAGGCTACGGGATAAGCTGTCTTCATCCCTGCGATATAATGTGATGTCATCGGCGAAGGCTGTCACCTTCACAACAACGCTACCAGGCAGTGGGAGACCGCATACGTAAGGGTCTCTCACTATTGAGCGCAGAAATGGTTCAAGGCTGAGCACAAAGAGCACTGGGGACAGAGGCCACCCTTGACGAACGCCACGAGTAACGGGAAACTTGTGCACTTTCTCGACCATGAAGGAACAATGCACTTCGGATATTTGAATAGGTATTCCTAATAGGTTCAACAAAATTTGACGATAAACCAAACGAGGTCATTACATTAAAAATGTAGTTATGTTCAAGGCGATCGAATGCCTTTTCTTGATCTAGTGAAACTAAGAGACCACGTGCCAACCTGGTCAGCGTGTATGTCATTACGTCACGCGTAACGACCGAAGGACAGTGTATCTCTCTATCCATATAGTACTGTTTGCGATATCCTATGGCCATTGGAGCCGAACAACATACGTACAGGCCAACATGTTATCGCTCATGACCACCACCTTCGTTATGGGAATCTGTGCAGTTTTCTGTCAAATACTGCATCCTAGTTTGAAAAACGAGAAAATCAGTTCAGAAGTGGTGAAGCCCTTCGGCAGCAGCGAAAGTCTCTTAGCTCAATGTCTGCCAAAGCAAGCCCTTCAACAGCACAAAAGCGATGTTGAAGGTCATATTTGGAACAAATGCGCTTTTGATGAGCGGAAAAAAAGGACCACGTCCACGCCGACCTTCATTTGGAAGCAAAATCGCTTTACGTGATTGTCACCGTGTAGGTGTGGTAGTGTTGTTGTGATGCATGCAGTGGCCCAAGTTGACGTCAAAACAAGGTTTATTGAAGAGCGGTAGATGCCCGTTGACGCCTGGGGAACATACCCAGTCGCACAAACACAGTGACCTCATGGATACATATCCAGTCGTAGGTAATTTATACATTTCTTTTACATCGTCTGTTATTTGTTCTTCTTTTTTTCGCGTTTCCTTTTCACATACTAAAGTACGCCACAATGTTACCGAGGACGGAGAGTTAGTCTCTGGAATATAAATTATGGGGCTCCACGGCTTACCTTGCCGCAGTGAGCTCTGTAGGTGGCGCGCGTTTTCATCGCGATTTCCACAAATTTTGCGCTTTATACATTACGTGGTGCCAGGAATGTAGCCTGCCTCGTACAAGTGGCGACCTTTCCCCAATGCCGACACAGGAAAATAATGCGTTTTCCGCCATGTCGGGCTTTAATACCCAAAGTGTGAATCCACTGTAAGCACAGTGAGCGCCTTCGCCCTGTCGTCTGCTTCACGTGCCACTGCTTCGACTTCTGCCGTTCGCGGCGCTGTTCGCCAGCGCATCACTCGCGCACCGCTGGCGGGTTACGACGGCCGTCCGCACTGGGGGTACAGTACCGGGGAAAACTCTTTTCAATGCGACAGCGTTAAGGAGCTCGTGGCGCAGAAAAGCCGGTGTCGTCGGAGTCGGTGTCGGTGTCGGCGTCCGCGGCGTTGGCCGTGAGCTATACATTTTTTTCTTTTTACAGTGGCCGGGCTCCGTTGTCATCAGTGCGAGTCACTAGCATGTTGTGACGGCCTAGCGAATGGCAAAACGGGCCGCTTTGAATCCCTATTTAGGGAGTATGCTTCAACGACGTGCCAAAAATATCTTTCGTAGGCGGTAAATGAGACTTTTACAAAGCAACACAGTCATGTAAATATATTCACTGCACCGCCTCTCTCCACCACCCGCCCCTCCCACTCCCCACAGACACGTACAAACAAAGGGTGTGCAGAAAAGAAATTCACAACCGCTGGCATTTCGAAGTTAAAAGTACTGCCACATCTCACGTGACAGGACTATTAGCGGAGAGGGATATCCTGTCACTCGACTGTAGTAGAGGTGATGATCTGGCCTTCCCTCAAGACGCGCGGCCCTGCCTAAACAGCATGCCACACACCCCGGAATCAATTATGGCGTTATACGTTTGATGAAAGCTATTTCAATATGGGTTTCAGAACCTGTAATAACCTGCTATCTACTCTGAACTGACGCCCTGCGTAGAGTCGAATAAGTATAACTTGTATACTGCGAGTACGTCAAAACGGTGCCATAGTATGCTTTAGTAGTGGCACATGAAAAGGCGTGAACACTCAGTATAAAACACAACAAGAAGCTCTCTTAACCCACCTCCTTCATCGGTCTGAAACTCTGAATAAGTGCCGTGACCCGCAGGATATTTAGTGGTCTGTGCAAGAAAAAAAGAAAACCACTTTTCGTTGCAGCAAATGTGTCTGCGCTCGAAATAAAACGCGCAAAGTGTATTTGGGCTGGCGACCACCTTTTGCGGCATGTAGATTCCACGCTGCAAGCTAAAGTCGGGAGCAGTTTAAAATGTTTTTTTTTTTATATAATTCTGGGTACCAAAAGCTTTTATTATCTGCCGTACTACTGTTTTCATGAGCATTCTTACCTTCAAGTGTTAAAAAAGTTCATCAGATCCCCAAATCTGCGAGGAACTCTCGCGATATTTATTTCTCTTAATGGACAAGTTCACTTTTAAAGCGTAGATCTGTTGGCCTATTCGTTACGCCTTCTGGTGATTTTCGGTGGACAACAACCTGTGTTACTCGGTATGCGCCCGAATGCATAATTTGGCTCACTGCGTGCGTGCTATTGGGTACGTGCAGCAGCGTGTCTACTAGTGATGAATAACTATCCGTATATTGACTATGTATGGTATCGACAGTCTATCTTTAGGTGTCAGATGCGTAAGAAAGTCGATCGCTAGCATTGATAACAATAGCACCATAGCTGGCGTCACCAGATTGTGCTATGAAACTGTAGCGTAGTGGTAGTCTCTCGTAATGGCCGGCAAATAGTAGAAAGCTCCAGGTTACGGCCCACATAGAGTTTCTCGCATTATTGCCTATAGAGTGAACGCAAGCAATGCGACGGCTGCTACGTACACGGGAATAAGTTGGCTTCGGATTGGCTTAGTTCTTGTAAAGCAGGGACACTTCGAAGTGGTGCTTGGTTAGCACGATTCTGTCGGTCAAAACGGTTGATTTTTCATCAAAAGTGCAAGTCAAAAGAAGTTTTAGCTTGATTATCGCATAATAACGTGTTCTGTTTATTCATGAGGGCTCCTGATGGAACGTAAACTTATATGAAACGTAAATGTATCTGCGGTACCGCAAAAGTCGGAGGACAGACAAGAAGGTCCGCGCTGGCATTGCGACAGTTTGTTGTCTGTCCTTGCTTTTCCTCGCTTGATTGTAGAGTGCAGCTTAGTTAGGTTCATTGAAATATGTAATACGGGTGAATGAAAACCGCATCGAAACCAAAAGATATCATTTCAGGAACGCGTTGTCGAAGCAGCCATGCCCACGTTTTATGCGAAGCCTTGCTGAGCCCCAGCCAACAGAAACCTCGCTCACCCATTTACTGTCATTTAAATTAAGGCGCAGTCCCTTTCAGGCAAGTCCCATAGATGGTGGCGGTGGGTTTTCCTCTACGTAATATTTTAAGGCACTTTATGGCTGGCTCCGAATGACGGTATTCTTCTCCGTTGGCCAGCGGAAGCTGTTAATCACTGCTTTGCACCACAAACAGTAGATGTCCCGTTTGGGCTGCCCGCCTACATGTCCAATGAAGAAGAGTGCATTTCGAAGAGTACACAAGACGCGTGGCAGACTTCGGTGGCCAACGCTCCGGACTGCTCGTTTTCGCTACAAACGTTGGAACAAGTGCGAGTAAAGAATCTCGCCAACTACCGAATCAAAGCTACGGGCTTTAAAGATAGAAGAGTCCAAAAAATCCATTCGATTTACAGAAGGAATGAAGTTCTCGATGGCATACATTTTTGCAGGGAGAAAATAGATGCAGCGTTTTCTTTTTTTTAGATTAATTCCATGTTGAACCAAGTCTCGTGATGGCTTAGTTTGCGTTAAACAAATATCTGTGGAAGCTTACCTGAAGGTAAACAGGCCATGTGGTAGAATTTCTTAAGTAACTGCTTGAATACGGCACGTGCACGCAGGATTTTAAAATTTGAGGGTAATTTACCACGAACTTCCTCCGCATTCTCAAATGACCTTTGACTCGGGTCCGTTCCTGCTCTCCGCTGAATTCATCAGACCAGGCACGTCGGCTGACGAAGGTGCTGCGCTATTGAAGAAGTGCAGTGGTGCGCCGTTGAAACGCAGTGACCACTTCCATCGAGAGATGGCGCCTCCCTCCACGGTCTCGAGTCCAGGTGGACTGTCGTTCGTGTTGATAGACGTTTGGAATAACAGCGTCTTCCTAATAAGAGTGCTCGGGAGAAATAGCTTCGCTGGAAACTGGGCTACGACTCGAATAATTCGTGCAGGCCTCCTGTCCAGTTCGCGCAATATCTAGTAGCAAATGACGCATCTTAACTTCACGCGCATGATATTTCATATTTGTAGGTTTGGGCTTTAAAGAATTGAAATAACAGGTAAAGCTTTGCACCATCCGTGAAACACGTTTTGGCTGCACATACTATTTATGAGATATGTTGAAGGATACCCGCAAAAAAGCAGAGCAACAATAGGGGCTTTGTAAGCTACCGTGTGTAACTAGAGCATAGAGCGTTGGCTCCGTATGACGTGACATGATGGAAATTGTAGGTATAATGTATAATAAATGTATAATAATTTTGAAGCTCAAAGTTGCAAAACTAGGCATCTAAAACACCTTTGAGGAATACGCGAGCGCGGTCCTCATAGCTCAAGAGAGCGGCTCTGCTTAACGAACCAGGGCTGTGCCGGTCTGGAAAAGCTGGGCTTCACGCCACGACCGTTGTACTGCGAAGATGATACAGTGCTTTTACTGGACAGGGACAAGAGATATCATATCATGGTGGCACCGATACCAAAGCATATGCACCCAACGTACCATGCACGTAGAAGACGTGCACGGGCTGCAACCATGCGGAATCATTTTGGGAAACGTTCTACCGCGTACTACACAGACGCATGCAAAGACAGTAGAGAGACTCACACGCTAGCAGTGACACATAAACAAGGCGCCATAATGGTCACAGTCGTAACTCGGTACATTTGTGCGGCCGAAGCGGTTGCAATAGCCGCGGCCATTGGAGACGCGGAGCACAAAAATGAATCGGCAGTCATACTCTCCGACTCGCAGACATCGTGTCGCCTGTTTCTCAAAGGGACGGTACCCAAAATGGTGCGTATAATTCTTGACAAGTCTTGACAGAACACCATGACAGTATTTGGTGTCCGGATCACCAGGGCTTGGAGGGTAACGTTGCGGCAGACGTATAGCTCGACGATTCAACAAACGAGCTGCGGCCGAGCCGAGGGCGGCACTTCTTCCAAGCACTTGTGACATTCTTCCACAACAGCCGGAGGAACCAGAGAGTACGGTCATCCACGCAAAACCCTTATCAGAGAGCAGAGTAGGTACTGGCGACGCATTCAAGCAGCTTCCCCAACCTACATCAACTCAGTAAAATAAACCCAACTAAATTTCTGGACATCTGTCCATGGTGCTCTCACAAGCCCACAATATAACATATCAAATGGGAGTGCCTGGAAAAGCATTCACATATTACTAGCCCATATATAACTGCACGTCCACTTAATTTAAGTACGCCGAGGGGGGGGGGGGGGGGGGGCATGGCCGGCGGACGAGGGAAAGAGAGCCAAGTGGCTCTCCTGGACCAGGCCCATCGAGTCGCTCGCGCCAGTGGAGCCCTGGACTAAGGGCCTAACCACGCTCGCCTACTTTTCTTCTCAACGTAAGGGGCTTTCTAAGCTACCGTATGTTACCGGAGCCCAGAGGCGTTGCCTCCATCGGAAGTCTGCTTAGACATGAGCAAACTGGCACGTTGAAATTTGTAATGCATAGCGTTGCGTTATTGTGGGTGCATTAGAATTTCGAAGTTTAAAGGGACGCTGAAGCGAAACAATAAATCAATTTAGACTAATGAAGCATTGTTTATGAACCCTGCAGGCAGTCACTTAAAAAAATTATTCTTTGATTATTAGATGAGAAAATGAAGGTCCAAGTATCAGTATTTGAATTTCGCGCCGAAACCCCGACGCCGCTACGTCTGTGTGACGTCAGGGATTCCAAAAAACGTTTTCGCATTTGGGCCGCGTTTGATGAGTAAAGGTTCCTGAAACTTGCCATGTATAATATTTGGTTCCTTTAGAACACAATGTTGTGTATCTGTACCGCTATATACAATTAGTCGGCCCTAGAAGGTGCCATCAAAATCCAAATCGTCACAGCCCCAGATGCGGGAACATAGTAGGCGTCGCCACCCGCATTTCGTTGTAGCTCTTTTTCTGGCTCACCAAACGTCTTATCGTTGTAAGAGTAGTTTATTTCGTGTTGTAGAACGGTAATATACTGATGCAGAACAAATCATTTTTCGCTTTATTGTCCCTTTAACGTAAGGGGGCTTTGTAAGCTACCGTACGTAACCGGAGCCTACAACCGTTGGCACCATTGAACATTTGCTAAGATGCGCGCAAACTGGCACGTTAGAAGTCGTAGCGCATAACGGTGCGGTATTTTGAATGCGTAAGCATTTCGAACATCATCCAACGAGAAAAGCTCTCTGTCAAGTAAGACGATCACTTTCACGATGGAGCCTGCAGCAGTGAGCGAATTCCCTTTCGCGCTGCCCCTCGCTGGAACATGAACAAACCGGCGAGAACACAGCGCTAACGAAGCCCTGAGGACATGCCGCACCCTAACCGTTCTCTAGAACGCTTTAAAGATAGTGACGAGAACACAGCGCGAGAAGCTATCGCCAGTGGGCACTGTGTCCGCATCGCTGGACGCTTTCAAGGTCTCGGCGGCCATGCTATACGCAGGCGTCTCCGAATTACGGTTGATCACGGTTCGCAATGGTTGGACGCGGATGTACAAGGTGCTAAACAGCGATAACGGCTTATAATGATCTGGACGTCATAAGCACACCTGTCTCTGTCGTCTGCAGCAGTTCATGTCGTCGCAGCGTTGTCGTTCGGATTGGCCGGGTTGTTTAGAAACATAGATAATGACACCGGGCTGCGCGGTGGTGAGCAAGTTGCACTATGTTTACGCATACAATTTCCAGAGGAAAGTCTGAGTGATTTTTTTCTTTCTATCTATCTATCTATCTATCTATCTATCTATCTATCTATCTATCTATCTATCTATCTATCTATCTATCTATCTATCTATCTATCTATCTATCTATCTATCTATCTATCTATCTATCTGTCTGTCTGTCTGTCTGTCTGTCTGTCTGTCTGTCTGTCTGTCTGTCTGTCTGTCTGTCTGTCTGTCTGTCTGTCTGTCTGTCTGTCTGTCTGTCTGTCTGTCTGTCTGTCTGTCTGTCTGTCTGTCTGTCTGTCTGTCTGTCTGTCTGTCTGTCTGTCTGTCTGTCTGTCTGTCTGTCTGTCTGTCTGTCTGTCTGTCTGTCTGTCTGTCTGTCTGTCTGTCTGTCTGTCTGTCTGTCTGTCTGTCTGTCTGTCTGTCTGTCTGTCTGTCTGTCTGTCTGTCTGTCTGTCTGTCTGTCTGTCTGTCTGTCTGTCTGTCTGTCTGTCTGTCTGTCTGTCTGTCTGTCTGTCTGTCTGTCTGTCTGTCTGTCTGTCTGTCTGTCTGTCTGTCTGTCTGTCTGTCTGTCTGTCTGTCTGTCTGTCTGTCTGTCTGTCTGTCTGTCTGTCTGTCTGTCTGTCTGTCTGTCTGTCTGTCTGTCTGTCTGTCTGTCTGTCTGTCTGTCTGTCTGTCTGTCTGTCTGTCTGTCTGTCTGTCTGTCTGTCTGTCTGTCTGTCTGTCTGTCTGTCTGTCTGTCTGTCTGTCTGTCTGTCTGTCTGTCTGTCTGTCTGTCTGTCTGTCTGTCTGTCTGTCTGTCTGTCTGTCTGTCTGTCTGTCTGTCTGTCTGTCTGTCTGTCTGTCTGTCTGTCTGTCTGTCTGTCTGTCTGTCTGTCTGTCTGTCTGTCTGTCTGTCTGTCTGTCTGTCTGTCTGTCTGTCTGTCTGTCTGTCTGTCTGTCTGTCTGTCTGTCTGTCTGTCTGTCTGTCTGTCTGTCTGTCTGTCTGTCTGTCTGTCTGTCTGTCTGTCTGTCTGTCTGTCTGTCTGTCTGTCTGTCTGTCTGTCTGTCTGTCTGTCTGTCTGTCTGTCTGTCTGTCTGTCTGTCTGTCTGTCTGTCTGTCTGTCTGTCTGTCTGTCTGTCTGTCTGTCTGTCTGTCTGTCTGTCTGTCTGTCTGTCTGTCTGTCTGTCTGTCTGTCTGTCTGTCTGTCTGTCTGTCTGTCTGTCTGTCTGTCTGTCTGTCTGTCTGTCTGTCTGTCTGTCTGTCTGTCTGTCTGTCCGTCCGTCCTTTGGGTGCCTAGTAGCGCACAATCGAATTGTTAGAGCATTGTGCTGGCTAGGCTAAAGGATAAGGGTCCAAAGCAACTGAGGTACCACTGGCAATGGGTCATTGCTCTAAGAGGCTGTGAGAGCTCAATAAGGAAAAAAGGCATCATCCCCAAGGAGTATCGCGAGCTCGAATAGTTTCTGTCAAGTAAGTATGCTTCATAATTGTCGAAAATTTTTACGTTACCCTGATTTCATTTTTCTTTCAAGATTTCTCTGCCTTCCATCGTTAACCTAGCAGTCTCAGAAGTTTGTGGACACATAACTTTGAGAACTACGCAGTTCCTACGGCCATCCACGTGCAGTCGCGTGATGCGCGTGTCAGTGACCTCGAGGGGGGCT
This sequence comes from Dermacentor albipictus, assembly GCF_038994185.2. Taxonomy (NCBI): domain Eukaryota; kingdom Metazoa; phylum Arthropoda; class Arachnida; order Ixodida; family Ixodidae; genus Dermacentor; species Dermacentor albipictus. The sequence goes on from NC_091828.1 coordinate 109,363,324, forward strand.
CGGTATTTCCTGGGAGGGGCGATAGGAAGATTCGTGAAAGAAAAGTGCGCCAGCCACAAACAACGGAGGCGCAGAAAAACAAAGTTCACAATAGGGATTCAGAAACTTTGGTTATGGGGATTCATCGTGGGCTTCTTTTTTTACATTCCTGTATTTTTCTTTAGCAATGGTAGGTCATTAGGCAGTAATATAACAAGAACCTGGTGGCGCCGACCACCACCGCGTTCCCAATGGGACGCTCATAACATCCATCCATACATCGTCTGTTCACCGATGGCATGCGGCGAGCGCGTGCACCGACAGAAACGCTGCATGAGCGGAAGCCTCTCTGCTGCGGCTGCACTGAACCCACGCACTGCCTCTCGCGTTCTCCCGATTAGGGAAGTAGTGGGGTCACACTTCACTCCCTTTGCAATGTGCCGTCCGCGCCAGCAAGTGTATCACTGAATAAAAACTGGCTGTGGCTTACCTAAGGTTAAGCCCAGGATGCGAAGCGTACTAGCCTTTATTTTAACGCGAAAGCGTTAAGGAGCTCGTGTCGCAGAAAAGCCGGTGTCGTCGGCGTCGGCTCAGACGTGCGGCGTTTGTTGGAGCCCCGTTTCTCCTCTGTCGTGACGTCACGGTGTCACGTGGTCAGCCTTGAAGGCGACGCCGCGAGCGACGGCGCGAATTGGAGCCCCGTTTCTTCTCTGTCGTGACGTCACGGTGTCACGTAAAGGTGTCACGGTGTCACGGAAAAGTAGGGAGACCACAAACCACTGAGGCGTACAAAAACAAAGTTTCTAGTTGTGGTTCAGAAAGTTTTATTCTCGGAATTTTTTTTTGTGTGTGTGTGTTTGTGTTCAAAAAGATAGGTAGAAAATTAGGCAAAATAAGAACAAGAGCTTGGTGGCGCAAGCACCCCCTTTCCATGGGAACGCTCATATCATTGAAATCCGTCCATCCATCCATCCATCCATCCATCCATCCATCCATCCATCCATCCATCCATTATCCATCCGTCCGTCTGTCCGTCCGTCCGTCCGTCCGTCCGTCCCACGCGGGTGGAGGCGGCCGTAAAAGACAGACCGCGCGAGATTTCGACGTCATGATTGCCTCTCTATTCACGTGTTGCGGAAGATTTTCGCAAGATATATCCCAGACAGTTTTTCAGCTCTGCTTTGAACATTTTGCAGTCTCAACCATCTTGTTCTCCAGAGCATTTATTTTTTCAGTACTCCTCTATATTATTATCCATTGATATTATAGTACTTATGCTTAATAATAGATTTTTTTTAAACATGTCATATGTAGTTTCAATACCAGTCGTTGCCTCTGAACTTGTACCTTATTGTAGATGGCACAGGTTAATTGTTGTTGTCTTGTTTTACCCTCTTTCCTTCTGTCTTTTTGCACTTCTCCATGGCGGTGACTTAGCAAGTGATTTGACAAGTGGTATTGAAGGCGACACCGCCGCGCCTGAGGAGCTGGGTTGAGCTCTAGTAATATGCTTCGCATGAAAACACCTATGGATTTCGCAGTAGGGAGTATCATAATCGTCGGGGAAATTTTTACTCCAGGAAGGAGCGGTACAACCTGGGCAGTGCCCAAAGGCGGCACAATTTCTCGCAGCGTCTTCGTAGCGTTCGGCTCCGAAGGAAATTACTGGGGAATTAAACCTGACCCCGACGGAGGAGATGTCGTTTAGCACGGCTTCTCTGAGCGTTGGCAGCCAAGAGACGAGAATGGGCCAAATTTATGCGCTACGGCTCGTGACGCAAGCAAGTCGTTAATATTATAATTGTGGCCGAATGGTAGCTATAGGGCACACAAGTGCTTCGACAAACAGGCCATACTGTTCTAGAGGCATTAGGACATCGCGCTGCGGTGCCTGCGGCGTCATGGGTTCTCATCCTGTGGAAGATTATTGTTTCCCATTGGAGCCGAGGCCATTTACGCACAGGACAACATGTTATCGGTCATAACAACAGCCGTTGTCCTGGGAATCTATATAGTATTCTGCCAAGTACAGCATCAGAGTTTGCAAAACGAGAAAATCAGATCAGCATTGGTAAAGCGATTCGGCTGCAGCGAATGTCTCTTAGCTCAATATATGCCAAACCGAGCCCGTAAAGAGCACAAAGGTGATGTTGATGATCAAGGTTGGCTCGAACACGCTTTTTGAGAGCCGACAAAATTCCACGTCACGCCAACCCTCATTTGCAAGCAAAATCGCATTACGTGAGTGTTACCGTGTAGGTGTGGTGTTGTGATGATTGCAGTGACCCAAGTGGACGTCAAGAAATGTTTCTTGAAGATCGCTAGATGCCCGTTGGCCCCTGGGGCGCATACCCAGTCGCTCACACCCAGTGACCTCATGGATACATACCCAGTCGTAGGCAATTTATACATTTCTTGTACATCGCCTGTTATTTGTTTTTCTTTTTTTGCTTCCCCCATTTTTTTTTAAATACTTAAGAACGCCATGATTTTACCAAGCACATCAAAATAACCTTTCGTATATAAATTATGGTGCTCCACTGCCTACCACAGTGAGCTCTGTTGGTGGAGCGCGATTTCATCGCAGTTTGCACAAATTTTGTACTTTATACATAACTTGGTGCCAGGAATGTGGCCAGCCTCGTACAAGTCGTGACCTTTCCGCAAAGCCGGAACACGAAAATGCATTTTCCGGCTCGTCAGGCCTTAATACCCAAAGTGTGAATCCACTGGAAGCACCGTGAGACCCTTGGCCGCGTCGTCTGCTTCACGTGCCACTGCTTCGACTTCTGCGTTCGCGGCGCTGTACGACTGCACATCACTCACGCACCGCTGGCGGATTACGACGGCGGCCCGCACTGGGCGTACATAAGCGGGGAAAACTCTTTTTTTTTATCATTGCGAAAGCAATACTGCTCGCACTTGCGGCCCATCGGTGGTCGTGGCGACTCCTTACACAGCTGTGCGTCACGTGACCCTGTGACGTCACTCCAGACGGAGAGACGGGGCCGCAGCGCGCGGCATCGATGGTTGAGGCGAAGTCTTGCGCGCCGCTGCTGCGGCGCTACCGAGAGAGGGCGCTCGCTGGTGTGACGTAACGCTAGGAGGATAAATGGGGCTACAGCCGGCTCCTCGCAAAGCTTTCTCTCCCTTCCATAGTTAACCCAGCAGTCTCAGAAGTTGTGGACACACGTAACATTCAGAACCATGCGAGTCCTACGGCCATCCATGTGCAGTCGCGCGATGTGCGTGTCGGGGACCTCACGGGGGGCTCGGTTATTTCCGGCATAGGCGTCCTCCTGCTCTCGGAATGGAGGAGCGATAACCCTTCAGCAGGTCTGAACTTGCTCTTCAGAACAAGTGGCTCCAGGCAAGGTGCGCCGGTGTCATCCTATGTAGAAGAACCTTCTCGTACGCCATGTCACGGTCGAATCCATGACGCTACGGCTGTAGCCCCGGTTGACGATATGCCAGCGCATAACAGTGTCCGAGGTTTCTCCATGGGTCACGCAACGTACAGCAGGCTCAAACAGCCGTCGCTGCCGTCTACGTCAGTCGCGGGGCCACCAAGACGATGGCGTCGCGATGCATCTAATTAACCTAATAGCGAAACGGAACAGCAGGCTCATACCTTGCTACGAGAACGCTCGGGAACGAGCCATGTCTCTCGCCATCTGCGGGGATTTCAGCGTGGACTTCACGGTGCCCCAATAAAGGGCCGTATCCGTTGTTTATTATTGAGGCGTTTGGTGCCAAACGGGCCTCCCTGAACATGATGCACATGGGAAGAATCGGCGGTGCGCACGAATATGCCTTTGTCCACGAAATCAGACACTTCAACCTCACATGTATAAATCGCACTTCTCTTTCCATCGTCTTGTTAACATCGCCATAAGCGATAGTCGAGAAGACGATACGCTGCTGTCTACTAGCGCTTGCAAACCGGTGGACATTTCGTTCTAAACTGTGCAGAGGTATAAAAAATACATTTCGTCTTGATATAGACAACTTATATTATTGTATATAAAAATGCACATAGAATGGAGCAATACCACATGAAACTAAGTAAATATTTGGCATTCCATTATATCACACAGCCCTGCCCTTGTTTCGGTAGTTCCACCATCGCAACCGCTGATGAAGTATCACTAAAACACACCTGCCGCAACAAAGAATGCGAATCCCCTTACAGTATTCAAGAATCTTCATAGGATGAGTGCGCAGGCAATATTTTCTTTTACAATTGTAGCAAAAGCTTGGTCTTGCCGCTGCTTTTGTTCTTACAGAAAGTTTCACGTTGACATTCCACACTTGTTGAGGGTTCCCTCAATACAGCAGCACGATGCTGAGATCACTAGGCCATGAACTACCCAGCAAATCAAGTTAGCGGGAAAACGGTTAAAGAAATCACTGAACAGATAGCGCACAGAAAGTGGGTAAAAACTACAATAATGCTGATCTCTACAATGCTCGTTTAGAATTAGGTACACGTTAAAGAAACCCAGGTGGTTAAATTAGTCTGTATAGTCCTCTACTTTGGCGTGCCTCACATTTATATTGTTTAATGTGTTAGCATCCTTAGGCTGCTTCACGCAATTTCCCTGGGCCAAGTGTATCGTTCTAACTACCTATGTATGATTTCATTTTTATATGTTTTTATAAAATATTTTCCCGCCTACCTAGGTCACTAGGTTGTTCCTGGTAGAATAAGTAGCACATGGTCCTGCGCATGTAATAAGTAGCACCTGGTCCAAGTAGCACATGGTCCAAGTAGCACATGGTCCTGGTTCAAAATCCTGCACCGAGGGCGCAGGATTTTTAACCAACTGTCGGAACAACTTGCGGCACTGACTACGTGGCAATGTGTACATGTGTGCCGCTCTTCAACGCAGCTCTTTCATGGCGACATGGGTGACAGTAAAAGTGGGACTGTGTACTTACCGCTGCTTGAAGAAAGTCTCACGTCGACTGGGTGCACTGGTTCTGAACCACTTTGTCTGTGCTGATCTGCGATGAACCTCTTCATTGACAGCTTTAGTTACTGTGCTCCTCAATGACTTTCTTTGATGCCAGCTTGTGTAGCAAAATATGTGCCACTTAGAATGTGAAGCTCTTCTATTTACTTAGTTTCTGCTATTTCTGAAAAATAAACGTTGTTGAAAGTCAGCGCTTGTGGTGTCTTCTTGTCTCGTCCCTTGTCTATATTTTGCGCTGTTACTAGCAGGATGGAAAACCAACAAGCCCAAGCTGCTATTCTAGTGAAAAATAAGCGCCTCAAGAAGTGTGCTCATTCGTACAACTGACGCAGGGCGTCACGCCGCCGAGCCAACACGGCCGACAATACGCAAGCGGATGTCCAGCAGCTACACACTTTAGCCGGAATGCGACGCGCCGTGTATAGCGAATGACAGTGTTAACCTTCTTGTAGGCAACGAACAATGACACACAACAGCACCTCGAGCAAGCATGTCTCGCTGTATGGTCTTTTATTGCGATATCAATTATATGGCCACTCCAGCCGTATTTCTACTGTCGACTTGGGCATCACAGTTGCCGTCGCCATGAGGTTCTGTATGAGTGAAAGCATCTGAGGGTGAGCCGGCGAACGCGGTTCAATCTCGCGTGCACGAGCGAGGAACGCGGCCAGGATGCGTGCCCTCTCCTGTGGCGCGTGAGGCAGGGGAGAGAGGCGAGAGAGGAGGGGTGTTCTTCTCCAGGGGCTGCTACGATGCCTACATGTCCTCCTCGCCCGCCGCTCCGTACAGAGTGAAGGCAACCGCGGCGTCTACTACGGCGTAGACCACACGAATCGCGAAGCCGTAGTAGACGCCTTGGACGGACGCCGTGGGGACGCGTTGCCGGCATTCGTGTGTCCAGAAAACGCTCTGCGACGTGGCCAAAGTGTGCGCCCGCGTGGGCCTCATTTGCAAAGCAATCTGATATGTTCGCAGAGTGTGCGTAGTGTCGGTTGACTCGTGTTCGCTGTGCTTTCTACGTTACATACGCGTTGAAGCGACACATGCATGCAGGTTAATTGACTTGCGGCTGCTGCCATGATTCCTACATCCAGTGTTTTGAAATCCAGTTTTCGCTGTCGTTAAGCGACGTGTGTTCATGTTTACCTGTGCGTGCGTTACACAATGCTGGTTGATTTAGCGAAAGCGCGTTGTCGGGCTAGTTTGTTTGAATCCATGACAGAATGTGTAAGTCCGTTTGGACAAGGACGTAGAAAGGAGCAGACACAGAAAGGCAACGCTGTGTCCGTGTGTCTGCTTCTTTCTACGCTCTCGTCGAGTCGCACTTACACATTGTATCATTGTTAACTTGGTCAGTAAGCGAATGTTTACACGTTTATACGGCCGATAAAACTGCTATCCTTACTTGGTACAGAAATCTGCTAATTTCCTACGACGATTGGTGCTTCGCCTTTCCGGCGTAACAGAAGTTTTCACTACGCAGATGAACGAATTTGGTGCGCTCAAGGTGACATTAAACGTTACATCACGAATGTCGTATGCCGTGAAAATCACCGCCAAATATTTTTCATAGATACAAAAATCTCAAAATTAGATATTGTCAGAAAGCTTTCGGTACGCCCATTCCCACAGTCTGTGGGATATGCATAATTGTTTTGCTTACCAGGCATCTTTTCAGGGTAAAAGGTGGCTTTTTTGTATTCTGGAAGGCTTAATCACTAATGCAGCCTAAGGAAATTTCTCTTTTTTGTCCCTTTTTAACGTTGCCAAAGAAAGGAATCCTGACAGTGCGAACAAAAGAAGCCGCAGGCTTTTTTTGTCTTCATAGAGTGATTCTCCCAACCGTCTTTAGAGAGTGATTGTCCCAACCGGAGCCTTCCCTTGTTCGCTTCCGGATTCGACCGCTTGAAGCCACCGCGTTTCTGCGAAGCGTGCAGATTGTGGAATTCGCGAAATCGTAAATCCCCTGACAACGTCACCTATCAGCATGGAATCTATGAGAGAAAATTGGTTGTCCTTTGGAAACACATTCCGCCTTGTTTAGATTAGCACTAGGCGTGTTTGCTTGTATGCGAATGTAGCGTGCGGACTCGTTAGCGCGTTACACTAACGACTATGGGACGACGTTTCCCTGTTGTGCATTCCTCTTCGTCCGAAAGACTGTGGAACGTTTATTTCGTAGCGACTTACGTTCCACCAGTGAGTTTACACGAGCGTGTTACACTGTGGAAGCCATCAGTTCCGCTCAATGCGATAGGGGAGGTTTCCTTCGCACCCCATGAGGCCACTTACCCCTTCTTCATCTCCCTCTCTAGTCGCATCTATGCCATTCACCCTTCCGACTTACCGACACATGTGCGATCGGCGAAGCGGGTCAGTAAACAACAACAAAAAAGGCACACGGACATCTCCGTTTGTCCGCAATTTTAGAGCGCAGCTATTAGGCTCCGGTTCCTGCGTTGAGCGTCGGCGTAACCGAGCGAACGAGCATGGCGAAGGATAAAAGAGCGAAAGGGGGGCGCAGCGGGCCATGAAAGACGGCGACAGCGAAGCGAGCGCAAGGAGGAATGCCGTGGAGGAGGGTAATAAAAAAATATAAATTATGGGGTTTTACGTGCCAAAACCACTTTCTGATTATGAGGCACGCCGTAGTGGAGGACTCCGGAAATTTTGACTACCTGGGGTTCTTTAACGTGCACCTAAATCTAAGTACACGGGTGTTTTCGCATTTCGCCCCCATCGAAATGCGGCCGCCATGGCCGGGATTCGATCCCGCGACCTCGTGCTCAGCAGCCCAACACCATAGCCACTGAGCAACCACGGCGGGTGAGGAGGGTATGGCGAAAGCGTGAGAAGAAAAGTGTAATTCCGTGAAATACGGCCTCTGCGTCGACAACCGTTACGAGATGGCGCCAGAGTAGCGTGCCATCTCCGGCCATCAGCGCCGATAAGTTATGTCTCGAATTTATCGTTACACGAATATAGCGAAGAGAAGTGCGGCCATAATGAAACAGAGAGCGCTATTGGGATACAATAGGTACGATGTGCTCTGGAGTATGTGGAAAGATGCAATGCATGGTTCCAGACATTGGATTTGAAAATGTTGTAGTTTGTTTGAAATCAGGGCCACAAGCAGGACTCGATGGCTACCAAAGGTCAGTGGGACGCCTCGCATTGGGCGCTACGGGAAGACTACAAATGAAGCTGTGCAGGGTAGTATTGGCTGGACAAGTTTTGAAGTGAGTGAAGCTCCCAGTAACATTAATTATGGGGTACAACTGACGTATATTGAAGAAAGTAAACGGGTTGGGAGAGTGTTCAACTATTTGTACAGGAATAACTTCGATTCACAGTGGAGGAAAAGAACTGGGAAGCTTACCAGAAAGTATGCGGCCTGTATGATGAGAAACACAGCGAAAACGAGCCTCAAGCGTAAAGTAAGAAATGTCGAGACGATTTCATGGGCGGAGGCAATGGAAAAGAAACCCGTACATGAGTAACTACTTAAGGAAAATGGAAGAAATCAGGAAAGAAATAATTTATGATAACTCAAACGTAGGCTTACTAGTTTTCGAAGCCAGATCAGGATGCCTTAGAACACGCAAATATAAAGCGATATATAAAAAGATACAAGCATGTGCTTGCTGCAGTAAAGCTAGGGGAACAATGGAGCCTGGTTTATTAGAATGTAAAGGTACCTGCCCAGCGGTCGATTTATGAATCGCTGGCCTCCTTGTAGACCTTCTCCCTAGCGAGAGCAGGGGGAAAGTAAACATGTCCGCAACAGAGACTAGTAAGAGGCGATCTGAAGATTGATTGAAAAAAAGTAGAGAAACGACAAACAGCCGAGGCGCACCAAAACAAAGTTCACACTATAGCTTCAGAAACTTTGGTTGTGTAAATTCATCGTGGGCTTTCTTTTTACCTTCCTTTCATTCTTCTTTAACATTGTTAGGAATTTACGTAATAAAACAACACGAACTTGGTGGCGCAGAACCGCCATACCATTCCAAAGGGGACGCTCATAACATCCATCCATCAATCTTCTGCTCACCGATTGCATGCTTTGAGCGCATCCACCAATAGAAACGCTGCATGAGCGAAAGCCTGTCTGCTGCGGCTGCACTCAACCCACAAACTGCCTCTCGTGATCTCCCGATTAGGGAGACAGTCGGGTCACACTTCACTCCGTTTGTAATGTGCCGCACGAGACCGATTTTCCGCTCCAGCAAGTATATCGCTGAATGAACACACCTGTAGATTTCGCATTAAGGAGTGTCGTAATGATCGGTGGAACATTGTGCTCCAGAAAGAACCTGTACAACCTGGGCCACACCCGAAGGCGGTAAAATTTTTCGCAGCGTCTTCGTAGCGTTCTGTTACGAGGGAACTACTGGGGAATTAGAGCCGTCCGCGAAGGCGGAGATTCAGTTTAACGCAGCGTGCATAAGCGTTGGTACCCACGAGGAGAGAATGGGACAAACTGACACGCCCCCGCTCATGGTCCAAGGAGGAAAGTAATTAATTTTATATAGTGGCCGAATGGAAGCTAGAGCGCACACAAGTGATTCGTTATACAGATCATTCCGTTCTAGAGGTGTTCCTTGCATAGGCTCTCGACTGCAGTGTCCGTCGGGACAAGAAGAGAATGCTTACGGTTTGAACATGGCGCTGCTGTGTCTGCAGCTTCATGGGTTCTGACCAAATACTGATGCAGACATCTGGGGAGGTACTCTGTAGGAGTCCACCTAGTGGACTGTCCATTTCGACCACTGTAATTTGGCTGGGGACGCTCGTATCCTCCTCGCTCGTACAGTTGAATCCAATCAGCAGCGGCCAAAATGGACACGCGGACTCTTACAGAATACATCGCCAGATTCCAATCGCCATTGGAGCCAAATAGTAAGCGCATAAGCCTAAATATTATTGATCATAACGGCAGCACTGGTTCTGGCAATCTTTGTAGCATTCTGACAAATATTTCGCCGTATTGTCACTGACGACAAAATATGACCGGTGGTCGTGAAGCGCTTCCGCAGCAGAGAAAGCCTTTTAGCACATTGTCTACCAAGCCTTTAAAGTGCACAAAGGCGATGTTGAAGGTCATATTTGGGATTAAGCACTTTTTGAGAGCCGGAAAAAAAAAACAACCTCGACGCCGGCCGTCATTTGCAAGAAAAATGACATTACGGTGAGTGTCACCGGTTTGGTGTATTGTGATGCTTGCAGTGAGCCAAGAAGACGTCAAAACAAGGTTTACTGACGAGCGGCATATGTCCGTTGGCACCTGGTGTACATACCAAGTGGCACACTTCCAGTGACCCCACGGATGCATTTCTAGTTGCATGTACTTTATACATTTCACATACATCGTGGGTGTTCTTTCTTGTTGCTTGTCCCGCATTTAGGTGATTAAGTGCACCACAGTGTTACCGAGCACAGCAAAATAAATTGTCGAATATAAATGCTGGTGCTTCACGTCTATGCTTACCGCGGTGAGCTCTCTAGGGGGGCGGGCGGGGGGTGCATTTGGCGGAGTGCATTAATTTTCTACATAGTGTATTACGTAGTGCCATGGAAGGGGCCCGTGCTACTCGGTACGTGCCCGAATGCATAATTGGGTTACAGGCAGTGGGCCGTTGGGTACGTGCCACAGAGTATGTGCTAGCGATGCAAATATAACCGTGTATTGACTATATATGTATCGATAGCCTTTATTTATGAGTCGGGCGCGTAAGAAAGCCCATCGCTAGCATTAATAGCGATTGTACTATCGGTGGCATTACCAGATTGCGCTATGAAACTGTAGCGTTGCGATTCCTCGTGATGCCGACCAACAGGAGGCCAGGGACGAGCGAGAGGGAGAACGTTCCAGGTTACTGGCCACATATAATTTCTCGCATCATTGCGTATTGAGAGAACACAAGAAGTGCTACGCTGCTGTGTACACGTGAATATGTGGCTTCGGATTGGCATAGTTCTTGTAAAGCCGGGACACTTCGAAGGGGTGCCTGGTTAGCACGATTTCGTCGGTCACAATGGTTTATATTTTATCAGAAGAGCGAGTCAAAAGACGTCTTAGCTCGATTATTATATAGCAACATGTTTATTTTATCCAGGAGGGGTGATGGCTAAACGTACAATTATATGAAACGCAAGAAGTGTCGGCGGCACCACTAAAGTAGGTGGACAGACGACAAGATCCGCGCTGGCATTGTGACAGGCTGTCGTCTGCCCTTGCTTTTTTTCGCTTGATTCTAAACTGCAGCTGTGTTGGGTTCATTGAAATATACAACACGGGTGAATGAGAACCATATCGAAACCTTAAAATATCATTTTAAGAATGCAATATTTATGCGACCATGTCCACGTATTAGGCGAAACCTCACTCAACGCCAGCCAACAGAAACCTCGCACACACATACGTATACCATCAAACTCCCATAGACGGGGGCGCCAGACTTTCCTCTAGGTAATATTTTGCGAAGCTCTACGGCTGGCTCCAAACCGGGGTTTGCTTCTCCATTACTCAGCCGACGCTGTTAGTCACCGCTACACACAACATAAATTACACGTCCCACATGCGCTGCCCATGTACTTGTCCATTCAAGTAGAGTGCATTCCGAAGAGTCCACAAGACGCGCGGCAGGCTTCGGTGGCCAACGCTCCCCACTACTCGTTTGCGGGACAGACATTGAAAAGAAGTCCGAGAACGGAAACTGGCTAACTAACCAATCAAACGTCTGCGCAATAAAACTAGAAGAGTCCAAGAAATCCATTCGATTTACTGAAGGAGTGATGTTCTCGACGGCTTACACTTTTTACAGCGAGAAAATTCATGCAGATATATTTTTTTAGTAATTCTGCATGAGTCATATCTCGCGATGACTAAGTTTACGTAAGATGCAAATCCCTGGAAGACCTGAAGAAAAACAGCTCCTGTGGTAGAATTTCTTTATCAAGTGGTTGAATCGCAACGTGTGTGCACTATTTCAATATTTGAGCTTCATTTACCACCAACTTACATCCGCATTCTCAAATGACCTTCGACCCTCGGCTGATGAAGGCACTGCGCTAATGAAGAACTGCAGTGATGCGCCATTCAAATGCAGTGACCACTTCCATCGAGGGGTTACACCTCCTTGCGCGGTCTCCAGTCGAGGTGGATTGTCGTCCGGGTGGGTGGACGTTTGAAATAAGAGGGTTCATTTCCTAATACGATCACTCGAGAAAAATAGCTTCGCTGGAAACTTACTAGAAAAATTCACGCATGGCTGCAGTCTATTTCGGAAACATTTAGGAGCAGTTGATGCAACCTAGCTTCTCGTGTATTATATTTCGTATTTGTAGACAAATGCTTTAAAGAATTGAAACAACAAATGAAGTGTTGTACGATTGCTTAAACACCCTTTCGCTGGCGACGTTGCTTATAAAATAATTTCAACGAGACCCGCAGAAAGTGCAGAGCAACGATGCGGGCTTTCTAAGCTACCGTATCTAATCGGAGCCTAGAGACTTCGGCTCCAATGGACAGTGGATGAAGCTCTGTCGCGCACATCTCATACATGATGAAATTGTTACGCTGGAAAATGTAGCGCATATAGTCGCGTCACTTTAAATGTATAGACATTTCGGAGCTCCACGTAAGGGGGCTTTCTAAGCTATCGTATGTAATTGAAGCACTTCGAAGTTCACCCAATAAGAAACACTGTCCGTCGCATAAGGCGATTGCTTTCGTGATCGAGTGTGAAGCAGTGAGCGAAGTCACTTTCGAAGCTGCTTTTCGCTGCAACGGGAACGAATCAGCCAGAAGACTCTTCCGTCGATCGCTTTGAAGATAGGGACCCGCATCTCCCTTTACCACGAAGTAAGCGGCAAGAACACAGGGTGCGAAGTTATCACCAGTGGGCGCTCTATCCGCATCGCAGGACACTTTCAAGACACGGTCTGTGCGGCCGTGCCATACGCAGACGCCTCCGAAGTACGGTTGATCACGGTTCGTAATGGTACTATGCGGATAGACAAGGCGCTAAAGAGCGATAACAGCTCATAGTAATCGGAAAGTCATCAGCACACCTGGCTTCGTCGTTTGCAGCAGTTCATGTCGGCGCAGCGTTGTCATTTGGATTCGCCGGATTATAATGACACCGGACTGCGTGGTGATGAGCAAGTTGCAGAATGTTTACGCGTACTTATACAATTTGCAGATGAATTTCCGAGTGAATTCTTCTATCTATCTATCTATCTATCTATCTATCTATCTATCTATCTATCTATCTATCTATCTATCTATCTATCTATCTATCTATCTATCTATCTATCTATCTATCTATCTATCTATCTATCTATCTATCTTTCTATCTATCTATCTATCTATCTATCTATCTATCTATCTATCTATCTATCTATCTATCTATCTATCTATCTATCTATCTATCTATCTATCTATCTATCTATCTATCTATCTATCTATCTATCTATCTATCTATCTATCTATCTATCTATCTATCTATCTATCTATCTATCTATCTATCTATCTATCTATCTATCTATCTGGTTGCGTCTCTCTGTCTGTCTGTCTGTCTGTCTGTCTGTCTGTCTGTCTGCCTGTCCGCCCATCCGTCTGTCTGTCCATTGGGTACCTGGTAGCGCATACTCGAATTGTTAGAGCATTGTGTTGGCTACGCTAAGGCTAAGGGTTCAAAGCAACAGTGGTACCACAGACAACTCGCCATTGCTCCAAGCGGCTGCAGGAGCTCGATAAGGGTAAAAAAGACTCCATCCCCAAAGAGCATCGCGAGCTCGAGTAGTCTCTGTCAAGTAAGTATGTTTCCTAATTGTCGAAAATTTCTACGATACCCTGATTTCATTTCCAAGTTTTATCTCCCTTCCATCGTTAACCCAGCAGTCTGAGAAGTTGTGGACACACGTAAATTTGAGAACTGCGCGATTCCTACGGCCATCCACGTGCAGTCGCGCGATGCTCGTGTCGAGGACCTCGAGGGGGGTTCGGATATTTCGAGGATAGGAGTCCTCCCGCTCTCGGAATGGAGGAGCGACAATCCATCAGCGGGTCTGAACTTGCTCGGCAGGTCAAGTGGGTCCAGGCAAGGTGCGCTGGCGTCATCCTATGTAGATGAACCTTCTCGTACGCCATGTCACGGTCGAATCCGTCACGCTACGACTGCAGCTCCGGTTGACGATATGCCAGCGCATAACAGTGTCCCAGGTTTCTCCATGGGTCACGCAATGTACAGCAACCAAAAACAGCCGTCGCTGCCGTCTACGTCAGTCGCGGTTCCACCAAGACGATGGCGCCGCGATGCGTCACAATGAACCAAATAGCTTAGCGCAAAAAGCAAACTCATAACTAGCTACGAGAACGCTCGGGAACGGGACATGCCTCTCGCCGTCTGTGGGGATTTCAGCGTGGACCTCACGAAGCCCGAAACGCGTCGTATTCGGAGTACACGAGGGAGGCGTTTGGCGCCATGTCGGCCTCCCTCAACATGGTTCCCACGGCAAGAACCGGCAGTGTGCTCGATCCCATCTTTGTCCACGAAATCAGACACGTTGACCTCGTATTTATAAATTGCACTTCTCAATCCATGCTCCTCTGCTCATCTCCATCAGCGAGAGACAAGAAGATGATGAGCTGCTGTTTATAGCATTGCCAAACCCATGGACATTTTTTTCTGTCTGTAAAGAAGTACAAAACATAAATATCGTCACTATATATCAAACGTACATTATTGTATTTACAAAATGCACATAGAAAGGAACTGTACCGCATGAAAGTAAATAAATGCTATTCATTATATGACAACCTTCTATTCATTATATGATACAACCCTGCCTTTGTCTTGCTAGTTGCACCATCGCAACAGTTGGTCAGGTATAATCATTAACTACACACCTGTCATGGACAAAACAAATACGTCAGTGCGACTTAGTGATTCTGCCCATAATAGTGCGGTTGTAACCACTATCTCAAGACAAAATATTCGTAGGCGAAATACTGAAACATGTTACATATACGATGAGAAGCAATTGAGGTTTGCAGCCTACATTTTCCGTTGTGAGTCGATGACAGATTGTTGAATTTCTTTGTTCGAACAGACCTTTCATGTGCCTCGAGGAACGCGATTTATGTCGTTTAATTTCCACAGCTCCACTCAACTCAAGTGTAGTAGGTGACGCGGTAGGCTGCCAAAACGTGTTGTGCCGGCTGATTAGAGTCCTTGAGCTCAGTACGTCAATGGGGAATGCTGTTGCCGGATCAGCACCAGAGCGCGTCTTTCGGCCTGTCTATGCGCCATCAAAACACCTAGAAGAATTGCAACTGAATACGCCCTACCAAACAAAAAATAAAGAAGAAGAAACTAAGATCGAGAAATGGAAGTAGTGGCGAACTGTCTAGTGCGTCACAAACGTCAGACTTTGGCCTGGATTGAAAACTGCCCACATAGCAGCTCGCGTTCTGTGTTCATGCCACTCTCAATAAAGGGACTCAATAATATAGAAAAAAAACAACAAAAAAACTGAGACGCCGCGCGTCAACCTTTAATTTTTTCGGAAGAGACCAAAAGGCCTTCTAGAGAGAGTATTGATCTCCACGCCGCCATGGCCTAGAATATTCTGATGGCTATTCATGTCACTGTGGCGAGAACGTTGAAGCTAGTACGTTTACATTCGCACCATCGCGCTGCGTCTTCGGTAAAACAAATTGATGAAATACTACGCCGATAGCAACCGCGTTTGGCAGCTACGCATTTGCCGCAGCTGTCAAACGTCAAACCTCATCAGGCTTGCCTAATTAATTCCCTTGAATTGGTTCAAAATCGCGCCGCACGTTTAATTTCCAGAAACTGCAACCGTCACTCGAGCGGAACAAACATTAGATCACCACTCTCTCTTCCTACATGGCAATCACGGAATCTGCTTGCTGGCACCGATCATTCAACGCTGCCTCTTCAACAACCCTACCACACATCACGTCGTTTAAACAACCTCCTAAGCTTTCAACGCATTTCTGGCAGAATTGCTGCATTTTATTCATCGGCTTTGCCGCAGGCTAGTGGAATTGTCTTATGGAGCACATCGTGGACATCAGTGTCCAGCTAGTCTTAAGGCAAAGTAACGGCCACTTATTCTCATTCCTAATGCGTCATTAGCTAGTGTACAATTACGCTTTTTTTACTTCTCAGTGATCCACAATAACAGTCAGTAAGCGTTCCTCTCCCCCTCCCCTCCCCCCTCCCACACTGAGCCGATGCTGGAGTCTGTGAGGCGACGTGAATAAATAAAATACATAAATATATAAATAAAAATATACGATCATGGGTTCAGTGACGCGGTTCATTAAAGATGGGATGGCAGTTCAAGCGCATTAGTAAATGCATCTAACCAACCGTTATCTTACGTGCCTGCGTCTTCGACTGCCGCCGCATGCACTCCCTGACGAGCTCGTTCTGGCCATCTCGATAACCTCGTCGTTTAGAACATTAATGCTTGCATTATTGTTAAAAAAACGCTTCCACACTTATTGGTTCTTGTTTCTATTTATTCTCCTCATGTTATTCGCATCACTGAGTCATGGTTACATAGTAATGTCTACGATTCCGAGTTTACCCCACCCTGTTTCATTGCTGTGCGCCTAGACAGTATTTGTGGCACTAGTGGCGGCGTCGCACTGCTTATCCACTCGGACCTTCGTTTCACAGTTTTACCTTCTCCCCCGGAGACAGAATACGTGCTGTGCAATAGTTACCTGAATAATTATTCCATTTTAATTAGCTTTATATATTCTCCGCCCGGTTCTTCACTTGATGTGCTACATGTTATTGCGAATTTTATGTGTCAGGCTAACGTCGATTCGTCACAATGCATCTGCGTGGGCCCTTTTAACGCTTCTGGCATCAACTGGCCACCACCAAACAGAACTGATCGTGACGTAGCTATTTGCAATGCACTAATAAAGATTTCCTTGTCCTTTAAGCTCGCTCAAGATGATCCTAGTCCTACTAGGTTTAATTTCATCCTCGACTTAGTTCCTTTAAGCTCTGATCTAGCCCAAAAGGACTGCTCTTGGGAGTTATGCATGGATTTCGGCTTGTTGCTACTACAAAATTGCAATGCCAATGCAGGCTAACTAAACAGACCAGGCCTGTCTAACAAGCGCACGTGCAAAAAGAAACACCAGGAACCGTTTGTTGAATGTGCGGGAGCAATCGCTTACAACTTTCCTTTAAATTGTGGAAAAAATTACGTGGGGAAAAGCGGAAGGTGCCTCAACGAGTGTTTAAAGGAACACCGTTATAACGTAGCATAAAAGCGGGGTGAGTTCCTTGACACTCACTGCAGGCACTACAGGTGGGCTGTTGCCGGGGTGGATGATGACGATCACTCGACTTGTGCTCCAGCATACAGAGACTGCTCCATCGTGGGAAGAGCTCGAAGAAGAATAACTCGAGAAATTATCGAAGCAGAAATGATTGATAGGCATGGAGATAACTGTGTGTCAAAACCATCAATTGCCCTTTCTCGCAAAGAGTTAGCTTACTTGCGCAATGGTGTGTGAGGATTTTTTGCAGACAGCGCATGTATGATCACGTGCGTGAAAAAGTTGTATATATGTGTGGGTCCCTTGCTCAAAATAAAGATTGTTGCAAGTTAGCGCCTGTGTGTGTGTCACGTCTTCCTTTCGTATTTTTCTTTTCACGCCCTATAAGCCTCACGTTTTCTTGGGGGGTAATTGAGTTACACTGAGATCATGACAGGATTCTGTTGTTGCTCTGTTGTCAAACCTCGAAATGACTCGATACGTTTACTAGTTTCCTGGGCTTCACTCCTTCTGGAAAATTCCATTACTGATCTCTTAGCTGAGTATTTCGATGCCTTTTGTACTTAGTCATACAAACATGATAAAAGAACTCGTGCATTACTTTGAAGAGCTTGTAAAGCCGTGTATAGCCAACAATTTGTGCCCGTTAAAACTCAGAAAGGTAACGCTAACCTTCCTTGGATAACTAATTTTAAGCTTAAAAGGGCCAAATATTTCATTTTTTTCCCACTCAACTGACTGTTCTGTTAAGAACTAACCTCCGTTTATCTTTACGATGCTTCATCCACTTAATTCAAAATTGATAATGACCTCATCAGTGATCCGTCAGTAATATGGGCTGCTTTGAACAAGTATATTCAGTCTTTATTTGTACCCGATCCCGAATGCATTCCTTCTATCACCAATATAATTTGTTCTAAAGCAATCAGTCACATTGACATAAACAAGGAATGCAGTCTTAACCTCGTATTAAACTTGTGTTCGTAAACGTGCACCAGTGTGGACGACATACTCAATGAGTTT
This sequence comes from Dermacentor albipictus, assembly GCF_038994185.2. Lineage (NCBI taxonomy): Eukaryota > Metazoa > Arthropoda > Arachnida > Ixodida > Ixodidae > Dermacentor > Dermacentor albipictus. Next base: position 109,381,645 of record NC_091828.1, read on the forward strand.
TTCTTTATTAATATGAATATTAGGAGAGGTTGGCGCCTTTATGGCGGCACCGGCTACTCCTTGTCACTTGGCAAAAGAAATAAATTAGCGTAAAAAGGGAGAATAGCGACACAAAATATGGCACTCAGTAGAACACTGGACGAATCAAAAATATGCAGTCCGACAGTACATGAGTGGCAAAGTTCTGTGCATTAGTTCCGTCCACATGCGCATATACAAAGTCAGATATTTTGATCAGCCAAAACACGCAACACATGTAATACACCGCAAGTACAGAACAAAATTATGCTGATTGCGTAAAAGTTGCAATCACCGCATAAACCAATTATGAACCACGAACAACGTTTATGTTACTCATTTAGCGTATTCGGATCATCTAATACTTAATATTTTCCCAAAATGTTGGTGCCCTCTAAAAACTTTTTTCAGAGCAAGAAGTGCTCTTTTTTTGAAGGCCCGCAGTCGGCCATGCGCCCAGTATCTTTTTTAGAGTTCGCTGTTCTTTGTGATCATCAAGATATCTGCCGGTCATTTTCGACAACTCTTATCATCAGCTACTGTTCGTTCTTCATGTAAGATAGCTAGAGTGCTTCTTCTTTATGAATAAGCTGACAAGCAGCCTTTGTCGAAATACAGACCAAGTTGATTGACATCACACGCATGCAAAACCTTGGAACATATCATTCATAAGCACATGACAGTGGTTGGCAGTGGTGCGCAAGCAGCGTACAGGTTCGCTCACACTTGTCTAGAGTGGCCCGAAGGCTGCTCCGCACTGCGCCTGCGACGCCTAGCGACAAGCACCGGGCTCGAGATGTGTTGGCCGATAGCGCCACGCGCGTGGACGCTGCGGCATTCGCGGGCGGCCAAGGTACAGGCCTGCCCGATTTGCGGGTCGCGAGCACCAGCTTTTTATCACTGGACGAGCACTGCCAGCTGAGCTGTAAACGTGACACGGCTAGAATGCTGCGGCCTGTATATCTTGGCCGCCCGCGAACGCCGCAGCGTCCACGTGCGTGGCGCTATCGGCCAACACATCTCGAACCCAGTGCTTGTCGCTAGGCGTCGCAGGCGCAGTGCGGAGCAGCCTTCGGGCCACACGAGACAAGTGTGATGATCGACTCTGTACAGGTTCGCTGACCCACCCGTTTTTTACGCAGATTCTGCACGTTTCGCCAAGGAGCAAGGGGCCGAGGGACGACTGACTGCCCCGTCTACGTCAAGGAACAGCGTAGATTTCATCTCGTTCTGCACACTGTCAAGAGTCGCTGATTCGACGGCCCGGCTTACCCGGCTACCCGGCGCATCGCTGCACGGCCCACCAATCAGCGTGGGTGGCTCGTACCGGATGCTTTTATAACGGACGGCATTGCGGGCGGCAGCTCAGTTTGGCAGTGGTGCGCAAGCAGCGTGCAGGTTCGCTCACCCACCCGTTTTTACGCAGGTGAGACTTGGACGTTGTTGAATAGTTTTTCTACTGCTGTGCACTGCTGCCAAACTTTGACTGTAACTTTGACTGTATCTTTGCATGTAATCTCTAAGAATGGCTGGCGATGCTAAGGAAATTGCGAAGGCTCTTGAAGACTTCAAACAGGAAATGAGATTAGAGATGCGTAGTGTCAAGGACAGTGTTAAATTTTGTAGTGACACGTGACGTGAAGGCACTTCGACATGAAATTGGTGAGCTGATTAAGTTCAATGAAACCTGGCTCGTAAATTAGGGCAATGTTGTCTTACTACATATTTAGATATGCGCAACGACGAGCTTCTCAGGAGCGCCAGTAGATGGCGGAATGTATCCTCAGAGATGCGCGTGAGAGCATGTCTCGCGCCGGTAGAAGCTTTAAGCATGACGCCTCTGGGCGTTGGCAATACTGCGTGTCACCGCATTACTTGTATGACAATCGCTTTAAGGTCGACAGTGATTGAGATGAGATGATTTCTACGAATTCTTTCATTGGTTCATACAGATACTCCACTTGCACTTACGCGGGTTCGTGTAAGGAAAACGAGTTTAAGCGCTTTCAGATCGCGTGCCTCCAATTTGCCGAGTTGCGGAGAAACGCTTAACTGAAACAAACACTTCATCGTTGTTATATGAAAGTCCTTTGTAGCTTTGCTTTGTAGCGCACCTAATTTGTACGCATCAGCAAAGGATAACGTGACTTTTTGTTTAGTGTTTCTTCTAATTCTGAGCCGTAATGCACTATAGTTTTCGTTTGCTCGTTGCCGCTGAGTGGCTGCCTTCACTAGTACTAAGTGCAACTTCAGCATTGGCTGCAAATTGACCTTACGAACTGTTCTAACGTGATAATATCACTAATTGTTATAAACAATAATAAAACAGTATTATTTTGAGAGAATGGTCTGTGGTTTTCTCTCCCACAAAATCTGAAATATCGGACGCCGTATGCAGTAGACGAAGCAAGCAGGCTCAGGCATACTAAAAATGCAATAATAAATCACGAATAATTTCACAAGTGCTCCTTCATTCTTGTATAGTCATGCTTCTTTGCTATATGGGAGAGAGAGAGAGAGAGACAAAAGGGGCGGAAAGACAGGGAGGTTAGCCGCAAGGAGGCTGGCTACCCTGCGTCCACAGTTCTAAGCGACTTCATTCTTAAAAAGAAACAGACTTCTCAGTCACTGTTGACAAAAGTTTCGTATCTCTTTTGCTGTGGCAAGCGCTAATAATTCTTGTTTTTCCTCGTCACCCTCCTCTATACTCCAGAAAATCGCCCCATTCAGCAAGATTCCTCGCAGCACGATTGGTCACGTGAAATGGGGTGAGACAGATACAGGCGTACGTTAAAGCCAATGGCTCGTTTTGAATCGCTCAAAATGCGATGTTTCTCTTCCAGCAGTTCGCACAATGAACGCATGGACTTTTTTGTGAGGTTGTCAAGGGTTTAGACTAAAGAAATAAGAATGAAAATAAAATAGAAAAGCAATTGAAATAAAGCAAGAAAGAAAGAATCGAAAGAAATACAAATAGAAAAACAGAAAACGTATGGCTCTCGCAGAGTTTGGAAATCTAGCGGAAGGCACAAAAAAAACTGAGTCTTGAGCAACTATTTCTAGAAACAGTTGCTGTTTCCGGTGTCACCAAATTCAAGACATTAGGCTAACAGCCAAGTCAGAAAAGCTAGATCTCCCTGCCAGCTGCCAGAAGGGAGTTTTCTCTTTTTTATATACTGTTTTCAAGAAAGTCAAAAGTTTTTGAACGGGAAAAGAGAACGATTCAACGACACATTGTCATGCTTCTTAGGGATATACGAACTCTATTCTTTCGTCATCGTTAACACAACTTTTAACATATTTAACCCTACTTGTCCACCTGTATATAAAACAAAACAGTCCAATTTCTTTCTTGTCTCATTTTCTTTTATTTACATTGCGCTCTATTTCCCAACTTTATGGAATGCGAATTTCGCTGTATTACGCTGCACTTTTCTTCTGCTTTAATTCACGCCTGGTTTCGTCTCATGCTTCTCAAAAATACGAAGCATGGAAAGTGTGTTCTTCTGTTTTGATTCACGCCTGGTTTGGTCTCATGCTTCTCAACAATACGAAGCATGGAAAGTGTAGAAGCAAGCAAAAAAACGGGAAAGTTAGCAGAGACCACACTATCAGTGACGCAGGACATCAACATCCACTCGCGTCCATTATAGGCTGCTTTTTTTAGCTGACCTCGTTTTCTTCTCTATATTTTTGCGCCTGAAAGTGGAAACCTTATCTAAACGTGGAAATCATAACGAAGGGCCTACAGCGACTGCTGTCATCCTCTTAAGCGGTGATATACGATGTCCACACCCACGGTGGAACAGTTCGACACCATAAATCACTTCGCGAAATGGGCGTAGGTGTTGCGCGAGATATCTCCTGCACTTTGTGTAGGAAACTAAAGACCTAATAACAAAAAAAAAACAAGACGGGTTGTTAAGAGCGTTGTAGAGGCACCGCTGAGTGCGTTCTTTCTTTTTTTTTGCGCGCATTCAGGATGTTTCGTTGACATAACTTGTCGGTCTGTGGTTGTGTTGCCCATTTAATAGCCGACTTCATGCGAAACCGAGCGGCTTTTTACCAACAGCGAGCGATAATCTTTCACATAAGGGCCTTAGCTTCATCATTCGCTTGATCTTTGATGGCTCCGGTCATTAATGCGATAGTTGATGATAAAAGTGATAGCGCCAGTCACAAACTTAATCTCATGCAATCAGCAGCAACATCAACAATATCTCAGAGCAGCAGGTGTGTTAAGTGTAACCGGGGCAGCTAGCCGTTGCATACTTGTGGGAGGGGTTTCACTACTTTTAGGATATTGTGTCTGTTATGTGACGTATTCATAGAGTGTACGTAGCCAACTTGAATGTCTACGTATTCGTAGAAAACCGGACAACCTGAGACAACTTGAACAAATGATAGATCATAACCAGATATTTTGTATGTGAAAAGAGCATGCAAAACATGGACATCCCGTTCATTCTCGCTGTATTGTTCCGTACTTGATGCTTCGAACGACAGTGTTCTAGAAACCGTGAGGCTTATAGCGCGTTAAAAAGACAAGGACGAAAATGAGACGTGACACACACAGGCGCTATAGCGCCTGTGTGTGTCACGTCTCACTTTCGTCCTTGTCTTTTTAACGCGCTATAAGCCTCACGATGTCTTACCAACAAGCCCAAATCACTGCTTTACAGGGTTCTAGAAACGTCTAACGGGAACTCGTTCCGGAATACCTTATTTTTCTGGGAAGTCTGCGCAAGTACACTTTGTCGTAAATAATATCGCAATTTCTTGAGCAGATGCCGGAAACAGATTAGCAGCTGGTGCTTTCAATTTGATTGAAATAAATTATTGAACGTTTTCCTATATTGAAGCAAGCCACCGCACTCACATTCTTGACTTCAGAAACTGCGCGTCGTGTGAGTTGACGCTACAGCGTGCACGAAGGTAGAGTACTGACAATGAAATTAAATTTTATTTCTAGATGCATAAAAACATATATGCAAAAAAAAAATCTTTAAATAGAGCAGGGCGATGTGTCCAAGTTCGGAACGCGTCAGTTTGAGCAATTCTAAAGAAAGATCATTATATCTTGGAACTTGATGGTCATTATTAGCTCTAGTAACTGGAGGAAATCAGTGTCCCGAGGGGAGGCTGTAACTGCAGTTACTTCACTGCGACGACCAAGAAAGAAGCCTTTTCGTGTCGACAAAATTTTAGAAAACTGTCAGAGACGTCACCAAATCGAAGAGCGCGAAAAACACTAATAGACGCTGTAGAACTAGTTGGCCTTTAATTTGGTCCGTGGAAACGGTGATTCCTCAGCAACTGCTCCGGGTAATGTCACACATTTAAACGTTGGGTGCTCATTTCAGAAGCCTCAGCAGCCCTAACCTGAGACACCAATAAGTTTTGAATCGCGGTGAGCCATAACCCCACATGAAGGCTTACCACTTCCAGGATGAACTTTCCCGGCGAACTTGCTAGGCTTCAAGGTATCAAATGTTTTTTTTCCTCTTTCTTTTCACAGAGCACGGCATTGAGTGTGGCATGCGCTAAAGAAGTGTGGAAATAGCAATGTGTGACCGTTGAAACGCCAAATAAACGGATGAACCAAACTTCTGGCCAATATTGCGTACAGATCGAAATACCAGCGTTCAACCACCGCTTGTTCAACCGTCGCTGGGACAACGGCGGTTGAACTCCGTCCTTGCCGTTATAGTCCTCGCTGCCAGTGATGCATGGCCTCTGAGATCTCGCTCGCAGGGCGTGAATTCGGAGGCTACGTGTTTGGTGACTGCTGCACTTGCAGATCGATTGCCGGCAGTTTTCGGAAGTGTAGCTGCAATCTCGCTCTCACAAGGGAGGAAAGTGGGGGAGGAAACGCGCCGTCATTTTGTAAATGTGAGTAGCACTCCGGGAACTTCACCCAGTTCGGAGTAGAGCTTAGCACAGGCCGCAATTCTGAGCCCGCGCCCGGTCCGGGCCCTACACTACCACATGATGATGATGATGTGTAGTGTTTTATGGCGCAAGGGCCAGGTTTGGCCAAAGAGCGCCATGACAAGTGGTAGTGTTAACGATGTATTAGGGAAGATGTGACTTGGCTGTAAAGTGGCCTAAAAATAGTCGCTGTAAAGTGCGTAAAATCTACGTGCTATAAAATTATGGCGATGCCTAATGACGATTACTATGAACATTAAAATCCATCGTAGAAGAATGATGCATTGTTTAAAATATGCGAGGTGTCAAATTGCTTACAGCACTACTGCCTCGCCAGAGCCCTTGAACCCCAAGGGCCTAGAGGCATGTGCTATTCAAAACAATTATCACAGCGGCATCCTCTGAAGAGAGGAAGCGCTACGTAGTGTGGGGCTAATAACATGCAATACAACATCTTTCAAAAAACCTAGGACGGCGTTGGTGTCAAAGAGGGGTTCTGGAGCAAGTAACATAACAGGATGAAGGCGGATGTGCTGCCGGTATGCTAAGAGAAAATGTTTTTTTCTTTCAGATTCGGCTTCCCGACACTCCAGTAGGACGTGGAGGATGGTCAGTACACTACCACAGGCGGCCCGGTCCAGCCCGACGCTAAAGAAGCCCGAGTTCGCCCGGCCCGGCTAGGCCTTAGGCCGGGTTAAGGCCCAGCCCGGGTCCGGCCCGACCTGCAATAAGGCGACGCCAGCACACAAAAAAACAATATCAGGAAAATCAGTTTACTTAAATGACCATATAATGTTGAACTCTTGCATTTCATATGACAAAATTGTGAATATATACAGATGCAGCGCGCGCACAGAATTGTTATTCTAAGCTATTGTGCAAAAACAAGTTGTCCATTGATGAATGCTTAAAGTAAGTGCGGCGCTCCTGCATTATGAATCCTGCAGCGCTGAAGTTTCGTTCACTGCTTGAACTGGTGGCCGTAATGGCTAATAGCCTCTTAGCAAGAACAGCAAGTTTTGGGTACGTGGCTTCCTTGGCCCGGCCCGGGCCCGGCGTGGCAGCCTGGCCCGGGCCCAAGCCCGAGTAAGAGAATCTCCAAATGGCCCGAGCCCGCCCCGCGGGCCGGGCTGGGCCGGGTCCGGGCTTTCGGGCAGGCCCGAGCCCGTGCACAGCTCTAGTTTGGAGTATGTCGGTCCATTGTTAACCATTTTCCCCGTTAGCTTAGGCCACTAGGCCGCCCATGGTCGAATAGGTAGGGTATCGGGCTGCTGTGCTGAGGTATGTGAAACTGGGTATGTGCCTTTCTCCAATGAAACCCTCCGTACCAACTTGGCCGACTGGACGTGCGCTACTTGGTACGGGGTACATTTCAACGGACCACCTTGGATACCAACTTGGATCCATGGGTGTCTCTTCAGCGACAAGAAAAAAACGAAAGTTAAAACTTATCCGGTGCTGGCTGAAAACGAATCCGCGTTGCGTGTATATTAGGGCAAGGTGTTCAGACAAGCGCCAGGCGCAGCCTCGAGGACGCTGACCAAGTCATCCCGGTCTGACCCGCACAGCCATGTTCCCGCTGTGGAACCCCGGCCCCGTAGCTATGCCACTGTGCACGGATCACGAAAATCAGGAACACATTCATACTTGCATTGTGCGAAAGGGTTCGATAACTTATACCACAGCTATCGCTGTTACTCTATAACTATGCAATCAAGTCGGACTGCGGGCTTTTCTTTTTATGCGTTGCATATTACAATCACTCAGTTCAGCCCTTGGGCGCGGCTGGGCAGCCACCATTGAGGGTATGAGCCATTGTTCATTGCTGCGCGTCTCATGTGTGGGTCTATTCTCTTTTAAGTTTGCTATATTTGTTATTAAGTTGCTTCTATTTTTAAGCGTTGCATATTGCAATCACTCAGTTCAGCCCTTGGGCGCGGCCGGGAAGCCACCATTGACCTTTAGCGCAACCACGTGACGTGACGTCACGACAGCCGGAGGAAAAGCTGGGCTCCAACTCGTGCAATATGCAACGCATTCTAAACTTAACCAAGCTAAGCCTGGCCATTTTTTGTACGGGGAAATGACAAAAAAAAACCTGTTTAATAAATAAAGACTCCGTCACATCTTTTCATCGTCATTTGCCTGGTGCTGTGTCTTATTGCGAATCTACCGCTCTATCATGTGAATTCTACACCACGTATGACGAAGCGTCCGTGTGCCCTGGCGCTTTCATAGATGCTCATACACGTGCTTACGCGGAGTCATGCGATGAATAAATGGATATGCACACACTGGATCTTCCTGGAAAAAAAGGTAAGCCTGTCCAGCCCGTTACAAAGATGTCACAGCCAGGTCCATTCCTTTCTGTGGAAAGCAATGCGTGATCCTTCTCTCGAGCAGTGGGAGGCCGTATTGGCCAGCTCAGACCCGGTCGTCCAGACCAGGGCTGTGGAGTGGGCCACCCAGGTCACCGTCAGCCATGAGCTGATGTCCATCTAGCACGGAATCGTCCGCACATGCGTTCTGACAAAAATAAAGTTTTTCCATCCATCCATCCATGCTGGTTCGGCACGTACATCAAGCACCATGGTAACCTCGCTTCTGCGTAGCCCCGCTCTGGAAAAGCAAATCCTGGCTGTCCGGCGTGCCCGCGACCGGGCCGGTGGGCTAGACCTGCCGGTCCCGACGTGGGACTAACCGGGTGCGCGACGAGTTCGCGTCCTCGCCGGACCTACAATAAATGTTTCTTCACTCACTCACCATGGTAACCCACGTAGTTACAATTTACGCGATCGATAACTAGATATGCTCGAACTGGATTTTTCTAAAACAAGGTAAGCCTATAGCCCATTACGAAGATATTGCAGAAACGTCCACTCACTCTTCTGGGAAAGAATACAGGTTCGGCACACACAAGATCGTCGTCATAACAAACCTGTATCCACCAAATTACTCTATGAATAAATCGATATGCTCGAACTCGTCTTCCCTGGAAAAAAGGTAAGCCTGTACACCATTACAATGTTTTTACAGCCAGGTAAGCCGATATATCACACCCCGCGCATGTGCGAATACTGATTTAGGCGAATAAATGAGCGAATAAGCTGAGAATAATTTTTTCGGAAAAATGAAAAAAAAACTAAGCCTATGAAAATAATTGTTTTGGGAAGGGCTAAAATATTCCCTTTAAATTCCTCGTTCTTTGAATGGATCACTTCGCACGCACGTGCTGATGCCGATTTGCGCGATAAATAAGCGAATAAGCTCAGAATAAATTTCCCGGAAAAATGAAAAAATAGGTAAACCCATGAAAATAATTGTTTTGGGAACGTCCTATAAGCTCCCTTTAAATTGCTCGTTCATTGCATATCATGAAAAGCCAACAAACACTGAAACCAAGGACAACATGGGAGAAATTACTTGTGCTTAATAAATGGAATGAAGAAACGATAAATCAATGGAAATTAAAGTGGATCAAAAAACAACTTGCCGCAGGAGGGAATCGAACCCACAACTTTCGCATTTCGCGGCAAAAGCATGATCGGCAAAAAGCATGATCCACGTCCGCGGCCAAGGTCTGTGAGTGGTGGCACAGGCAAACACTTCCAGGGTTCTACTTGTACGCATAAGATACCCAAGAAAGTGGATGGGGAAACAGCGCCGCGGTAGCTCAATTGGTAAAGCATCGCACGCGAAATGCGAAGGTTGTGGGTTCGATTCCCTCCTGCGGCAAGTTGTTTTTTCATCAACTTCAATTTCCATTATATATTGTTTCTTCATTCGATTTGTTAAGGACAAGTAATTTCCCCTATGTTGTCCTTTTTGTCACTCTTTGTTGGCTTTTCATGATATGAATAATAAAAATCGGGCCCCACGTTAAGCCACTTTCTTCTCGTTCATTCCATAACGAGGGTCTAGAACCCAGCAACATTGATGCCTTCAGGCAGCATATGTGGATTTATTGGCCAGTTGCCTTCACCCAAAAAAACATCACTTTCTCGTGACACCTGCCTCAAAAAGGACGTTCCACGTCCGCCGCCAAGGTCTGTGAGTGGTGGCACTGGCTAACACTCCCAGGGTTCTACTAGTACACCTAAAATACCCAGGAAAGTGGTTGGGGAAACAGCTCCGCAGTAGCTCAATTGGTAGAGCACCGCACGCGAAATGTGAAGGATGTGGGTTCGGTTCCCACCTGCAGCAAGTTGTTTTTTCATCCACTTTTTTCCATTAATTTATCGTTTCTTCATTCCATTTATTAAGCACAAGTAATTTCCCCTATGTTATCCTTGGTGTCAGTGTTCTTGGCGTTTCATGATATGACTAATAAAAACCGGGCCCCTCGGTTAAACCCCTTTCTTCTCGTTCGTTCTTTGCATGGATCACTGCGCACGCACGTGCTGACGCCGATTTACGCGATAAATATGCGAATAAGCTGAGAAGAATTTTCCCGGAAAAATGAAAAAACGGTAAGCCTATAGCCCATGAAAATAATTGTTTTGGGCAGGTCCAATAAACTGCTTTTAAACTGCTTGTTCTTTGCATGGATAACTGCGCACGCACGTGTAGATGCCGATTTACACGATAAATGAGCGAATAAGCCGAGAATAATTTTCTCGGAATAACGAAAAAACGGTAAGCCTATAACCCATGAAAATAATTGTTTTGGGAAGGTCCAATAAACTGCCTTTAAAGTGCTCGTTCTTTGCATAGATCACTGCGCACGCACGTGCTGATGCCGATTTACGCGATAAATAAGCGAATAAGCCGAGAATAATTTCCTCGGAAAAATGAAAAAACGGTAAGCCTATAGCCCATGAAAATAATTGTTTTGTGCAGGTCGAATAAACTCCCTTTAAAGTGCTCGTTCTTTGCACAGATCACTGCGCACGCACGTGCTGAAGCCGATTTACGCTATAAATAGGCGAATAAGCGGAGAATAATTTTCCCCGCAAAATGAAAAAACGGTAAGCCTATAGCCCATGAAAATAACTGTTTTGGGCAGGTCGAATAAACTGCCTTTAATGTGCTCGTTCTTTGCATAGATCACTGCGCACGCACGTGCTGATGCCGATTTACGCTATAAATAGGCGAATAAGCGGAGAATAATTTTCCCCGAAAAATGAAAAAACGGTAAGCCTATAGCATGAGCATGAAAGCATCAGCATGAAAATAATTATTTTGGGAAGATCCAATAAACTGCCTTTAAAGTGCTCGTTCTTTGCATTGATCACTGCGCACGCACGTGCTGATGCCGATTTACGCGATAAATAAGCGAATAAGCCGAGAATAATTTCCTCGGAAAAATGAAAAAACGGTAAGCCTATAGCCCATGAAAATAATTATTTTGGCAAGGTCCAATAAACTGCCTTTAATGTGCTCGTTCTTTGCATTGATCACTGCGCACGCACGTGCTGATGCCGACTTACGCGATAAATAAGCGAATAAGCCGAGAATAATTTCCTCGGAAAAATGAAAAAACGGTAAGCCTATAGCCCATGAAAATCATTATTTTGGCAAGGTCCAATAAACTGCCTTTAAAGTGCTCGTTCTTTGCATAGATCACTGCGCACGCACGTGCTGATGCCGATTTACGCTATAAATAGACGAATAAGCGGAGAATAATTTTCTCGGAAAAATGAAAAAACGGTAAGCCTATAGCCCATGAAAATAATTGTTTTGGGCAGGTCGAATAAACTCCCTTTAAAGTGCTCGTTCTTTGCATAGATCACTGCGCAAGCACGTGCTGATGCCGATTTACGCTATAAATAGGCGAATAAGCTGAGAATAATTTTCCCCGCAAAATGAAAAAACGGTAAGCCTATAGCCCATGAAAATAATTGTTTTGGGCAGGTCGAATAAACTCCCTCTAAAGTGCTCGTTCTTTGCATAGATCACTGCGCACGCACGTGCTGAAGCCGATTTACGCTATAAATAGGCGAATAAGCGGAGAATAATTTTCCCCGAAAAATGAAAAAACGGTAAGCCTATAGGCCATGAAAATATTTGTTTTGGGCAGGTCGAATAAACTGCCTTTAATGGGCTCGTTCTTTGCATAGATCACTGCGCACGCACGTGCTGATGCCGATTTACGCTATAAATAGGCGAATAGGCGGAGAATAATTTTCCCCGAAAAATGAAAAAACGGTAAGCCTATAGCCCATGAAAATAATTTTTGGGGGAAGGTCCAATAAACTGCCTTTAAAGTGCTCGTTCTTTGCATAGATCACTGCGCACGCACGTGCTGATGCAGATTTACGAGATAAATCGGCGAATAAGCGGAGAATAATTTTCTCGGAAAAATTAAAAAACGGTAAGCCTATAGCCCATGAAAATAATTGTTTTGTGCAGGTCGAATAAACTCCCTCTAAAGTGCTCGTTCTTTGCATAGATCACTGCGCACGCACGTGCTGATGCCGATTTACGCTATAAATAGACGAATAAGCGGAGAATAATTTTCTCGGAAAAATGAAAAAACGGTAAGCCTATAGCCCATGAAAATAATTGTTTTGGGCAGGTCGAATAAACTCCCTTTAAAGTGCTCGTTCTTTGCATAGATCACTGCGCACGCACGTGCTGATGCCGATTTACGCTATAAATAGGCGAATAAGCGGAGAATAATTTTCGCCGAAAAATGAAAAAACGGTAAGCCTATAGCCCATGAAAATAATTGTTTTGGGCAGGTTGAATAAACTGCCTTTAATGTGCTCGTTCTTTGCATAGATCACTGCGCACGCACGTGCTGATGCCGATTTACGCTATAAATAGGCGAATAAGCGGAGAATCATTTTCCCCGAAAAATGAAAAAACGGTAAGCCTATAGCCCATGAAAATAATTGTTTTGGGCAGGTCGAATAAACTCCCTTTAAAGTGCTCGTTCTTTGCATAGATCACTGCGCACGCACCTGCTGATGCCGATTTACGCTATAAATAGGCGAATAAGCTGAGAATAATTTTCCCGGGAGAATGAAAAAACGGTAAGCCTATATATAGCCCATGAAAATAATTGTTTTGGGCAGGTCGAATAAACAACATTTAAATTGCTCGTTCTTTGCATAGATCACTGCGCACGCACGTGATGATGCCGATTTACGCTATAAATAGGCGAATAAGCGGAGAATAATTTTCCCCCAAAAATGAAAAAAACGGTAAGCCTATAGCCCATGAAAATATTTGTTTTTTGCAGGTCGAATAAACTCGCTTTAAAGTGCTCGTTCTTTGCATAGATCACTGCGCACGCACGTGCTGATGCCGATTTACGCTATAAATAGGCGAATAAGCGGAGAATAATTTCCCCCGAAAAATGAAAAAACGGTAAGCCTATAGCCCATGAAAATATTTGTTTTTTGCAGGTCGAATAAACTCGCTTTAAAGTGCTCGTTCTTTGCATAGATCACTGCGCACGCACGTGCTGATGCCGATTTACGCTATAAATAGGCGAATAAGCGGAGAATAATTTTCCCCCAAAAATGAAAAAAACGGTAAGCCTATAGCCCATGAAAATAATTGTTTTGGGCAGGTCGAATAAACTCCCTTGAAAGTGCTCGTTCTTTGCATAGATCACTGCGCACGGACGTGCTGATACCGATTTACGCTATAAATAGGCGAATAAGCGGAGAATAATTTTCCCCCAAAAATGAAAAAAACGGTAAGCCTATAGCCCATGAAAATAATTGTTTTGGGCAGGTCGAATAAACTCGCTTTAAAGTGCTCGTTCTTTGCATAGATCACTGCGCACGCACGTGCTGATGCCGATTTACGCTATAAATAGGCGAATAAGCGGAGAATAATTTCCCCCGAAAAATGAAAAAACGGTAAGCCTATAGCCCATGAAAATATTTGTTTTTTGCAGGTCGAATAAACTCGCTTTAAAGTGCTCGTTCTTTGCATAGATCACTGCGCACGGACGTGCTGATACCGATTTACGCTATAAATAGGCGAATAAGCGGAGAATAATTTTCCCCCAAAAATGAAAAAAACGGTAAGCCTATAGCCCATGAAAATAATTGTTTTGGGCAGGTCGAATAAACTCGCTTTAAAGTGCTCGTTCTTTGCATAGATCACTGCGCACGCACGTGCTGATGCCGATTTACGCTATAAATAGGCGAATAAGCGGAGAATAATTTCCCCCGAAAAATGAAAAAAACGGTAAGCCTATAGCCCATGAAAATATTTGTTTTTTGCAGGTCGAAAAAACTCCCTTGAAAGTGCTCGTTCTTTGCATAGATCACTGCGCACGGACGTGCTGATGCCGATTTACGCTATAAATAGGCGAATAAGCGGAGAATAATTTTCCCCCAAAAATGAAAAAAACGGTAAGCCTATAGCCCATGAAAATAATTGTTTTGGGCAGGTCGAATAAACTCGCTTTAAAGTGCTCGTTCTTTGCATAGATCACTGCGCACGCACGTGCTGATGCCGATTTACGCTATAAATAGGCGAATAAGCGGAGAATAATTTCCCCCGAAAAATGAAAAAACGGTAAGCCTATAGCCCATGAAAATATTTGTTTTTTGCAGGTCGAAAAAACTCCCTTGAAAGTGCTCGTTCTTTGCATAGATCACTGCGCACGCACGTGCTGATGCCGATTTACGCTATAAATAGGCGAATAAGCGGAGAATAATTTCCCCCGAAAAATGAAAAAACGGTAAGCCTATAGCCCATGAAAATAATTGTTTTGGGCAGGTCGAATAAACTCCCTTGAAAGTGCTCGTTCTTTGCATAGATCACTGCGCACGGACGTGCTGATACCGATTTACGCTATAAATAGGCGAATAAGCGGAGAATAATTTTCCCCCAAAAATGAAAAAAACGGTAAGCCTATAGCCCATGAAAATATTTGTTTTTTGCAGGTCGAATAAACTCGCTTTAAAGTGCTCGTTCTTTGCATAGATCACTGCGCACGCACGTGCTGATGCCGATTTACGCTATAAATAGGCGAATAAGCGGAGAATAATTTCCCCCGAAAAATGAAAAAACGGTAAGCCTATAGCCCATGAAAATAATTGTTTTGGGCAGGTCGAATAAACTCCCTTGAAAGTGCTCGTTCTTTGCATGGATCACTGCGCATGCACGTGCTGATGCCGATTTACGCTATAAATAGGCGAATAAGCGGAGAATAATTTCCCCCGAAAAATGAAAAAACGGTAAGCCTATAGCCCATGAAAATAATTGTTTTGGGCAGGTCGAATAAACTCGCTTTATAGTGCTCGTTCTTTGCATGGATCCCTGCGCATGCACGTGCTGATGCCGATTTACGCTATAAATAGGCGAATAAGCGGAGAATAATTTCCCCCGAAAAATGAAAAAACGGTAAGCCTATAGCCCATGAAAATAATTGTTTTGGGCAGGTCGAATAAACTCGCTTTATAGTGCTCGTTCTTTGCATGGATCCCTGCGCCTGCACGTGCTGATGCCGATTTACGCTACAAATAGGCGAATAAGCGGAGAATAATTTCCCCCGAAAAATGAAAAAACGGTAAGCCTATAGCCCATGAAAATAATTGTTTTGGGCAGGTCGAATAAACTCGCTTTAAAGTGCTCGTTCTTTGCATGGATCACTGCGCATGCACGTGCTGATGCCGATTTACGCTATAAATAGGCGAATAAGCGGAGAATAATTTCCCCCGAAAAATGAAAAAACGGTAAGCCTATAGCCCATGAAAATAATTGTTTTGGGCAGGTCGAATAAACTCGCTTTATAGTGCTCGTTCTTTGCATGGATCCCTGCGCCTGCACGTGCTGATGCCGATTTACGCTACAAATAGGCGAATAAGCGGAGAATAATTTCCCCCGAAAAATGAAAAAACGGTAAGCCTATAGCCCATGAAAATAATTGTTTTGGGCAGGTCGAATAAACTCGCTTTAAAGTGCTCGTTCTTTGCATGGATCACTGCGCATGCACGTGCTGATGCCGATTTACGCTATAAATAGGCGAATAAGCGGAGAATAATTTCCCCCGAAAAATGAAAAAACGGTAAGCCTATAGCCCATGAAAATAATTGTTTTGGGCAGGTCGAATAAACTCGCTTTATAGTGCTCGTTCTTTGCATGGATCCCTGCGCATGCACGTGCTGATGCCGATTTACGCTACAAATAGGCGAATAAGCGGAGAATAATTTTCCCCCAAAAATGAAAAAAACGGTAAGCCTATAGCCCATGAAAATATTTGTTTTTTGCAGGTCGAATAAACGCGCTTTAAAGTGCTCGTTCTTTGCATAGATCACTGCGCACGCACGTGCTGATGCCGATTTACGCTATAAATAGGCGAATAAGCGGAGAATAATTTTCCCGAAAAATGAAAAAAAAAACGGTAAGCCTATAGCCCATGAAAATATTTGTTTTTTGCAGGTCGAATAAACTCCCTTGAAAGTGCTCGTTCTTTGCATAGATCACTGCGCACGGACGTGCTGATACCGATTTACGCTATAAATAGGCGAATAAGCGGAGAATAATTTCCCCCGAAAAATGAAAAAACGGTAAGCCTATAGCCCATGAAAATAATTGTTTTGGGCAGGTCGAATAAACTCCCTTGAAAGTGCTCGTTCTTTGCATAGATCACTGCGCACGGACGTGCTGATACCGATTTACGCTATAAATAGGCGAATAAGCGGAGAATAATTTTCCCCCAAAAATGAAAAAAACGGTAAGCCTATAGCCCATGAAAATATTTGTTTTTTGCAGGTCGAATAAACTCGCTTTAAAGTGCTCGTTCTTTGCATAGATCACTGCGCACGCACGTGCTGATGCCGATTTACGCTATAAATAGGCGAATAAGCGGAGAATAATTTCCCCCGAAAAATGAAAAAACGGTAAGCCTATAGCCCATGAAAATAATTGTTTTGGGCAGGTCGAATAAACTCGCTTTAAAGTGCTCGTTCTTTGCATGGATCACTGCGCACGCACGTGCTGATGCCGATTTACGCTATAAATAGGCGAATAAGCGGAGAATAATTTTCCCCCAAAAATGAAAAAAACGGTAAGCCTATAGCCCATGAAAATATTTGTTTTTTGCAGGTCGAATAAACGCGCTTTAAAGTGCTCGTTCTTTGCATAGATCACTGCGCACGCACGTGCTGATGCCGATTTACGCTATAAATAGGCGAATAAGCGGAGAATAATTTTCCCGAAAAATGAAAAAAAAAACGGTAAGCCTATAGCCCATGAAAATATTTGTTTTTTGCAGGTCGAATAAACTCCCTTGAAAGTGCTCGTTCTTTGCATAGATCACTGCGCACGGACGTGCTGATGCCGATTTACGCTATAAATAGGCGAATAAGCGGAGAATAATTTTCCCCGAAAAATGAAAAAAGCGGTAAGCCTATAGCCCATGAAAATAATTGTTTTGGGCAGGTCGAATAAACTCGCTTTAAAGTGCTCGTTCTTTGCATGGATCACTGCGCACGCACGTGCTGATGCCGATTTACGCTATAAATAGGCGAATAAGCGGAGAATAATTTTCCCGAAAAATGAAAAAACGGTAAGCCTATAGCCCATGAAAATAATTGTTTTGGGCAGGTCGAATAAACTCGCTTTATAGTGCTCGTTCTTTGCATGGATCCCTGCGCATGCACGTGCTGATGCCGATTTACGCTACAAATAGGCGAATAAGCGGAGAATAATTTTCCCCGAAAAATGAAAAAAGCGGTAAGCCTATAGCCCATGAAAATAATTGTTTTGGGCAGGTCGAATAAACTCGCTTTAAAGTGCTCGTTCTTTGCATGGATCACTGCGCACGCACGTGCTGATGCCGATTTACGCTATAAATAGGCGAATAAGCGGAGAATAATTTTCCCCGAAAAATGAAAAAAACGGTAAGCCTATAGCCCATGAAAATAATTCTTTTGGGCTGGTCGAATAAACTCGCTTTAAAGTGCTCGTTCTTTGCATGGATCACTGCGCACGCACGTGCTGATGCCGATTTACGCGATAAATAAGCGATTAAGCGGAGAATAATTTTCCCCGAAAAATGAAAAGAACGGTAAGCCTATTACAGCCCATGAAAATAATTGTTTTCGGCAGGTCGAATAAACTCGCTTTAAAGTGCTCGTTCTTTGCATGGATCACTGCGCACGCACGTGCTGATGCCGATTTACGCTATAAATAGGCGAATAAGCGGAGAATAATTTTCCCCCAAAAATGAAAAAAACGGTAAGCCTATTACAGCCCATGAAAATAATTGTTTTCGGCAGGTCGAATAAACTCGCTTTAAAGTGCTCGTTCTTTGCATGGATCACTGCGCACGCACGTGCTGATGCCGATTTACGCTATAAATAGGCGAATAAGCGGAGAATAATTTTCCCGAAAAATGAAAAAAAACGGTAAGCCTATAGCCCATGAAAATAATTGTTTTGGGCAGGTCGAATAAACTCCCTCTAAAGTGCTCGTTCTTTGCATAGATCACTGCGCACGCACGTGCTGATGCCGATTTACGCTATAAATAGGCGAATAAGCGGAGAATAATTTTCCCGAAAAATGAAAAAAAAAACGGTAAGCCTATAGCCCATGAAAATATTTGTTTTTTGCAGGTCGAAAAAACTCCCTTGAAAGTGCTCGTTCTTTGCATGGATCACTGCGCACGCACGTGCTGATGCCGATTTACGCTATAAATAGGCGAATAAGCGGAGAATAATTTTCCCGAAAAATGAAAAAAACGGTAAGCCTATAGCCCATGAAAATAATTGTTTTGGGCAGGTCGAATAAACTCCCTTGAAAGTGCTCGTTCTTTGCATAGATCACTGCGCACGGACGTGCTGATACCGATTTACGCTATAAATAGGCGAATAAGCGGAGAATAATTTTCCCGAAAAATGAAAAAAAACGGTAAGCCTATAGCCCATGAAAATAATTGTTTTGGGCAGGTCGAATAAACTCCCTTGAAAGTGCTCGTTCTTTGCATAGATCACTGCGCACGCACGTCCTGATGCCTATTTACGCTATAAATAGGCGAATAAGCGGCGAATAATTTCCCCCGAAAAATGAAAAAAACGGTAAGCCTATAGCCCATGAAAATAATTGTTTTGGGCAGGTCGAATAAACTCGCTTTAAAGTGCTCGTTCTTTGCATGGATCACTGCGCACGCACGTGCTGATGCCGATTTACGCGATAAATAAGCGATTAAGCGGAGAATAATTTTTCGGAAAAATGAAAAAAACGGTAAGCCTATAGCCCATGAAAATAATTGTTTTGGGCAGGTCGAATAAACTCGCGTTATAGTGCTCGTTCTTTGCATGGATCACTGCGCATGCACGTGCTGATGCCGATTTACGCTATAAATAGGCGAATAAGCGGAGAATAATTTTCCCCGAAAAATGAAAAAAGCGGTAAGCCTATAGCCTATGAAAATATTTGTTTTTGGCAGGTCGAATAAACTCCCTTGAAAGTGCTCGTTCTTTGCATGGATCACTGCGCACGCACGTGCTGATGCCGATTTACGCTATAAATAGGCGAATAAGCTGAGAATAATTTTCCCGAAAAATGAAAAAAACGGTAAGCCTATAGCCCATGAAAATAATTGTTTTGGGCAGGTCGAATAAACTCGCTTTAAAGTGCTCGTTCTTTGCATGGATCACTGCGCACGCGCGTGCTGATGCCGATTTACGCTATAAATAAGCGATTAAGCGGAGAATAATTTTCCCCGAAAAATGAAAAAAACGGTAAGCCTATAGCCCATAAAAATATTTGTTTTGGGCAGGTCGAATAAACTCCCTTGAAAGTGGTCGTTCTTTGCATGGATCACTGCGCACGCACGTGCTGATGCCGATTTACGCTATAAATAGGCGAATAAGCGGAGAATAATTTTCCCGAAAAATGAAAAAAACGGTAAGCCTATAGCCCATGAAAATATTTGTTTTTGGCAGGTCGAATAAACTCCCTTGAAAGTGCTCGTTCTTTGCATGGATCACTGCGCACGCACGTGCTGATGCCGATTTACGCTATAAATAGGCGAATAAGCGGCGAATAATTTCCCCCGAAAAATGAAAAAAACGGTAAGCCTATAGCCCATGAAAATAATTGTTTTGGGCAGGTCGAATAAACTCGCTTTAAAGTGCTCGTTCTTTGCATGGATCACTGCGCACGCACGTGCTGATGCCGATTTACGCGATAAATAAGCGATTAAGCGGAGAATAATTTTTCGGAAAAATGAAAAAACGGTAAGCCTATAGCCCATGAAAATAATTGTTTTGGGCTGGTCGAATAAACTCGCTTTAAAGTGCTCGTTCTTTGCATGGATCACTGCGCACGCACGTGCTGATGCCGATTTACGCGATAAATAAGCGATTAAGCGGAGAATAATTTTCCCCGAAAAATGAAAAGAACGGTAAGCCTATTACAGCCCATGAAAATAATTGTTTTGGGCAGGTTGAATAAACTCGCTTTAAAGTGCTCGTTCTTTGCATGGATCACTGCGCGCGCACGTGCTGATGCCGATTTACGCTATAAATAGGCGAATAAGCGGAGAATAATTTTCCCCGAAAAATGAAAAAACGGTAAGCCTATAGCCCATGAAAATAATTGTTTTGGGCAGGTCGAATAAACTCCCTTTAAAGTGCTCGTTCTTTGCATAGATCACTGCGCACGCACGTGCTGATGCCGATTTACGCTATAAATAGGCGAATAAGCGGAGAATAATTCTCCCGAAAAATGAAAAAAACGGTAAGCCTATAGCCCATAAAAATATTTGTTTTGGGCAGGTCGAATAAACTCCCTTGAAAGTGCTCGTTCTTTGCATGGATCACTGCGCACGGACGTGCTGATGCCGATTTACGCTATAAATAGGCGAATAAGCGGAGAATAATTTTTCGGAAAAATGAAAAAAACGGTAAGCCTATAGCCCATAAAAATATTTGTTTTGGGCAGGTCGAATAAACTCGCTTTAAAGTGCTCGTTCTTTGCATGGATCACTGCGCACGCACGTGCTGATGCCGATTTACGCGATAAATAAGCGATTAAGCGGAGAATAATTTTCCCCGAAAAATGAAAAGAACGGTAAGCCTATTACAGCCCATGAAAATAATTGTTTTGGGCAGGTCGAATAAACTCGCTTTAAAGTGCTCGTTCTTTGCATGGATCACTGCGCGCGCACGTGCTGATGCCGATTTACGCTATAAATAGGCGAATAAGCGGAGAATAATTTTCCCCGAAAAATGAAAAAACGGTAAGCCTATAGCCCATGAAAATAATTGTTTTGGGCAGGTCGAATAAACTCCCTTTAAAGTGCTCGTTCTTTGCATAGATCACTGCGCACGCACGTGCTGATGCCGATTTACGCTATAAATAGGCGAATAAGCGGAGAATAATTTTCCCGAAAAATGAAAAAAACGGTAAGCCTATAGCCCATGAAAATAATTGTTTTGGGCAGGTCGAATAAACTCGCTTTAAAGTGCTCGTTCTTTGCATGGATCACTGCGCACGCACGTGCTGATGCCGATTTACGCGATAAATAAGCGATTAAGCGGAGAATAATTTTCCCCGAAAAATGAAAAGAACGGTAAGCCTATTACAGCCCATGAAAATAATTGTTTTGGGCAGGTCGAATAAACTCGCTTTAAAGTGCTCGTTCTTTGCATGGATCACTGCGCACGGACGTGCTGATGCCGATTTACGCTATAAATAGGCGAATAAGCGGAGAATAATTCTCCCGAAAAATGAAAAAAACGGTAAGCCTATAGCCCATGAAAATAATTGTTTTGGGCAGGTCGAATAAACTCCCTTTAAAGTGCTCGTTCTTTGCATGGATCACTGCGCACGCACGTGCTGATGCCGATTTACGCTATAAATAGGCGAATAAGCGGAGAATAATTTTTCGGAAAAATGAAAAAAACGGTAAGCCTATAGCCCATGAAAATAATTGTTTTGGGCAGGTCGAATAAACTCCCTTTAAAGTGCTCGTTCTTTGCATGGATCACTGCGCGCGCACGTGCTGATGCCGATTTACGCTATAAATAGGCGAATAAGCGGAGAATAATTTTTCGGAAAAATGAAAAAAACGGTAAGCCTATAGCCCATAAAAATATTTGTTTTGGGCAGGTCGAATAAACTCCCTTTAAAGTGCTCGTTCTTTGCATGGATCACTGCGCACGGACGTGCTGATGCCGATTTACGCTATAAATAGGCGAATAAGCGGAGAATAATTCTCCCGAAAAATGAAAAAAACGGTAAGCCTATAGCCCATGAAAATAATTGTTTTGGGCAGGTCGAATAAACTCCCTTTAAAGTGCTCGTTCTTTGCATGGATCACTGCGCGCGCACGTGCTGATGCCGATTTACGCTATAAATAGGCGAATAAGCGGAGAATAATTTTTCGGAAAAATGAAAAAAACGGTAAGCCTATAGCCCATGAAAATAATTGTTTTGGGCAGGTCGAATAAACTCCCTTTAAAGTGCTCGTTCTTTGCATAGATCACTGCGCACGGACGTGCTGATGCCGATTTACGCTATAAATAGGCGAATAAGCGGAGAATAATTTTCCCGAAAAATGAAAAAAACGGTAAGCCTATAGCCCATAAAAATATTTGTTTTGGGCAGGTCGAATAAACTCCCTTGAAAGTGCTCGTTCTTTGCATGGATCACTGCGCACGGACGTGCTGATGCCGATTTACGCTATAAATAGGCGAATAAGCGGAGAATAATTTTTCGGAAAAATGAAAAAAACGGTAAGCCTATAGCCCATAAAAATATTTGTTTTGGGCAGGTCGAATAAACTCCCTTTAAAGTGCTCGTTCTTTGCATGGATCACTGCGCACGGACGTGCTGATGCCGATTTACGCTATAAATAGGCGAATAAGCGGAGAATAATTTTTCGGAAAAATGAAAAAAACGGTAAGCCTATAGCCCATAAAAATATTTGTTTTGGGCAGGTCGAATAAACTCGCTTTAAAGTGCTCGTTCTTTGCATGGATCACTGCGCACGCACGTGCTGATGCCGATTTACGCGATAAATAAGCGATTAAGCGGAGAATAATTTTCCCCGAAAAATGAAAAGAACGGTAAGCCTATTACAGCCCATGAAAATAATTGTTTTGGGCAGGTCGAATAAACTCGCTTTAAAGTGCTCGTTCTTTGCATGGATCACTGCGCGCGCACGTGCTGATGCCGATTTACGCTATAAATAGGCGAATAAGCGGAGAATAATTTTCCCCGAAAAATGAAAAAACGGTAAGCCTATAGCCCATGAAAATAATTGTTTTGGGCAGGTCGAATAAACTCCCTTTAAAGTGCTCGTTCTTTGCATAGATCACTGCGCACGCACGTGCTGATGCCGATTTACGCTATAAATAGGCGAATAAGCGGAGAATAATTTTCCCGAAAAATGAAAAAAACGGTAAGCCTATAGCCCATGAAAATAATTGTTTTGGGCAGGTCGAATAAACTCGCTTTAAAGTGCTCGTTCTTTGCATGGATCACTGCGCACGCACGTGCTGATGCCGATTTACGCGATAAATAAGCGATTAAGCGGAGAATAATTTTCCCCGAAAAATGAAAAGAACGGTAAGCCTATTACAGCCCATGAAAATAATTGTTTTGGGCAGGTCGAATAAACTCGCTTTAAAGTGCTCGTTCTTTGCATGGATCACTGCGCACGGACGTGCTGATGCCGATTTACGCTATAAATAGGCGAATAAGCGGAGAATAATTCTCCCGAAAAATGAAAAAAACGGTAAGCCTATAGCCCATGAAAATAATTGTTTTGGGCAGGTCGAATAAACTCCCTTTAAAGTGCTCGTTCTTTGCATAGATCACTGCGCACGCACGTGCTGATGCCGATTTACGCTATAAATAGGCGAATAAGCGGAGAATAATTTTCCCGAAAAATGAAAAAAACGGTAAGCCTATAGCCCATGAAAATAATTGTTTTGGGCAGGTCGAATAAACTCCCTTTAAAGTGCTCGTTCTTTGCATGGATCACTGCGCGCGCACGTGCTGATGCCGATTTACGCTATAAATAGGCGAATAAGCGGAGAATAATTTTCCCTGAAAAATGAAAAAACGGTAAGCCTATAGCCCATAAAAATATTTGTTTTGGGCAGGTCGAATAAACTCCCTTTAAAGTGCTCGTTCTTTGCATGGATCACTGCGCACGGACGTGCTGATGCCGATTTACGCTATAAATAGGCGAATAAGCGGAGAATAATTCTCCCGAAAAATGAAAAAAACGGTAAGCCTATAGCCCATGAAAATAATTGTTTTGGGCAGGTCGAATAAACTCCCTTTAAAGTGCTCGTTCTTTGCATGGATCACTGCGCGCGCACGTGCTGATGCCGATTTACGCTATAAATAGGCGAATAAGCGGAGAATAATTTTTCGGAAAAATGAAAAAAACGGTAAGCCTATAGCCCATGAAAATAATTGTTTTGGGCAGGTCGAATAAACTCCCTTTAAAGTGCTCGTTCTTTGCATAGATCACTGCGCACGGACGTGCTGATGCCGATTTACGCTATAAATAGGCGAATAAGCGGAGAATAATTTTCCCGAAAAATGAAAAAAACGGTAAGCCTATAGCCCATAAAAATATTTGTTTTGGGCAGGTCGAATAAACTCCCTTTAAAGTGCTCGTTCTTTGCATAGATCACTGCGCACGGACGTGCTGATGCCGATTTACGCTATAAATAGGCGAATAAGCGGAGAATAATTCTCCCGAAAAATGAAAAAACGGTAAGCCTATAGCCCATAAAAATATTTGTTTTGGGCAGGTCGAATAAACTCCCTTGAAAGTGCTCGTTCTTTGCATAGATCACTGCGCACGGACGTGCTGATGCCGATTTACGCTATAAATAGGCGAATAAGCGGAGAATAATTTTCCCGAAAAATGAAAAAAACGGTAAGCCTATAGCCCATAAAAATATTTGTTTTGGGCAGGTCGAATAAACTCCCTTTAAAGTGCTCGTTCTTTGCATAGATCACTGCGCACGGACGTGCTGATGCCGATTTACGCTATAAATAGGCGAATAAGCGGAGAATAATTTTCCCGAAAAATGAAAAAACGGTAAGCCTATAGCCCATAAAAATATTTGTTTTGGGCAGGTCGAATAAACTCCCTTGAAAGTGCTCGTTCTTTGCATAGATCACTGCGCACGGACGTGCTGATGCCGATTTACGCTATAAATAGGCGAATAAGCGGAGAATAATTCTCCCGAAAAATGAAAAAAACGGTAAGCCTATAGCCCATAAAAATATTTGTTTTGGGCAGGTCGAATAAACTCGCTTTATAGTGCTCGTTCTTTGCATGGATCACTGCGCACGCACGTGCTGATGCCGATTTACGCTATAAATAGGCGAATAAGCGGAGAATAATTCTCCCGAAAAATGAAAAAAACGGTAAGCCTATAGCCCATAAAAATATTTGTTTTGGGCAGGTCGAATAAACTCGCTTTATAGTGCTCGTTCTTTGCATGGATCACTGCGCATGCACGTGCTGATGCCGATTTACGCTATAAATAGGCGAATAAGCGGAGAATAATTTTCCCCGAAAAATGAAAAAAGCGGTAAGCCTATAGCCTATGAAAATATTTGTTTTTGGCAGGTCGAATAAACTCCCTTTAAAGTGCTCGTTCTTTGCATGGATCACTGCGCGCGCACGTGCTGATGCCGATTTACGCTATAAATAGGCGAATAAGCGGAGAATAATTTTTCGGAAAAATGAAAAAAACGGTAAGCCTATAGCCCATGAAAATAATTGTTTTGGGCAGGTCGAATAAACTCCCTTTAAAGTGCTCGTTCTTTGCATAGATCACTGCGCACGGACGTGCTGATGCCGATTTACGCTATAAATAGGCGAATAAGCGGAGAATAATTTTCCCGAAAAATGAAAAAACGGTAAGCCTATAGCCCATAAAAATATTTGTTTTGGGCAGGTCGAATAAACTCCCTTGAAAGTGCTCGTTCTTTGCATAGATCACTGCGCACGGACGTGCTGATGCCGATTTACGCTATAAATAGGCGAATAAGCGGAGAATAATTCTCCCGAAAAATGAAAAAAACGGTAAGCCTATAGCCCATAAAAATATTTGTTTTGGGCAGGTCGAATAAACTCGCTTTATAGTGCTCGTTCTTTGCATGGATCACTGCGCACGCACGTGCTGATGCCGATTTACGCTATAAATAGGCGAATAAGCGGAGAATAATTCTCCCGAAAAATGAAAAAAACGGTAAGCCTATAGCCC
Source organism: Dermacentor albipictus (assembly GCF_038994185.2). Taxonomy (NCBI): domain Eukaryota; kingdom Metazoa; phylum Arthropoda; class Arachnida; order Ixodida; family Ixodidae; genus Dermacentor; species Dermacentor albipictus. Next base: position 109,407,756 of record NC_091828.1, read on the forward strand.
ATAAAAATATTTGTTTTGGGCAGGTCGAATAAACTCCCTTTAAAGTGCTCGTTCTTTGCATAGATCACTGCGCACGGACGTGCTGATGCCGATTTACGCTATAAATAGGCGAATAAGCGGAGAATAATTCTCCCGAAAAATGAAAAAAACGGTAAGCCTATAGCCCATAAAAATATTTGTTTTGGGCAGGTCGAATAAACTCGCTTTATAGTGCTCGTTCTTTGCATGGATCACTGCGCACGCACGTGCTGATGCCGATTTACGCTATAAATAGGCGAATAAGCGGAGAATAATTCTCCCGAAAAATGAAAAAAACGGTAAGCCTATAGCCCATAAAAATATTTGTTTTGGGCAGGTCGAATAAACTCGCTTTATAGTGCTCGTTCTTTGCATGGATCACTGCGCATGCACGTGCTGATGCCGATTTACGCTATAAATAGGCGAATAAGCGGAGAATAATTTTCCCCGAAAAATGAAAAAAGCGGTAAGCCTATAGCCTATGAAAATATTTGTTTTTGGCAGGTCGAATAAACTCCCTTTAAAGTGCTCGTTCTTTGCATGGATCACTGCGCGCGCACGTGCTGATGCCGATTTACGCTATAAATAGGCGAATAAGCGGAGAATAATTTTTCGGAAAAATGAAAAAAACGGTAAGCCTATAGCCCATGAAAATAATTGTTTTGGGCAGGTCGAATAAACTCCCTTTAAAGTGCTCGTTCTTTGCATAGATCACTGCGCACGGACGTGCTGATGCCGATTTACGCTATAAATAGGCGAATAAGCGGAGAATAATTTTCCCGAAAAATGAAAAAAACGGTAACCCTATAGCCCATGAAAATAATTGTTTTGGGCAGGTCGAATAAACTCCCTTTAAAGTGCTCGTTCTTTGCATAGATCACTGCGCACGCACGTGCTGATGCCGATTTACGCTATAAATAGGCGAATAAGCGGAGAATAATTCTCCCGAAAAATGAAAAAAACGGTAAGCCTATAGCCCATAAAAATATTTGTTTTGGGCAGGTCGAATAAACTCGCTTTATAGTGCTCGTTCTTTGCATGGATCACTGCGCATGCACGTGCTGATGCCGATTTACGCTATAAATAGGCGAATAAGCGGAGAATAATTTTCCCCGAAAAATGAAAAAAGCGGTAAGCCTATAGCCTATGAAAATATTTGTTTTGGGCAGGTCGAATAAACTCGCTTTATAGTGCTCGTTCTTTGCATGGATCACTGCGCATGCACGTGCTGATGCCGATTTACGCTATAAATAGGCGAATAAGCGGAGAATAATTTTCCCCGAAAAATGAAAAAAGCGGTAAGCCTATAGCCTATGAAAATATTTGTTTTTGGCAGGTCGAATAAACTCCCTTGAAAGTGCTCGTTCTTTGCATGGATCACTCCGCACGCACGTGCTGATGCCGATTTACGCTATAAATAGGCGAATAAGCGGAGAATAATTTTCCCGAAAAATGAAAAAAAACGGTAAGCCTATAGCTCATGAAAATAATTGTTTTGGGCAGGTCGAATAAACTCCCTTGAAAGTGCTCGTTCTTTGCATGGATCACTGCGCACGCACGTGCTGATGCCGATTTACGCGATAAATAAGCGATTAAGCGGAGAATAATTTTTCGGAAAAATGAAAAAACGGTAAGCCTATAGCCCATGAAAATAATTGTTTTGGGCAGGTCGAATAAACTCGCTTTATAGTGCTCGTTCTTTGCATGGATCACTGCGCATGCACGTGCTGATGCCGATTTACGCTATAAATAGGCGAATAAGCGGAGAATAATTTTCCCCGAAAAATGAAAAAAGCGGTAAGCCTATAGCCTATGAAAATATTTGTTTTTGGCAGGTCGAATAAACTCCCTTGAAAGTGCTCGTTCTTTGCATGGATCACTGCGCACGGACGTGCTGATGCCGATTTACGCTATAAATAGGCGAATAAGCGGAGAATAATTTTCCCGAAAAATGAAAAAAACGGTAAGCCTATAGCCCATGAAAATAATTGTTTTGGGCAGGTCGAATAAACTCCCTTTAAAGTGCTCGTTCTTTGCATAGATGACTGCGCACGGACGTGCTGATGCCGATTTACGCTATAAATAGGCGAATAAGCGGAGAATAATTTTCCCGAAAAATGAAAAAAACGGTAAGCCTATAGCCCATGAAAATAATTGTTTTGGGCAGGTCGAATAAACTCCCTTTAAAGTGCTCGTTCTTTGCATAGATGACTGCGCATGCACGTGCTGATGCCGATTTACGCTATAAATAGGCGAATAAGCGGAGAATAATTTTCCCCGAAAAATGAAAAAAGCGGTAAGCCTATAGCCTATGAAAATATTTGTTTTTGGCAGGTCGAATAAACTCCCTTGAAAGTGCTCGTTCTTTGCATAGATGACTGCGCACGCACGTGCTGATGCCGATTTACCCTATAAATAGGCGAATAAGCTGAGAATAATTTTCCCCGAAAAATGAAAAAAGCGGTAAGCCTATAGCCCATGAAAATATTTGTTTTTGGCAGGTCGAATAAACTCCCTTGAAAGTGCTCGTTCTTTGCATGGATCACTGCGCACGGACGTGCTGATGCCGATTTACCCTATAAATAGGCGAATAAGCTGAGAATAATTTTCCCCGAAAAATGAAAAAAGCGGTAAGCCTATAGCCTATGAAAATATTTGTTTTTGGCAGGTCGAATAAACTCCCTTGAAAGTGCTCGTTCTTTGCATAGATGACTGCGCACGCACGTGCTGATGCCGATTTACCCTATAAATAGGCGAATAAGCTGAGAATAATTTTCCCGAAAAATGAAAAAAACGGTAACCCTATAGCCCATGAAAATAATTGTTTTGGGCAGGTCGAATAAACTCCCTTGAAAGTGCTCGTTCTTTGCATAGATCACTGCGCACGCACGTGCTCATGTCGATTTACGCTATAAATTGGCGAATAAGCTGAGAATAATTTTCCCGAAAAATGAAAAAAACGGTAAGCCTATAGCCCATGAAAATAATTGTTTTGGGCAGGTCGAATAAACTCCCTTGAAAGTGCTCGTTCTTTGCATGGATGACTGCGCACGCACGTGCTGATGCCGATTTACGCTATAAATAGGCGAATAAGCTGAGAATAATTTTCCCGAAAAAATGAAAAAAACGGTAAGCCTATAGCCCATGAAAATAATTGTTTTGGGCAGGTCGAATAAACTCCCTTTAAAGTGCTCGTTCTTTGCATAGATGACTGCGCACGCACGTGCTGATGCCGATTTACCCTATAAATAGGCGAATAAGCTGAGAATAATTTTCCCCGAAAAATGAAAAAAGCGGTAAGCCTATAGCCTATGAAAATATTTGTTTTTGGCAGGTCGAATAAACTCCCTTGAAAGTGCTCGTTCTTTGCATGGATCACTCCGCACGCACGTGCTGATGCCGATTTACGCTATAAATAGGCGAATAAGCTGAGAATAATTTTCCCGAAAAATGAAAAAAACGGTAAGCCTATAGCCCATGAAAATAATTGTTTTGGGCAGGTCGAATAAACTCCCTTTAAAGTGCTCGTTCTTTGCATAGATGACTGCGCACGCACGTGCTGATGCCGATTTACGCTATAAATAGGCGAATAAGCTGAGAATAATTTTCCCGAAAAATGAAAAAAACGGTAACCCTATAGCCCATGAAAATAATTGTTTTGGGCAGGTCGAATAAACTCCCTTGAAAGTGCTCGTTCTTTGCATGGATCACTCCGCACGCACGTGCTGATGCCGATTTACGCTATAAATAGGCGAATAAGCTGAGAATAATTTTCCCGAAAAATGAAAAAAAACGGTAAGCCTATAGCCCATGAAAATAATTGTTTTGGGCAGGTCGAATAAACTCCCTTTAAAGTGCTCGTTCTTTGCATAGATGACTGCGCACGCACGTGCTGATGCCGATTTACGCTATAAATAGGCGAATAAGCTGAGAATAATTTTCCCGAAAAATGAAAAAAAACGGTAAGCCTATAGCCCATGAAAATAATTGTTTTGGGCAGGTCGAATAAACTTCCTTGAAAGTGCTCGTTCTTTGCATGGATGACTGCGCACGCACGTGCTGATGCCGATTTACGCTATAAATAGGCGAATAAGCTGAGAATAATTTTCCCGAAAAAATGAAAAAAACGGTAAGCCTATAGCCCATGAAAATAATTGTTTTGGGCAGGTCGAATAAACTCCCTTTAAAGTGCTCGTTCTTTGCATAGATGACTGCGCACGCACGTGCTGATGCCGATTTACGCTATAAATAGGCGAATAAGCTGAGAATAATTTTCCCGAAAAATGAAAAAAACGGTAAGCCTATAGCCCATGAAAATAATTGTTTTGGGCAGGTCGAATAAACTCCCTTTAAAGTGCTCGTTCTTTGCATAGATGACTGCGCACGCACGTGCTGATGCCGATTTACGCTATAAATAGGCGAATAAGCTGAGAATAATTTTCCCGAAAAATGAAAAAAACGGTAAGCCTATAGCCCATGAAAATAATTGTTTTGGGCAGGTCGAATAAACTCCCTTGAAAGTGCTCGTTCTTTGCATAGATCACTGCGCACGCACGTGCTCATGTCGATTTACGCTATAAATTGGCGAATAAGCTGAGAAAAATTTTCCCGAAAAATGAAAAAAACGGTAAGCCTATAGCCCATGAAAATATATGTTTTGGGCAGGTCGAATAAACTCCCTTTAAAGTGCTCGTTCTTTGCATAGATGACTGCGCACGCACGTGCTGATGCCGATTTACGCTATAAATAGGCGAATAAGCTGAGAATAATTTTCCCGAAAAATGAAAAAAACGGTAACCCTATAGCCCATGAAAATAATTGTTTTGGGCAGGTCGAATAAACTCCCTTTAAAGTGCTCGTTCTTTGCATAGATGACTGCGCACGCACGTGCTGATGCCGATTTACGCTATAAATAGGCGAATAAGCTGAGAATAATTTTCCCGAAAAATGAAAAAAACGGTAAGCTTATAGCCCATGAAAATAATTGTTTTGGGCAGGTCGAATAAACTCCCTTGAAAGTGCTCGTTCTTTGCATAGATCACTGCGCACGCACGTGCTGATGCCGATTTACGCTATAAATAGGCGAATAAGCTGAGAATAATTTTCCCGAAAAATGAAAAAAACGGTAAGCCTATAGCCCATGAAAATATATGTTTTGGGCAGGTCGAATAAACTCCCTTTAAAGTGCTCGTTCTTTGCATAGATGACTGCGCACGCACGTGCTGATGCCGATTTACGCCATAAATTGGCGAATAAGCTGAGAATTATTTTCCCGAAAAATGAAAAAACAGTAAGCCTATAGCCCATGAAAATAATTGTTTTTGGCAGGTCGAATAAACTCCCTCTAAAGTGCTCGTTCTTTGCATAGATCACTGCGCACGCACGTGCTGATGCCGATTTACGCTATAAATAAGCGAATAAGCTGAGAATAATTTTCTCGGAAAAATGAAAGAACGGTAAGCCTATAGCCCATGAAAATAATTGTTTTGGTGAGGTCCAATAATCTCCCTTTAAAGTGCTCGTTCTTTGCATGGATCACTGCGCACGCACGCGCTGATGCCGATTTACGCTATAAATAAGCGAATAAGCGGAGAATAATTTTCTCGGAAAAATGAAAAAACGGTAAGCCTATAGCCCATGAAAATAATTGTTTTGGGCAGGTCGTATAAACTCCCTTTAAAGTGCTCGTTCTTTGCATAGATCACTGCGCACGCACGTGCTGATGCCGATGTACGCTATAAATAAGCGAATAAGCGGAGAATAATTTTCTCGGAAAAATGAAAAACGGTAAGCCTATAGCCCATGAAAATAATTGTTTTGGGCAGGTCGAATAAACTCCCTTTGAAGTGCTCGTTCTTTGCATGGATCACTGCCCACCCACGTGCTGATGCCTATTTACGCTATAAATAGGCGAATAAGCGGAGAATAATTTTCCCTGAAAAATGAAAAAACGGTAAGCCTATAGCCCATGAAAATAATTGTTTTGGGCAGGTCGAATAAACTCCCCTGAAAGTGCTCGTTCTTTGCATGGGTCACTGCGCACGCACGTGCTGATGCCGATTTACGCTATAAATAGGCGAATAAGCTGAGAATAATTTTCCCCGAAAAATGAAAAAAACGGTAAGCCTATAGCCCATGAAAATAATTGTTTTGGGCAGGTCGAATAAACTCCCTTTGAAGTGCTCGTTCTTTGCATGGATCACTGCCCACGCACGTGCTGATGCCGATTTACGCTATAAATAGGCGAATAAGCGGAGAATAATTTTCCCTGAAAAATGAAAAAACGGTAAGCCTATAGCCCATGAAAATAATTGTTTTGGGCAGGTCGAATAAACTCCCTTTGAAGTGCTCGTTCTTTGAATGGATCACTGCCCACGCACGTGCTCATGCCGATTTACGCTATAAATAGGCGAATAAGCGGAGAATAATTTTCCCTGAAAAATGAAAAAACGGTAAGCCTATAGCCCATGAAAATAATTGTTTTGGGCAGGTCGAATAAACTCCCTTTGAAGTGCTCGTTCTTTGCATGGATCACTGCCCACGCACGTGCTGATGCCGATTTACGCTATAAATAGGCGAATAAGCGGAGAATAATTTTCCCCGAAAAATGAAAAAAACGGTAAGCCTATAGCCCATGAAAATATTTGTTTTTGGCAGGTCGAATAAACTCCCCTGAAAGTGCTCGTTCTTTGCATGGGTCACTGCGCACGCACGTGCTGATGCCGATTTACGCTATAAATAGGCGAATAAGCTGAGAATAATTTTCTCGGAAAAATGAAAAACGGTAAGCCTATAGCCCATGAAAATAATTGTTTTGGGCAGGTCGAATAAACTTCCTTTGAAGTGCTCGTTCTTTGCATGGATCACTGCGCACGCACGTGCTGATGCCGATTTACGCTATAAATAGGCGAATAAGCGGAGAATAATTTTCCCCGAAAAATGAAAAAACGGTAAGCCTATAGCCCATGAAAATAATTGTTTTGGGCAGGTCGAATAAACTCGCTTTATAGTGCTCGTTCTTTGCATGGATCACTGCGCACGCACGTGCTGATGCCGATTTACGCTATAAATAGGCGAATAAGCGGAGAATAATTTTCCCCGAAAAATGAAAAAAAACGGTAAGCCTATAGCCCATGAAAATATTTGTTTTTGGCAGGTCGAATAAACTCCCCTGAAAGTGCTCGTTCTTTGCATGGGTCACTGCGCACGCACGTGCTGATGCCGATTTACGCTATAAATAGGCGAATAAGCGGAGAATAATTTTCTCGGAAAAATGAAAAAACGGTAAGCCTATAGCCCATGAAAATAATTGTTTTGGGCAGGTCGAATAAACTCCCTTTGAAGTGCTCGTTCTTTGCATGGATCACTGCGCACGCACGTGCTGATGCCGATTTACGCTATAAATAGGCGAATAAGCGGAGAATAATTTTCCCCGAAAAATGAAAAAACGGTAAGCCTATAGCCCATGAAAATAATTGTTTTGGGCAGGTCGAATAAACTCGGTTTATAGTGCTCGTTCTTTGCATGGATCACTGCGCACGCACGTGCTGATGCCGATTTACGCTATAAATAGGCGAATAAGCTGAGAATAATTTTCCCGAAAAATGAAAAAAAAAACGGTAAGCCTATAGCCCATGAAAATAATTGTTTTGGGCAGGTCGAATAAACTCCCTTGAAAGTGCTCGTTCTTTGCATGGATCACTGCGCACGCACGTGCTGATGCCGATTTACGCTATAAATAGGCGAATAAGCGGAGAATAATTTTCTCGGAAAAATGAAAAAACGGTAAGCCTATAGCCCATGAAAATAATTGTTTTGGGCAGGTCGAATAAACTCCCTTTGAAGTGCTTGTTCTTTGCATGGATCACTGCGCACGCACGTGCTGATTCCGATTTACGCTATAAATAGGCGAATAAGCGGAGAATAATTTTCCCCGAAAAATGAAAAAAACGGTAAGCCTATAGCCCATGAAAATAATTGTTTTGGGCAGGTCGAATAAACTCGCTTTATAGTGCTCGTTCTTTGCATGGATCACTGCGCACGCACGTGCTGATGCCGATTTACCCTATAAATAGGCGAATAAGCGGAGAATAATTTTCTCGGAAAAATGAAAAAACGGTAAGCCTATAGCCCATGAAAATAATTGTTTTGGGCAGGTCGAATAAACTCCCTTTGAAGTGCTCGTTCTTTGCATGGATCACTGCGCACGCACGTGCTGATGCCGATTTACGCTATAAATAGGCGAATAAGCGGAGAATAATTTTCCCCGAAAAATGAAAAAACGGTAAGCCTATAGCCCATGAAAATAATTGTTTTGGGCAGGTCGAATAAACTCGGTTTATAGTGCTCGTTCTTTGCATGGATCACTGCGCACGCACGTGCTGATGCCGATTTACGCTATAAATAGGCGAATAAGCTGAGAATAATTTTCCCGAAAAATGAAAAAAAAAACGGTAAGCCTATAGCCCATGAAAATAATTGTTTTGGGCAGGTCGAATAAACTCCCTTGAAAGTGCGCGTTCTTTGCATGGATCACTGCGCACGCACGTGCTGATGCCGATTTACGCTATAAATAGGCGAATAAGCGGAGAATAATTTTCTCGGAAAAATGAAAAAACGGTAAGCCTATAGCCCATGAAAATAATTGTTTTGGGCAGGTCGAATAAACTCCCTTTGAAGTGCTTGTTCTTTGCATGGATCACTGCGCACGCACGTGCTGATTCCGATTTACGCTATAAATAGGCGAATAAGCGGAGAATAATTTTCCCCGAAAAATGAAAAAACGGTAAGCCTATAGCCCATGAAAATAATTGTTTTGGGCAGGTGGAATAAACTCCCTTGAAAGTGCTCGTTCTTTGCATAGATCACTGCGCACGCACGTGCTGATGCCTATTTACGCTATAAATAGGCGAATAAGCGGAGAATAATTTCCCCCGAAAAATGAAAAAACGGTAAGCCTATAGCCCATGAAAATAATTGTTTTGGGCAGGTCGAAAAAACTCGCTTTAAAGTGCTCGTTCTTTGCATGGATCACTGCGCACGCACGTGCTGATGCCGATTTACGCTATAAATAGGCGAATAAGCGGAGAATAATTTTCTCGGAAAAATGAAAAAACGGTAAGCCTATAGCCCATGAAAATAATTGTTTTGGGCAGGTCGAATAAACTCCCTTTGAAGTGCTTGTTCTTTGCATGGATCACTGCGCACGCACGTGCTGATTCCGATTTACGCTATAAATAGGCGAATAAGCGGAGAATAATTTTCCCCGAAAAATGAAAAAACGGTAAGCCTATAGCCCATGAAAATAATTGTTTTGGGCAGGTGGAATAAACTCCCTTGAAAGTGCTCGTTCTTTGCATAGATCACTGCGCACGCACGTGCTGATGCCTATTTACGCTATAAATAGGCGAATAAGCGGAGAATAATTTCCCCCGAAAAATGAAAAAACGGTAAGCCTATAGCCCATGAAAATAATTGTTTTGGGCAGGTCGAATAAACTCCCTCTAAAGTGCTCGTTCTTTGCATAGATCACTGCGCACGCACGTTCTGATGCCTATTTACGCTATAAATAGGCGAATAAGCGGAGAATAATTTCCCCCGAAAAATGAAAAAACGGTAAGCCTATAGCCCATGAAAATAATTGTTTTGGGCAGGTCGAATAAACTCGCTTTAAATTGCTCGTTCTTTGCATGGATCACTGCGCACGCACGTGCTGATGCCGATTTACGCGATAAATAAGCGATTAAGCTGAGAATAATTTTCCCGGAAAAATGAAAAAACTGTAAGCCTATAGCCCATGAAAATAATTGTTTCGAGCAGGTCCAAAATACTCCCTTTATGGTGCTCGTTCTTTGCATGGATCGCTGCGCACGCACGTGCTGATGCCGATTTACGCGATAAATAAGCGAATAAGCGGAGAATAATTTTCCCGGAAAAATGAAAAAACGGTAAGCCTATAGCCCATGAAAATAATTGTTTTGGGCAGGTCCAAAATACTCCCTTTAAGGTGCTCGTTCTTTGCATGGATCACTGCGCACGCACGTGCTGATGCCGATTTACGCGATAAATAAGCGAATAAGTTGAGAATAATTTTCCCGGAAAAATGAAAAAACGGTAAGCCTATAGCCCATGAAAATAATTGTTTTGGGCAAGTCCAATAAACTCCCTTTAAAGTGCTCGTTCTTTGCATGGATCACTGCGCACGCACGCGCGGGTGGCGATTTACGCGATAAATGAGCGAATAAGCGGAGAATAATTTTCCCGGAAAAATGAAAAAACGGTAAGCCTCTAGCCCATGAAAATAATATTTTTGGGCAAGTCCAATCAACTCCCTTTAAAGTGCTCGTTCTTTGCATGGATCACTGCGCACGCACGTGCTGATGCCGATTTACGCGATAAATAAGCGATTAAGCGGAGAATAATTTTTCCGGAAAAATGAAAAAAACGGTAAGCCTATAGCCCATGAAAATAATTGTTTTGGGCAGGTCGAATATACTCCCTTGAAAGTGCTCGTTCTTTGCATAGATCACTGCGCACGCACGTGCTGATGCCGATTTACGCTATAAATGAACGAATAAACGGAGAATAATTTTCCCGGAAAAATGAAAAAACGGTAAGCCTATAGCCAATGAAAATAATTGTTTTGGGCAGGTCCAATAAACTCCCTTTAAAGTGCTCGTTCTTTGCATGGATCACTGCGCACGCACGTGCTGATGCCGATTTACGCGATAAATAAGCGATTAAGCGGAGAATAATTTTTCCGGAAAAATGAAAAAACGGTAAGCCTATAGCCCATGAAAATAATTGTTTTGGGCAGGTCGAATATACTCCCTTGAAAGTGCTCGTTCTTTGCATAGATCACTGCGCACGCACGTGCTGATGCCGATTTACGCTATAAATGAACGAATAAACGGAGAATAATTTTCCCGGAAAAATGAAAAAACGGTAAGCCTATAGCCCATGAAAATAATTGTTTTGGGCAGGTCGAATAAACTCCCTTTGAAGTGCTCGTTCTTTGCATGGATCACTGCCCACGCACGTGCTGATGCCGATTTACGCTATAAATAGGCGAATAAGCGGAGAATAATTTTCCCTGAAAAATGAAAAAACGGTAAGCCTATAGCCCATGAAAATAATTGTTTTGGGCAGGTCGAATAAACTCCCTTTGAAGTGCTCGTTCTTTGCATGGATCACTGCCCACGCACGTGCTGATGCCGATTTACGCTATAAATAGGCGAATAAGCGGAGAATAATTTTCCCCGAAAAATGAAAAAAACGGTAAGCCTATAGCCCATGAAAATATTTGTTTTTGGCAGGTCGAATAAACTCCCCTGAAAGTGCTCGTTCTTTGCGTGGGTCACTGCGCACGCACGTGCTGATGCCGATTTACGCTATAAATAGGCGAATAAGCTGAGAATAATTTTCTCGGAAAAATGAAAAACGGTAAGCCTATAGCCCATGAAAATAATTGTTTTGGGCAGGTCGAATAAACTTCCTTTGAAGTGCTCGTTCTTTGCATGGATCACTGCGCACGCACGTGCTGATGCCGATTTACGCTATAAATAGGCGAATAAGCGGAGAATAATTTTCCCCGAAAAATGAAAAAACGGTAAGCCTATAGCCCATGAAAATAATTGTTTTGGGCAGGTCGAATAAACTCGCTTTATAGTGCTCGTTCTTTGCATGGATCACTGCGCACGCACGTGCTGATGCCGATTTACGCTATAAATAGGCGAATAAGCGGAGAATAATTTTCCCCGAAAAATGAAAAAAACGGTAAGCCTATAGCCCATGAAAATATTTGTTTTTGGCAGGTCGAATAAACGCCCCTGAAAGTGCTCGTTCTTTGCATGGGTCACTGCGCACGCACGTGCTGATGCCGATTTACGCTATAAATAGGCGAATAAGCGGAGAATAATTTTCCCCGAAAAATGAAAAAACGGTAAGCCTATAGCCCATGCAAATAATTGTTTTGGGCAGGTCGAATAAACTCGCTTTATAGTGCTCGTTCTTTGCATGGATCACTGCGCACGCACGTGCTGATGCCGATTTACGCTATAAATAGGCGAATAAGCGGAGAATAATTTTCTCGGAAAAATGAAAAAACGGTAAGCCTATAGCCCATGAAAATAATTGTTTTGGGCAGGTCGAATAAACTCCCTTTGAAGTGCTTGTTCTTTGCATGGATCACTGCGCACGCACGTGCTGATTCCGATTTACGCTATAAATAGGCGAATAAGCGGAGAATAATTTTCCCCGAAAAATGAAAAAACGGTAAGCCTATAGCCCATGAAAATAATTGTTTTGGGCAGGTCGAATAAACTCGCTTTATAGTGCTCGTTCTTTGCATGGATCACTGCGCACGCACGTGCTGATGCCGATTTACGCTATAAATAGGCGAATAAGCGGAGAATAATTTTCTCGGAAAAATGAAAAAACGGTAAGCCTATAGCCCATGAAAATAATTGTTTTGGGCAGGTCGAATAAACTCCCTTTGAAGTGCTCGTTCTTTGCATGGATCACTGCGCACGCACGTGCTGATGCCGATTTACGCTATAAATAGGCGAATAAGCGGAGAATAATTTTCCCCGAAAAATGAAAAAACGGTAAGCCTATAGCCCATGAAAATAATTGTTTTGGGCAGGTCGAATAAACTCGGTTTATAGTGCTCGTTCTTTGCATGGATCACTGCGCACGCACGTGCTGATGCCGATTTACGCTATAAATAGGCGAATAAGCTGAGAATAATTTTCCCGAAAAATGAAAAAAGAAACGGTAAGCCTATAGCCCATGAAAATAATTGTTTTGGGCAGGTCAAATAAACTCCCTTGAAAGTGCTCGTTCTTTGCATGGATCACTGCGCACGCACGTGCTGATGCCGATTTACGCTATAAATAGGCGAATAAGCGGAGAATAATTTTCTCGGAAAAATGAAAAAACGGTAAGCCTATAGCCCATGAAAATAATTGTTTTGGGCAGGTCGAATAAACTCCCTTTGAAGTGCTTGTTCTTTGCATGGATCACTGCGCACGCACGTGCTGATTCCGATTTACGCTATAAATAGGCGAATAAGCGGAGAATAATTTTCCCCGAAAAATGAAAAAACGGTAAGCCTATAGCCCATGAAAATAATTGTTTTGGGCAGGTGGAATAAACTCCCTTGAAAGTGCTCGTTCTTTGCATAGATCACTGCGCACGCACGTGCTGATGCCTATTTACGCTATAAATAGGCGAATAAGCGGAGAATAATTTCCCCCGAAAAATGAAAAAACGGTAAGCCTATAGCCCATGAAAATAATTGTTTTGGGCAGGTCGAATAAACTCGCTTTAAAGTGCTCGTTCTTTGCATGGATCACTGCGCACGCACGTGCTGATGCCGATTTACGCTATAAATAGGCGAATAAGCGGAGAATAATTTTCTCGGAAAAATGAAAAAACGGTAAGCCTATAGCCCATGAAAATAATTGTTTTGGGCAGGTCGAATAAACTCCCTTTGAAGTGCTTGTTCTTTGCATGGATCACTGCGCACGCACGTGCTGATTCCGATTTACGCTATAAATAGGCGAATAAGCGGAGAATAATTTTCCCCGAAAAATGAAAAAACGGTAAGCCTATAGCCCATGAAAATAATTGTTTTGGGCAGGTGGAATAAACTCCCTTGAAAGTGCTCGTTCTTTGCATAGATCACTGCGCACGCACGTGCTGATGCCTATTGACGCTATAAATAGGCGAATAAGCGGAGAATAATTTCCCCCGAAAAATGAAAAAACGGTAAGCCTATAGCCCATGAAAATAATTGTTTTGGGCAGGTCGAATAAACTCGCTTTAAAGTGCTCGTTCTTTGCATGGATCACTGCGCACGCACGTGCTGATGCCGATTTACGCGATAAATAAGCGATTAAGCTGAGAATAATTTTCCCGGAAAAAAGAAAAAACTGTAAGCCTATAGCCCATGAAAATAATTGTTTCGAGCAGGTCCAAAATACTCCCTTTATGGTGCTCGTTATTTGCATGGATCACTGCGCACGCACGTGCTGATGCCGATTTACGCGATAAATAAGCGAATAAGCTGAGAATAATTTTCCCGGAAAAATGACAAAACGGTAAGCCTATAGCCCATGAAAATAATTGTTGTGGGCAAGTCCAATAAACTCCCTTTAAAGTGCTCGTTCTTTGCATGGATCACTGCGCACGCACGCGCTGGTGCCGATTTACGCGATAAATGAGCGAATAAGCGGAGAATAATTTTCCCGGAAAAATGAAAAAACGGTAAGCCTCTAGCCCATGAAAATAATATTTTTGGGCAAGTCCAATAAACTCCCTTTAAAGTGCTCGTTCTTTGCATGGATCACTGCGCACGCACGTGCTGATGCCGATTTACGCGATAAATAAGCGATTAGGCGGAGAATAATTTTTCCGGAAAAATGAAAAAACGGTAAGCCTATAGCCCATGAAAATAATTGTTTTGGGCAGGTCGAATAAACTCCCTTGAAAGTGCTCGTTCTTTGCATAGATCACTGCGCACGCACGTGCTGAGGCCGATTTACGCTCTAAATGAACGAATAAACGGAGAATAATTTTCCCGGAAAAATGAAAAAACGGTAAGCCTATAGCCCATGAAAATAATTGTTTTGGGCAGGTCGAATAAACTCCCTTAAAGTGCTCGTTCTTTGCATGGATCACTGCGCACGCACGTGCTGATGCCAATTTACGCTATAAATAGGCGAATAAGCGGAGAATAATTTTCCCGGAAAAATGAAAAAACGGTAAGCCTCTAGCCCATGAAAATAATATTTTTGGGCAAGTCCAATAAACTCCCTTTAAAGTGCTCGTTCTTTGCATGGATCACTGCGCACGCACGTGCTGATGCCGATTTACGCTATAAATAGGCGAATAGGCGGAGAATAATTTTCCCCGAAAAATGAAAAAACGGTAAGCCTATAGCCCATGAAAATAATTGTTTTGGGCAGGTCGAATAAACTCGCTTTATAGTGCTCGTTCTTTGCATGGATCACTGCGCACGCACGCGCTGGTGCCGATTTACGCGATAAATGAGCGAATAAGCGGAGAATAACTTTCCCGGAAAAATGAAAAAACGGTAAGCCTCTTGAAAATAATATTTTTGGGCAAGTCCAATAAACTCCCTTTAAAGTGCTCGTTCTTTGCATGGATCACTGCGCACGCACGTGCTGATGCCGATTTACGCGATAAATAAGCGATTAAGCAGAGAATAATTTTTCCGGAAAAATGAAAAAACGGTAAGCCTATAGCCCATGAAAATAATTGTTTTGGGCAGGTCGAATAAACTCCCTCTAAAGTGCTCGTTCTTTGCATAGATCACTGCGCACGCACGTTCTGATGCCTATTTACGCTATAAATAGGCGAATAAGCGGAGAATAATTTCCCCCGAAAAATGAAAAAACGGTAAGCCTATAGCCCATGAAAATAATTGTTTTGGGCAGGTCGAATAAACTCGCTTTAAAGTGCTCGTTCTTTGCATGGATCACTGCGCACGCACGTGCTGATGCCGATTTACGCGATAAATAAGCGATTAAGCTGAGAATAATTTTCCCGGAAAAATGAAAAAACTGTAAGCCTATAGCCCATGAAAATAATTGTTTCGAGCAGGTCCAAAATACTCCCTTTATGGTGCTCGTTCTTTGCATGGATCGCTGCGCACGCACGTGCTGATGCCAATTTACGCGATAAATAAGCGAATAAGCGGAGAATAATTTTCCCGGAAAAATGAAAAAACGGTAAGCCTATAGCCCATGAAAATAATTGTTTTGGGCAGGTCCAAAATACTCCCTTTAAGGTGCTCGTTCTTTGCATGGATCACTGCGCACGCACGTGCTGATGCCGATTTACGCGATAAATAAGCGAATAAGTTGAGAATAATTTTCCCGGAAAAATGAAAAAACGGTAAGCCTATAGCCCATGAAAATAATTGTTTTGGGCAAGTCCAATAAACTCCCTTTAAAGTGCTCGTTCTTTGCATGGATCACTGCGCACGCACGCGCTGGTGCCAATTTACGCGATAAATGAGCGAATAAGCGGAGAATAATTTTCCCGGAAAAATGAAAAAACGGTAAGCCTCTAGACCATGAAAATAATATTTTTGGGCAAGTCCAATAAACTCCCTTTAAAGTGCTCGTTCTTTGCATGGATCACTGCGCACGCACGTGCTGATGCCGATTTACGCGATAAATAAGCGATTAAGCGGAGAATAATTTTTCCGGAAAAATGAAAAAAACGGTAAGCCTATAGCCCATGAAAATAATTGTTTTGGGCAGGTCGAATATACTCCCTTGAAAGTGCTCGTTCTTTGCATAGATCACTGCGCACGCACGTGCTGATGCCGATTTACGCTATAAATGAACGAATAAACGGAGAATAATTTTCCCGGAAAAATGAAAAAACGGTAAGCCTATAGCCAATGAAAATAATTATTTTGGGCAGGTCGAATAAACTCCCTTTAAAGTGCTCGTTCTTTGCATGGATCACTGCGCACGCACGTGCTGATGCCGATTTACGCGATAAATAAGTGATTAAGCGGAGAATAATTTTTCCGGAAAAATGAAAAAACGGTAAGCCTATAGCCCATGAAAATAATTGTTTTGGGCAGGTCGAATATACTCCCTTGAAAGTGCTCGTTCTTTGCATAGATCACTGCGCACGCACGTGCTGATGCCGATTTACGCTATAAATGAACGAATAAACGGAGAATAATTTTCCCGGAAAAATGAAAAAACGGTAAGCCTATAGCCCATGAAAATAATTGTTTTGGGCAGGTCGAATAAACTCCCTTTGAAGTGCTCGTTCTTTGCATGGATCACTGCCCACGCACGTGCTGATGCCGATTTACGCTATAAATAGGCGAATAAGCGGAGAATAATTTTCCCTGAAAAATGAAAAAACGGTAAGCCTATAGCCCATGAAAATAATTGTTTTGGGCAGGTCGAATAAACTCCCCTGAAAGTGCTCGTTCTTTGCATGGGTCACTGCGCACGCACGTGCTGATGCCGATTTACGCTATAAATAGGCGAATAAGCGGAGAATAATTTTCCCCGAAAAATGAAAAAACGGTAAGCCTATAGCCCATGAAAATAATTGTTTTGGGCAGGTCGAATATACTCCCTTGAAAGTGCTCGTTCTTTGCATAGATCACTGCGCACGCACGTGCTGATGCCGATTTACGCTATAAATGAACGAATAAACGGAGAATAATTTTCCCGGAAAAATGAAAAAACGGTAAGCCTATAGCCCATGAAAATAATTGTTTTGGGCAGGTCGAATAAACTCCCTTTAAAGTGCTCGTTCTTTGCATGGATCACTGCGCACGCACGTGCTGATGCCGATTTACGCGATAAATAAGCGATTAAGCGGAGAATAATTTTTCCGGAAAAATGAAAAAACGGTAAGCCTATAGCCCATGAAAATAATTGTTTTGGGAGGGTCGAATATACTCCCTTGAAAGTGCTCGTTCTTTGCATAGATCACTGCGCACGCACGTGCTGATGCCGATTTACGCTATAAATGAACGAATAAACGGAGAATAATTTTCCCGGAAAAATGAAAAAACGGTAAGCCTATAGCCAATGAAAATAATTGTTTTGGGCAGGTCGAATAAACTCCCTTTAAAGTGCTCGTTCTTTGCATGGATCACTGCGCACGCACGTGCTGATGGTGATTTACGCGATAATTAAGCGATTAAGCGGAGAATAATTTTTCCGGAAAAATGAAAAAACGGTAAGCCTATAGCCCATGAAAATAATTGTTTTGGGCAGGTCGAATATACTCCCTTGAAAGTGCTCGTTCTTTGCATAGATCACTGCGCACGCACGTGCTGATGCCGATTTACGCTATAAATGAACGAATAAACGGAGAATAATTTTCCCGGAAAAATGAAAAAACGGTAAGCCTATAGCCCATGAAAATAATTGTTTTGGGCAGGTCGAATAAACTCCCTTTGAAGTGCTCGTTCTTTGCATGGATCACTGCGCACGCACGTGCTGATGCCGATTTACGCTATAAATAGGCGAATAAGCGGAGAATAATTTTCCCCGAAAAATGAAAAAACGGTAAGCCTATAGCCCATGAAAATAATTGTTTTGGGCAGGTCGAATATACTCCCTTGAAAGTGCTCGTTCTTTGCATTGATCACTGCGCACGCACGTGCTGATGCCGATTTACGCTATAAATGAACGAATAAACGGAGAATAATTTTCCCGGAAAAATGAAAAAACGGCAAGCCTATAGCCAATGAAAATAATTGTTTTGGGCAGGTCGAATAAACTCCCTTTAAAGTGCTCGTTCTTTGCATGGATCACTGCGCACGCACGTGCTGATGCCGATTTACGCGATAAATAAGCGATTAAGCGGAGAATAATTTTTCCGGAAAAATGAAAAAACGGTAAGCCTATAGCCCATGAAAATAATTGTTTTGGGCAGGTCGAATATACTCCCTTGAAAGTGCTCGTTCTTTGCATAGATCACTGCGCACGCACGTGCTGATGCCGATTTACGCTATAAATAGGCGAATAAGCTGAGAATAATTTTCTCGGAAAAATGAAAAACGGTAAGCCTATAGCCCATGAAAATAATTGTTTTGGGCAGGTCAAATAAACTTCCTTTGAAGTGCTCGTTCTTTGCATGGATCACTGCGCACGCACGTGCTGATGCCGATTTACGCTATAAATAGGCGAATAAGCGGAGAATAATTTTCCCCGAAAAATGAAAAAAACGGTAAGCCTATAGCCCATGAAAATATTTGTTTTTGGCAGGTCGAATAAACTCCCCTGAAAGTGCTCGTTCTTTGCATGGGTCACTGCGCACGCACGTGCTGATGCCGATTTACGCTATAAATAGGCGAATAAGCGGAGAATAATTTTCCCCGAAAATTGAAAAAACGGTAAGCCTATAGCCCATGAAAATAATTGTTTTGGGCAGGTCGAATATACTCCCTTGAAAGTGCTCGTTCTTTGCATAGATCACTGCGCACGCACGTGCTGATGCCGATTTACGCTATAAATGAACGAATAAACGGAGAATAATTTTCCCGGAAAAATGAAAAAACGGTAAGCCTATAGCCCATGAAAATAATTGTTTTGGGCAGGTCGAATAAACTCCCTTTAAAGTGCTCGTTCTTTGCATGGATCACTGCGCACGCACGTGCTGATGCCGATTTACGCGATAAATAAGCGATTAAGCGGAGAATAATTTTTCCGGAAAAATGAAAAAACGGTAAGCCTATAGCCCATGAAAATAATTGTTTTGGGCAGGTCGAATATACTCCCTTGAAAGTGCTCGTTCTTTGCATAGATCACTGCGCACGCACGTGCTGATGCCGATTTACGCTATAAATGAACGAATAAACGGAGAATAATTTTCCCGGAAAAATGAAAAAACGGTAAGCCTATAGCCAATGAAAATAATTGTTTTGGGCAGGTCGAATAAACTCCCTTTAAAGTGCTCGTTCTTTGCATGGATCACTGCGCACGCACGTGCTGATGCCGATTTACGCGATAATTAAGCGATTAAGCGGAGAATAATTTTTCCGGAAAAATGAAAAAACGGTAAGCCTATAGCCCATGAAAATAATTGTTTTGGGCAGGTCGAATATACTCCCTTGAAAGTGCTCGTTCTTTGCATAGATCACTGCGCACGCACGTGCTGATGCCGATTTACGCTATAAATGAACGAATAAACGGAGAATAATTTTCCCGGAAAAATGAAACAACGGTAAGCCTATAGCCCATGAAAATAATTGTTTTGGGCAGGTCGAATAAACTCCCTTTAAAGTGCTCGTTCTTTGCATGGATCACTGCCCACGCACGTGCTGATGCCGATTTACGCGATAAATAAGCGATTAAGCGGAGAATAATTTTTCCGGAAAAATGAAAAAACGGTAAGCCTATAGCCCATGGAAATAATTGTTTTGGGCAGGTCGAATATACTCCCTTGAAAGTGCTCGTTCTTTGCATAGATCACTGCGCACGCACGTGCTGATGCCGATTTACGCTATAAATAGGCGAATAAGCGGAGAATAATTTTCCCCGAAAAATGAAAAAACGGTAAGCCTATAGCCCATGAAAATAATTGTTTTGGGCAGGTCGAATAAACTCGCTTTATAGTGCTCGTTCTTTGCATGGATCACTGCGCACGCACGTGCTGATGCCGATTTACGCTATAAATAGGCGAATAAGCGGAGAATAATTTTCTCGGAAAAATGAAAAAACGGTAAGCCTATAGCCCATGAAAATAATTGTTTTGGGCAGGTCGAATAAACTCCCTTTGAAGTGCTCGTTCTTTGCATGGATCACTGCGCACGCACGTGCTGATGCCGATTTACGCGATAATTAAGCGATTAAGCGGAGAATAATTTTTCCGGAAAAATGAAAAAACGGTAAGCCTATAGCCCATGAAAATAATTGTTTTGGGCAGGTCGAATATACTCCCTTGAAAGTGCTCGTTCTTTGCATAGATCACTGCGCACGCACGTGCTGATGCCGATTTACGCTATAAATGAACGAATAAACGGAGAATAATTTTCCCGGAAAAATGAAAAAACGGTAAGCCTATAGCCCATGAAAATAATTGTTTTGGGCAGGTCGAATAAACTCCCTTTAAAGTGCTCGTTCTTTGCATGGATCACTGCGCACGCACGTGCTGATGCCGATTTACGCGATAAATAAGCGATTAAGCGGAGAATAATTTTTCCGGAAAAATGAAAAAACGGTAAGCCTATAGCCCATGAAAATAATTGTTTTGGGCAGGTCGAATATACTCCCTTGAAAGTGCTCGTTCTTTGCATAGATCACTGCGCACGCACGTGCTGATGCCGATTTACGCTATAAATGAACGAATAAACGGAGAATAATTTTCCCGGAAAAATGAAAAAACGGTAAGCCTATAGCCAATGAAAATAATTGTTTTGGGCAGGTCGAATAAACTCCCTTTAAAGTGCTCGTTCTTTGCATGGATCACTGCGCACGCACGTGCTGATGCCGATTTACGCGATAAATAAGCGATTAAGCGGAGAATAATTTTTCCGGAAAAATGAAAAAACGGTAAGCCTATAGCCCATGAAAATAATTGTTTTGGGCAGGTCGAATATACTCCCTTGAAAGTGCTCGTTCTTTGCATAGATCACTGCGCACGCACGTGCTGATGCCGATTTACGCTATAAATGAACGAATAAACGGAGAATAATTTTCCCGGAAAAATGAAAAAACGGTAAGCCTATAGCCAATGAAAATAATTGTTTTGGGCAGGTCGAATAAACTCCCTTTAAAGTGCTCGTTCTTTGCATGGATCACTGCGCACGCACGTGCTGATGCCGATTTACGCGATAAATAAGCGATTAAGCGGAGAATAATTTTTCCGGAAAAATGAAAAAACGGTAAGCCTATAGCCCATGAAAATAATTGTTTTGGGCAGGTCGAATATACTCCCTTGAAAGTGCTCGTTCTTTGCATAGATCACTGCGCACGCACGTGCTGATGCCGATTTACGCTATAAATGAACGAATAAACGGAGAATAATTTTCCCGGAAAAATGAAAAAACGGTAAGCCTATAGCCCATGAAAATAATTGTTTTGGGCAGGTCGAATAAACTCCCTTTGAAGTGCTCGTTCTTTGCATGGATCACTGCCCACGCACGTGCTGATGCCGATTTACGCTATAAATAGGCGAATAAGCGGAGCATAATTTTCCCTGAAAAATGAAAAAACGGTAAGCCTATAGCCCATGAAAATAATTGTTTTGGGCAGGTCGAATAAACTATCTTTGAAGTGCTCGTTCTTTGCATGGATCACTGCCCACGCACGTGCTGATGCCGATTTACGCTATAAATAGGCGAATAAGCGGAGAATAATTTTCCCCGAAAAATGAAAAAAACGGTAAGCCTATAGCCCATGAAAATATTTGTTTTTGGCAGGTCGAATAAACTCCCCTGAAAGTGCTCGTTCTTTGCATGGGTCACTGCGCACGCACGTGCTGATGCCGATTTACGCTATAAATAGGCGAATAAGCTGAGAATAATTTTCTCGGAAAAATGAAAAACGGTAAGCCTATAGCCCATGAAAATAATTGTTTTGGGCAGGTCGAATAAACTTCCTTTGAAGTGCTCGTTCTTTGCATGGATCACTGCGCACGCACGTGCTGATGCCGATTTACGCTATAAATAGGCGAATAAGCGGAGAATAATTTTCCCCGAAAAATGAAAAAACGGTAAGCCTATAGCCCATGAAAATAATTGTTTTGGGCAGGTCGAATAAACTCGCTTTATAGTGCTCGTTCTTTGCATGGATCACTGCGCACGCACGTGCTGATGCCGATTTACGCTATAAATAGGCGAATAAGCGGAGAATAATTTTCCCCGAAAAATGAAAAAAATGGTAAGCCTATAGCCCATGAAAATATTTGTTTTTGGCAGGTCGAATAAACTCCCCTGAAAGTGCTCGTTCTTTGCATGGGTCACTGCGCACGCACGTGCTGATGCCGATTTACGCTATAAATAGGCGAATAAGCGGAGAATAATTTTCCCCGAAAAATGAAAAAACGGTAAGCCTATAGCCCATGAAAATAATTGTTTTGGGCAGGTCGAATAAACTCGCTTTATAGTGCTCGTTCTTTGCATGGATCACTGCACACGCACGTGCTGATGCCGATTTACGCTATAAATAGGCGAATAAGCGGAGAATAATTTTCTCGGAAAAATGAAAAAACGGTAAGCCTATAGCCCATGAAAATAATTGTTTTGGGCAGTTCGAATAAACTCCCTTTGAAGTGCTCGTTCTTTGCATGGATCACTGTGCACGCACGTGCTGATGCCGATTTACGCTATAAATAGGCGAATAGGCGGAGAATAATTTTCCCCGAAAAATGAAAAAACGGTAAGCCTATAGCCCATGAAAATAATTGTTTTGGGCAGGTCGAATATACTCCCTTGAAAGTGCTCGTTCTTTGCATAGATCACTGCGCACGCACATGCTGATGCCGATTTACGCTATAAATGAACGAATAAACGGAGAATAATTTTCCCGGAAAAATGAAAAAACGGTAAGCCTATAGCCAATGAAAATAATTGTTTTGGGCAGGTCGAATAAACTCCCTTTAAAGTGCTCGTTCTTTGCATGGATCACTGCGCACGCACGTGCTGATGCCGATTTACGCGATAAATAAGCGATTAAGCGGAGAATAATTTTTCCGGAAAAATGAAAAAACGGTAAGCCTATAGCCCATGAAAATAATTGTTTTGGGCAGGTCGAATATACTCCCTTGAAAGTGCTCGTTCTTTGCATAGATCACTGCGCACGCACGTGCTGATGCCGATTTACGCTATAAATGAACGAATAAACGCAGAATAATTTTCCCGGAAAAATGAAAAAACGGTAAGCCTATAGCCCATGAAAATAATTGTTTTGGGCAGGTCGAATAAACTCCCTTTAAAGTGCTCGTTCTTTGCATGGATCACTGCGCACGCACGTGCTGATGCCGATTTACGCGATAAATAAGCGATTAAGCGGAGAATAATTTTTCCGGAAAAATGAAAAAACGGTAAGCCTATAGCCCATGAAAATAATTGTTTTGGGCAGGTCGAATATACTCCCTTGAAAGTGCTCGTTCTTTGCATAGATCACTGCGCACGCACGTGCTGATGCCGATTTACGCTATAAATGAACGAATAAACGGAGAATAATTTTCCCGGAAAAATGAAAAAACGGTAAGCCTATAGCCAATGAAAATAATTGTTTTGGGCAGGTCGAATAAACTCCCTTTAAAGTGCTCGTTCTTTGCATGGATCACTGCGCACGCACGTGCTGATGCCGATTTACGCGATAATTAAGCGATTAAGCGGAGAATAATTTTTCCGGAAAAATGAAAAAACGGTAAGCCTATAGCCCATGAAAATAATTGTTTTGGGCAGGTCGAATATACTCCCTTGAAAGTGCTCGTTCTTTGCATAGATCACTGCGCACGCACGTGCTGATGCCGATTTACGCTATAAATGAACGAATAAACGGAGAATAATTTTCCCGGAAAAATGAAACAACGGTAAGCCTATAGCCCATGAAAATAATTGTTTTGGGCAGGTCGAATAAACTCCCTTTAAAGTGCTCGTTCTTTGCATGGATCACTGCCCACGCACGTGCTGATGCCGATTTACGCGATAAATAAGCGATTAAGCGGAGAATAATTTTTCCGGAAAAATGAAAAAACGGTAAGCCTATAGCCCATGGAAATAATTGTTTTGGGCAGGTCGAATATACTCCCTTGAAAGTGCTCGTTCTTTGCATAGATCACTGCGCACGCACGTGCTGATGCCGATTTACGCTATAAATAGGCGAATAAGCGGAGAATAATTTTCCCCGAAAAATGAAAAAACGGTAAGCCTATAGCCCATGAAAATAATTGTTTTGGGCAGGTCGAATAAACTCGCTTTATAGTGCTCGTTCTTTGCATGGATCACTGCGCACGCACGTGCTGATGCCGATTTACGCTATAAATAGGCGAATAAGCGGAGAATAATTTTCTCGGAAAAATGAAAAAACGGTAAGCCTATAGCCCATGAAAATAATTGTTTTGGGCAGGTCGAATAAACTCCCTTTGAAGTGCTCGTTCTTTGCATGGATCACTGCGCACGCACGTGCTGATGCCGATTTACGCGATAATTAAGCGATTAAGCGGAGAATAATTTTTCCGGAAAAATGAAAAAACGGTAAGCCTATAGCCCATGAAAATAATTGTTTTGGGCAGGTCGAATATACTCCCTTGAAAGTGCTCGTTCTTTGCATAGATCACTGCGCACGCACGTGCTGATGCCGATTTACGCTATAAATGAACGAATAAACGGAGAATAATTTTCCCGGAAAAATGAAAAAACGGTAAGCCTATAGCCAATGAAAATAATTGTTTTGGGCAGGTCGAATAAACTCCCTTTAAAGTGCTCGTTCTTTGCATGGATCACTGCGCACGCACGTGCTGATGCCGATTTACGCGATAAATAAGCGATTAAGCGGAGAATAATTTTTCCGGAAAAATGAAAAAACGGTAAGCCTATAGCCCATGAAAATAATTGTTTTGGGCAGGTCGAATATACTCCCTTGAAAGTGCTCGTTCTTTGCATAGATCACTGCGCACGCACGTGCTGATGCCGATTTACGCTATAAATGAACGAATAAACGGAGAATAATTTTCCCGGAAAAATGAAAAAACGGTAAGCCTATAGCCAATGAAAATAATTGTTTTGGGCAGGTCGAATAAACTCCCTTTAAAGTGCTCGTTCTTTGCATGGATCACTGCGCACGCACGTGCTGATGCCGATTTACGCGATAAATAAGCGATTAAGCGGAGAATAATTTTTCCGGAAAAATGAAAAAACGGTAAGCCTATAGCCCATGAAAATAATTGTTTTGGGCAGGTCGAATATACTCCCTTGAAAGTGCTCGTTCTTTGCATAGATCACTGCGCACGCACGTGCTGATGCCGATTTACGCTATAAATGAACGAATAAACGGAGAATAATTTTCCCGGAAAAATGAAAAAACGGTAAGCCTATAGCCCATGAAAATAATTGTTTTGGGCAGGTCGAATAAACTCCCTTTGAAGTGCTCGTTCTTTGCATGGATCACTGCCCACGCACGTGCTGATGCCGATTTACGCTATAAATAGGCGAATAAGCGGAGAATAATTTTCCCTGAAAAATGAAAAAACGGTAAGCCTATAGCCCATGAAAATAATTGTTTTGGGCAGGTCGAATAAACTATCTTTGAAGTGCTCGTTCTTTGCATGGATCACTGCCCACGCACGTGCTGATGCCGATTTACGCTATAAATAGGCGAATAAGCGGAGAATAATTTTCCCCGAAAAATGAAAAAAACGGTAAGCCTATAGCCCATGAAAATATTTGTTTTTGGCAGGTCGAATAAACTCCCCTGAAAGTGCTCGTTCTTTGCATGGGTCACTGCGCACGCACGTGCTGATGCCGATTTACGCTATAAATAGGCGAATAAGCTGAGAATAATTTTCTCGGAAAAATGAAAAACGGTAAGCCTATAGCCCATGAAAATAATTGTTTTGGGCAGGTCGAATAAACTTCCTTTGAAGTGCTCGTTCTTTGCATGGATCACTGCGCACGCACGTGCTGATGCCGATTTACGCTATAAATAGGCGAATAAGCGGAGAATAATTTTCCCCGAAAAATGAAAAAACGGTAAGCCTATAGCCCATGAAAATAATTGTTTTGGGCAGGTCGAATAAACTCGCTTTATAGTGCTCGTTCTTTGCATGGATCACTGCGCACGCACGTGCTGATGCCGATTTACGCTATAAATAGGCGAATAAGCGGAGAATAATTTTCCCCGAAAAATGAAAAAAATGGTAAGCCTATAGCCCATGAAAATATTTGTTTTTGGCAGGTCGAATAAACTCCCCTGAAAGTGCTCGTTCTTTGCATGGGTCACTGCGCACGCACGTGCTGATGCCGATTTACGCTATAAATAGGCGAATAAGCGGAGAATAATTTTCCCCGAAAAATGAAAAAACGGTAAGCCTATAGCCCATGAAAATAATTGTTTTGGGCAGGTCGAATAAACTCGCTTTATAGTGCTCGTTCTTTGCATGGATCACTGCGCACGCACGTGCTGATGCCGATTTACGCTATAAATAGGCGAATAAGCGGAGAATAATTTTCTCGGAAAAATGAAAAAACGGTAAGCCTATAGCCCATGAAAATAATTGTTTTGGGCAGTTCGAATAAACTCCCTTTGAAGTGCTCGTTCTTTGCATGGATCACTGTGCACGCACGTGCTGATGCCGATTTACGCTATAAATAGGCGAATAGGCGGAGAATAATTTTCCCCGAAAAATGAAAAAACGGTAAGCCTATAGCCCATGAAAATAATTGTTTTGGGCAGGTCGAATATACTCCCTTGAAAGTGCTCGTTCTTTGCATAGATCACTGCGCACGCACATGCTGATGCCGATTTACGCTATAAATGAACGAATAAACGGAGAATAATTTTCCCGGAAAAATGAAAAAACGGTAAGCCTATAGCCAATGAAAATAATTGTTTTGGGCAGGTCGAATAAACTCCCTTTAAAGTGCTCGTTCTTTGCATGGATCACTGCGCACGCACGTGCTGATGCCGATTTACGCGATAAATAAGCGATTAAGCGGAGAATAATTTTTCCGGAAAAATGAAAAAACGGTAAGCCTATAGCCCATGAAAATAATTGTTTTGGGCAGGTCGAATATACTCCCTTGAAAGTGCTCGTTCTTTGCATAGATCACTGCGCACGCACGTGCTGATGCCGATTTACGCTATAAATGAACGAATAAACGGAGAATAATTTTCCCGGAAAAATGAAAAAACGGTAAGCCTATAGCCCATGAAAATAATTGTTTTGGGCAGGTCGAATAAACTCCCTTTAAAGTGCTCGTTCTTTGCATGGATCACTGCGCACGCACGTGCTGATGCCGATTTACGCGATAAATAAGCGATTAAGCGGAGAATAATTTTTCCGGAAAAATGAAAAAACGGTAAGCCTATAGCCCATGAAAATAATTGTTTTGGGCAGGTCGAATATACTCCCTTGAAAGTGCTCGTTCTTTGCATAGATCACTGCGCACGCACGTGCTGATGCCGATTTACGCTATAAATGAACGAATAAACGGAGAATAATTTTCCCGGAAAAATGAAAAAACGGTAAGCCTATAGCCAATGAAAATAATTGTTTTGGGCAGGTCGAATAAACTCCCTTTAAAGTGCTCGTTCTTTGCATGGATCACTGCGCACGCACGTGCTGATGCCGATTTACGCGATAATTAAGCGATTAAGCGGAGAATAATTTTTCCGGAAAAATGAAAAAACGGTAAGCCTATAGCCCATGAAAATAATTGTTTTGGGCAGGTCGAATATACTCCCTTGAAAGTGCTCGTTCTTTGCATAGATCACTGCGCACGCACGTGCTGATGCCGATTTACGCTATAAATGAACGAATAAACGGAGAATAATTTTCCCGGAAAAATGAAACAACGGTAAGCCTATAGCCCATGAAAATAATTGTTTTGGGCAGGTCGAATAAACTCCCTTTAAAGTGCTCGTTCTTTGCATGGATCACTGCCCACGCACGTGCTGATGCCGATTTACGCGATAAATAAGCGATTAAGCGGAGAATAATTTTTCCGGAAAAATGAAAAAACGGTAAGCCTATAGCCCATGGAAATAATTGTTTTGGGCAGGTCGAATATACTCCCTTGAAAGTGCTCGTTCTTTGCATAGATCACTGCGCACGCACGTGCTGATGCCGATTTACGCTATAAATAGGCGAATAAGCGGAGAATAATTTTCCCCGAAAAATGAAAAAACGGTAAGCCTATAGCCCATGAAAATAATTGTTTTGGGCAGGTCGAATAAACTCGCTTTATAGTGCTCGTTCTTTGCATGGATCACTGCGCACGCACGTGCTGATGCCGATTTACGCTATAAATAGGCGAATAAGCGGAGAATAATTTTCTCGGAAAAATGAAAAAACGGTAAGCCTATAGCCCATGAAAATAATTGTTTTGGGCAGGTCGAATAAACTCCCTTTGAAGTGCTCGTTCTTTGCATGGATCACTGCGCACGCACGTGCTGATGCCGATTTACGCGATAATTAAGCGATTAAGCGGAGAATAATTTTTCCGGAAAAATGAAAAAACGGTAAGCCTATAGCCCATGAAAATAATTGTTTTGGGCAGGTCGAATATACTCCCTTGAAAGTGCTCGTTCTTTGCATAGATCACTGCGCACGCACGTGCTGATGCCGATTTACGCTATAAATGAACGAATAAACGGAGAATAATTTTCCCGGAAAAATGAAAAAACGGTAAGCCTATAGCCAATGAAAATAATTGTTTTGGGCAGGTCGAATAAACTCCCTTTAAAGTGCTCGTTCTTTGCATGGATCACTGCGCACGCACGTGCTGATGCCGATTTACGCGATAAATAAGCGATTAAGCGGAGAATAATTTTTCCGGAAAAATGAAAAAACGGTAAGCCTATAGCCCATGAAAATAATTGTTTTGGGCAGGTCGAATATACTCCCTTGAAAGTGCTCGTTCTTTGCATAGATCACTGCGCACGCACGTGCTGATGCCGATTTACGCTATAAATGAACGAATAAACGGAGAATAATTTTCCCGGAAAAATGAAAAAACGGTAAGCCTATAGCCAATGAAAATAATTGTTTTGGGCAGGTCGAATAAACTCCCTTTAAAGTGCTCGTTCTTTGCATGGATCACTGCGCACGCACGTGCTGATGCCGATTTACGCGATAAATAAGCGATTAAGCGGAGAATAATTTTTCCGGAAAAATGAAAAAACGGTAAGCCTATAGCCCATGAAAATAATTGTTTTGGGCAGGTCGAATATACTCCCTTGAAAGTGCTCGTTCTTTGCATAGATCACTGCGCACGCACGTGCTGATGCCGATTTACGCTATAAATGAACGAATAAACGGAGAATAATTTTCCCGGAAAAATGAAAAAACGGTAAGCCTATAGCCCATGAAAATATTTGTTTTTGGCAGGTCGAATAAACTCCCCTGAAAGTGCTCGTTCTTTGCATGGGTCACTGCGCACGCACGTGCTGATGCCGATTTACGCTATAAATAGGCGAATAAGCTGAGAATAATTTTCTCGGAAAAATGAAAAACGGTAAGCCTATAGCCCATGAAAATAATTGTTTTGGGCAGGTCGAATAAACTTCCTTTGAAGTGCTCGTTCTTTGCATGGATCACTGCGCACGCACGTGCTGATGCCGATTTACGCTATAAATAGGCGAATAAGCGGAGAATAATTTTCCCCGAAAAATGAAAAAACGGTAAGCCTATAGCCCATGAAAATAATTGTTTTGGGCAGGTCGAATAAACTCGCTTTATAGTGCTCGTTCTTTGCATGGATCACTGCGCACGCACGTGCTGATGCCGATTTACGCTATAAATAGGCGAATAAGCGGAGAATAATTTTCCCCGAAAAATGAAAAAAATGGTAAGCCTATAGCCCATGAAAATATTTGTTTTTGGCAGGTCGAATAAACTCCCCTGAAAGTGCTCGTTCTTTGCATGGGTCACTGCGCACGCACGTGCTGATGCCGATTTACGCTATAAATAGGCGAATAAGCGGAGAATAATTTTCCCCGAAAAATGAAAAAACGGTAAGCCTATAGCCCATGAAAATAATTGTTTTGGGCAGGTCGAATAAACTCGCTTTATAGTGCTCGTTCTTTGCATGGATCACTGCGCACGCACGTGCTGATGCCGATTTACGCTATAAATAGGCGAATAAGCGGAGAATAATTTTCTCGGAAAAATGAAAAAACGGTAAGCCTATAGCCCATGAAAATAATTGTTTTGGGCAGTTCGAATAAACTCCCTTTGAAGTGCTCGTTCTTTGCATGGATCACTGTGCACGCACGTGCTGATGCCGATTTACGCTATAAATAGGCGAATAGGCGGAGAATAATTTTCCCCGAAAAATGAAAAAACGGTAAGCCTATAGCCCATGAAAATAATTGTTTTGGGCAGGTCGAATATACTCCCTTGAAAGTGCTCGTTCTTTGCATAGATCACTGCGCACGCACATGCTGATGCCGATTTACGCTATAAATGAACGAATAAACGGAGAATAATTTTCCCGGAAAAATGAAAAAACGGTAAGCCTATAGCCAATGAAAATAATTGTTTTGGGCAGGTCGAATAAACTCCCTTTAAAGTGCTCGTTCTTTGCATGGATCACTGCGCACGCACGTGCTGATGCCGATTTACGCGATAAATAAGCGATTAAGCGGAGAATAATTTTTCCGGAAAAATGAAAAAACGGTAAGCCTATAGCCCATGAAAATAATTGTTTTGGGCAGGTCGAATATACTCCCTTGAAAGTGCTCGTTCTTTGCATAGATCACTGCGCACGCACGTGCTGATGCCGATTTACGCTATAAATGAACGAATAAACGGAGAATAATTTTCCCGGAAAAATGAAAAAACGGTAAGCCTATAGCCCATGAAAATAATTGTTTTGGGCAGGTCGAATAAACTCCCTTTAAAGTGCTCGTTCTTTGCATGGATCACTGCGCACGCACGTGCTGATGCCGATTTACGCGATAAATAAGCGATTAAGCGGAGAATAATTTTTCCGGAAAAATGAAAAAACGGTAAGCCTATAGCCCATGAAAATAATTGTTTTGGGCAGGTCGAATATACTCCCTTGAAAGTGCTCGTTCTTTGCATAGATCACTGCGCACGCACGTGCTGATGCCGATTTACGCTATAAATGAACGAATAAACGGAGAATAATTTTCCCGGAAAAATGAAAAAACGGTAAGCCTATAGCCAATGAAAATAATTGTTTTGGGCAGGTCGAATAAACTCCCTTTAAAGTGCTCGTTCTTTGCATGGATCACTGCGCACGCACGTGCTGATGCCGATTTACGCGATAATTAAGCGATTAAGCGGAGAATAATTTTTCCGGAAAAATGAAAAAACGGTAAGCCTATAGCCCATGAAAATAATTGTTTTGGGCAGGTCGAATATACTCCCTTGAAAGTGCTCGTTCTTTGCATAGATCACTGCGCACGCACGTGCTGATGCCGATTTACGCTATAAATGAACGAATAAACGGAGAATAATTTTCCCGGAAAAATGAAACAACGGTAAGCCTATAGCCCATGAAAATAATTGTTTTGGGCAGGTCGAATAAACTCCCTTTAAAGTGCTCGTTCTTTGCATGGATCACTGCCCACGCACGTGCTGATGCCGATTTACGCGATAAATAAGCGATTAAGCGGAGAATAATTTTTCCGGAAAAATGAAAAAACGGTAAGCCTATAGCCCATGGAAATAATTGTTTTGGGCAGGTCGAATATACTCCCTTGAAAGTGCTCGTTCTTTGCATAGATCACTGCGCACGCACGTGCTGATGCCGATTTACGCTATAAATAGGCGAATAAGCGGAGAATAATTTTCCCCGAAAAATGAAAAAACGGTAAGCCTATAGCCCATGAAAATAATTGTTTTGGGCAGGTCGAATAAACTCGCTTTATAGTGCTCGTTCTTTGCATGGATCACTGCGCACGCACGTGCTGATGCCGATTTACGCTATAAATAGGCGAATAAGCGGAGAATAATTTTCTCGGAAAAATGAAAAAACGGTAAGCCTATAGCCCATGAAAATAATTGTTTTGGGCAGGTCGAATAAACTCCCTTTGAAGTGCTCGTTCTTTGCATGGATCACTGCGCACGCACGTGCTGATGCCGATTTACGCGATAATTAAGCGATTAAGCGGAGAATAATTTTTCCGGAAAAATGAAAAAACGGTAAGCCTATAGCCCATGAAAATAATTGTTTTGGGCAGGTCGAATATACTCCCTTGAAAGTGCTCGTTCTTTGCATAGATCACTGCGCACGCACGTGCTGATGCCGATTTACGCTATAAATGAACGAATAAACGGAGAATAATTTTCCCGGAAAAATGAAAAAACGGTAAGCCTATAGCCAATGAAAATAATTGTTTTGGGCAGGTCGAATAAACTCCCTTTAAAGTGCTCGTTCTTTGCATGGATCACTGCGCACGCACGTGCTGATGCCGATTTACGCGATAAATAAGCGATTAAGCGGAGAATAATTTTTCCGGAAAAATGAAAAAACGGTAAGCCTATAGCCCATGAAAATAATTGTTTTGGGCAGGTCGAATATACTCCCTTGAAAGTGCTCGTTCTTTGCATAGATCACTGCGCACGCACGTGCTGATGCCGATTTACGCTATAAATGAACGAATAAACGGAGAATAATTTTCCCGGAAAAATGAAAAAACGGTAAGCCTATAGCCAATGAAAATAATTGTTTTGGGCAGGTCGAATAAACTCCCTTTAAAGTGCTCGTTCTTTGCATGGATCACTGCGCACGCACGTGCTGATGCCGATTTACGCGATAAATAAGCGATTAAGCGGAGAATAATTTTTCCGGAAAAATGAAAAAACGGTAAGCCTATAGCCCATGAAAATAATTGTTTTGGGCAGGTCGAATATACTCCCTTGAAAGTGCTCGTTCTTTGCATAGATCACTGCGCACGCACGTGCTGATGCCGATTTACGCTATAAATGAACGAATAAACGGAGAATAATTTTCCCGGAAAAATGAAAAAACGGTAAGCCTATAGCCCATGAAAATAATTGTTTTGGGCAGGTCGAATAAACTCCCTTTGAAGTGCTCGTTCTTTGCATGGATCACTGCCCACGCACGTGCTGATGCCGATTTACGCTATAAATAGGCGAATAAGCGGAGAATAATTTTCCCTGAAAAATGAAAAAACGGTAAGCCTATAGCCCATGAAAATAATTGTTTTGGGCAGGTCGAATAAACTATCTTTGAAGTGCTCGTTCTTTGCATGGATCACTGCCCACGCACGTGCTGATGCCGATTTACGCTATAAATAGGCGAATAAGCGGAGAATAATTTTCCCCGAAAAATGAAAAAAACGGTAAGCCTATAGCCCATGAAAATATTTGTTTTTGGCAGGTCGAATAAACTCCCCTGAAAGTGCTCGTTCTTTGCATGGGTCACTGCGCACGCACGTGCTGATGCCGATTTACGCGATAAATAGGCGAATAAGCTGAGAATAATTTTCTCGGAAAAATGAAAAACGGTAAGCCTATAGCCCATGAAAATAATTGTTTTGGGCAGGTCGAATAAACTTCCTTTGAAGTGCTCGTTCTTTGCATGGATCACTGCGCACGCACGTGCTGATGCCGATTTACGCTATAAATAGGCGAATAAGCGGAGAATAATTTTCCCCGAAAAATGAAAAAACGGTAAGCCTATAGCCCATGAAAATAATTGTTTTGGGCAGGTCGAATAAACTCGCTTTATAGTGCTCGTTCTTTGCATGGATCACTGCGCACGCACGTGCTGATGCCGATTTACGCTATAAATAGGCGAATAAGCGGAGAATAATTTTCCCCGAAAAATGAAAAAAATGGTAAGCCTATAGCCCATGAAAATATTTGTTTTTGGCAGGTCGAATAAACTCCCCTGAAAGTGCTCGTTCTTTGCATGGGTCACTGCGCACGCACGTGCTGATGCCGATTTACGCTATAAATAGGCGAATAAGCGGAGAATAATTTTCCCCGAAAAATGAAAAAACGGTAAGCCTATAGCCCATGAAAATAATTGTTTTGGGCAGGTCGAATAAACTCGCTTTATAGTGCTCGTTCTTTGCATGGATCACTGCGCACGCACGTGCTGATGCCGATTTACGCTATAAATAGGCGAATAAGCGGAGAATAATTTTCTCGGAAAAATGAAAAAACGGTAAGCCTATAGCCCATGAAAATAATTGTTTTGGGCAGTTCGAATAAACTCCCTTTGAAGTGCTCGTTCTTTGCATGGATCACTGTGCACGCACGTGCTGATGCCGATTTACGCTATAAATAGGCGAATAGGCGGAGAATAATTTTCCCCGAAAAATGAAAAAACGGTAAGCCTATAGCCCATGAAAATAATTGTTTTGGGCAGGTCGAATATACTCCCTTGAAAGTGCTCGTTCTTTGCATAGATCACTGCGCACGCACATGCTGATGCCGATTTACGCTATAAATGAACGAATAAACGGAGAATAATTTTCCCGGAAAAATGAAAAAACGGTAAGCCTATAGCCAATGAAAATAATTGTTTTGGGCAGGTCGAATAAACTCCCTTTAAAGTGCTCGTTCTTTGCATGGATCACTGCGCACGCACGTGCTGATGCCGATTTACGCGATAAATAAGCGATTAAGCGGAGAATAATTTTTCCGGAAAAATGAAAAAACGGTAAGCCTATAGCCCATGAAAATAATTGTTTTGGGCAGGTCGAATATACTCCCTTGAAAGTGCTCGTTCTTTGCATAGATCACTGCGCACGCACGTGCTGATGCCGATTTACGCTATAAATGAACGAATAAACGGAGAATAATTTTCCCGGAAAAATGAAAAAACGGTAAGCCTATAGCCCATGAAAATAATTGTTTTGGGCAGGTCGAATAAACTCCCTTTAAAGTGCTCGTTCTTTGCATGGATCACTGCGCACGCACGTGCTGATGCCGATTTACGCGATAAATAAGCGATTAAGCGGAGAATAATTTTTCCGGAAAAATGAAAAAACGGTAAGCCTATAGCCCATGAAAATAATTGTTTTGGGCAGGTCGAATATACTCCCTTGA
The DNA here is from genome assembly GCF_038994185.2 of Dermacentor albipictus. Taxonomy (NCBI): domain Eukaryota; kingdom Metazoa; phylum Arthropoda; class Arachnida; order Ixodida; family Ixodidae; genus Dermacentor; species Dermacentor albipictus. The sequence continues at coordinate 109,443,012 of NC_091828.1, forward strand.
AAGTGCTCGTTCTTTGCATAGATCACTGCGCACGCACGTGCTGATGCCGATTTACGCTATAAATGAACGAATAAACGGAGAATAATTTTCCCGGAAAAATGAAAAAACGGTAAGCCTATAGCCAATGAAAATAATTGTTTTGGGCAGGTCGAATAAACTCCCTTTAAAGTGCTCGTTCTTTGCATGGATCACTGCGCACGCACGTGCTGATGCCGATTTACGCGATAATTAAGCGATTAAGCGGAGAATAATTTTTCCGGAAAAATGAAAAAACGGTAAGCCTATAGCCCATGAAAATAATTGTTTTGGGCAGGTCGAATATACTCCCTTGAAAGTGCTCGTTCTTTGCATAGATCACTGCGCACGCACGTGCTGATGCCGATTTACGCTATAAATGAACGAATAAACGGAGAATAATTTTCCCGGAAAAATGAAACAACGGTAAGCCTATAGCCCATGAAAATAATTGTTTTGGGCAGGTCGAATAAACTCCCTTTAAAGTGCTCGTTCTTTGCATGGATCACTGCCCACGCACGTGCTGATGCCGATTTACGCGATAAATAAGCGATTAAGCGGAGAATAATTTTTCCGGAAAAATGAAAAAACGGTAAGCCTATAGCCCATGGAAATAATTGTTTTGGGCAGGTCGAATATACTCCCTTGAAAGTGCTCGTTCTTTGCATAGATCACTGCGCACGCACGTGCTGATGCCGATTTACGCTATAAATAGGCGAATAAGCGGAGAATAATTTTCCCCGAAAAAAGAAAAAACGGTAAGCCTATAGCCCATGAAAATAATTGTTTTGGGCAGGTCGAATAAACTCCCCTGAAAGTGCTCGTTCTTTGCATAGATCACTGCGCACGCACGTGCTGATGCCGATTTACGCTATAAATAGGCGAATAAGCGGAGAATAATTTTCCCCGAAAAATGAAAAAAACGGTAAGCCTATAGCCCATGAAAATATTTGTTTTTGGCAGGTCGAATAAACTCCCCTGAAAGTGCTCGTTCTTTGCATGGGTCACTGCGCACGCACGTGCTGATGCCGATTTACGCTATAAATAGGCGAATAAGCGGAGAATAATTTTCCCCGAAAAATGAAAAAACGGTAAGCCTATAGCCCATGAAAATAATTGTTTTGGGCAGGTCGAATATACTCCCTTGAAAGTGCTCGTTCTTTGCATAGATCACTGCGCACGCACGTGCTGATGCCGATTTACGCTATAAATGAACGAATAAACGGAGAATAATTTTCCCGGAAAAATGAAAAAACGGTAAGCCTATAGCCCATGAAAATAATTGTTTTGGGCAGGTCGAATAAACTCCCTTTAAAGTGCTCGTTCTTTGCATGGATCACTGCGCACGCACGTGCTGATGCCGATTTACGCGATAAATAAGCGATTAAGCGGAGAATAATTTTTCCGGAAAAATGAAAAAACGGTAAGCCTATAGCCCATGAAAATAATTGTTTTGGGCAGGTCGAATACACTCCCTTGAAAGTGCTCGTTCTTTGCATAGATCACTGCGCACGCACGTGCTGATGCCGATTTACGCTATAAATGAACGAATAAACGGAGAATAATTTTCCCGGAAAAATGAAAAAACGGTAAGCCTATAGCCAATGAAAATAATTGTTTTGGGCAGGTCGAATAAACTCCCTTTAAAGTGCTCGTTCTTTGCATGGATCACTGCGCACGCACGTGCTGATGCCGATTTACGCGATAAATAAGCGATTAAGCGGAGAATAATTTTTCCGGAAAAATGAAAAAACGGTAAGCCTATAGCCCATGAAAATAATTGTTTTGGGCAGGTCGAATATACTCCCTTGAAAGTGCTCGTTCTTTGCATAGATCACTGCGCACGCACGTGCTGATGCCGATTTACGCTATAAATGAACGAATAAACGGAGAATAATTTTCCCGGAAAAATGAAAAAACGGTAAGCCTATAGCCCATGAAAATAATTGTTTTGGGCAGGTCGAATAAACTCCCTTTGAAGTGCTCGTTCTTTGCATGGATCACTGCCCACGCACGTGCTGATGCCGATTTACGCTATAAATAGGCGAATAAGCGGAGAATAATTTTCCCTGAAAAATGAAAAAACGGTAAGCCTATAGCCCATGAAAATATTTGTTTTTGGCAGGTCGAATAAACTCCCCTGAAAGTGCTCGTTCTTTGCATGGGTCACTGCGCACGCACGTGCTGATGCCGATTTACGCTATAAATAGGCGAATAAGCTGAGAATAATTTTCTCGGAAAAATGAAAAACGGTAAGCCTATAGCCCATGAAAATAATTGTTTTGGGCAGGTCGAATAAACTTCCTTTGAAGTGCTCGTTCTTTGCATGGATCACTGCGCACGCACGTGCTGATGCCGATTTACGCTATAAATAGGCGAATAAGCGGAGAATAATTTTCCCCGAAAAATGAAAAAACGGTAAGCCTATAGCCCATGAAAATAATTGTTTTGGGCAGGTCGAATAAACTCTCTTTATAGTGCTCGTTCTTTGCATGGATCACTGCGCACGCACGTGCTGATGCCGATTTACGCTATAAATAGGCGAATAAGCGGAGAATAATTTTCCCCGAAAAATGAAAAAAACGGTAAGCCTATAGCCCATGAAAATATTTGTTTTTGGCAGGTCGAATAAACTCCCCTGAAAGTGCTCGTTCTTTGCATGGGTCACTGCGCACGCACGTGCTGATGCCGATTTACGCTATAAATAGGCGAATAAGCGGAGAATAATTTTCCCCGAAAAATGAAAAAACGGTAAGCCTATAGCCCATGAAAATAATTGTTTTGGGCAGGTCGAATAAACTCGCTTTATAGTGCTCGTTCTTTGCATGGATCACTGCGCACGCACGTGCTGATGCCGATTTACGCTATAAATAGGCGAATAAGCGGAGAATAATTTTCTCGGAAAAATGAAAAAAACGGTAAGCCTATAGCCCATGAAAATAATTGTTTTGGGCAGGTCGAATAAACTCCCTTTGAAGTGCTCGTTCTTTGCATGGATCACTGCGCACGCACGTGCTGATGCCGATTTACGCTATAAATAGGCGAATAAGCGGAGAATAATTTTCCCCGAAAAATGAAAAAACGGTAAGCCTATAGCCCATGAAAATAATTGTTTTGGGCAGGTCGAATAAACTCGGTTTATAGTGCTCGTTCTTTGCATGGATCACTGCGCACGCACGTGCTGATGCCGATTTACGCTATAAATAGGCGAATAAGCTGAGAATAATTTTCCCGAAAAATGAAAAAAAAAACGGTAAGCCTATAGCCCATGAAAATAATTGTTTTGGGCAGGTCGAATAAACTCCCTTGAAAGTGCTCGTTCTTTGCATGGATCACTGCGCACGCACGTGCTGATGCCGATTTACGCTATAAATAGGCGAATAAGCGGAGAATAATTTTCTCGGAAAAATGAAAAAACGGTAAGCCTATAGCCCATGAAAATAATTGTTTTGGGCAGGTCGAATAAACTCCCTTTGAAGTGCTCGTTCTTTGCATGGATCACTGCGCACGCACGTGCTGATTCCGATTTACGCTATAAATAGGCGAATAAGCGGAGAATAATTTTCCCCGAAAAATGAAAAAACGGTAAGCCTATAGCCCATGAAAATAATTGTTTTGGGCAGGTGGAATAAACTCCCTTGAAAGTGCTCGTTCTTTGCATAGATCACTGCGCACGCACGTGCTGATGCCTATTTACGCTATAAATAGGCGAATAAGCGGAGAATAATTTCCCCCGAAAAATGAAAAAACGGTAAGCCTATAGCCCATGAAAATAATTGTTTTGGGCAGGTCGAATAAACTCGCTTTAAAGTGCTCGTTCTTTGCATGGATCACTGCGCACGCACGTGCTGATGCCGATTTACGCGATAAATAAGCGATTAAGCTGAGAATAATTTTCCCGGAAAAATGAAAAAACTGTAAGCCTATAGCCCATGAAAATAATTGTTTCGAGCAGGTCCAAAATACTCCCTTTATGGTGCTCGTTATTTGCATGGATCACTGCGCACGCACGTGCTGATGCCGATTTACGCGATAAATAAGCGAATAAGCTGAGAATAATTTTCCCGGAAAAATGACAAAACGGTAAGCCTGTAGCCCATGAAAATAATTGTTTTGGGCAAGTCCAATAAACTCCCTTTAAAGTGCTCGTTCTTTGCATGGATCATTGCGCACGCACGCGCTGGTGCCGATTTACGCGATAAATGAGCGAATAAGCGGAGAATAATTTTCCCGGAAAAATGAAAAAACGGTAAGCCTCTAGCCCATGAAAATAATATTTTTGGGCAAGTCCAATAAACTCCCTTTAAAGTGCTCGTTGTTTGCATGGATCACTGCGCACGCACGTGCTGATGCCGATTTACGCGATAAATAAGCGATTAAGCGGAGAATAATTTTTCCGGAAAAATGAAAAAACGGTAAGCCTATAGCCCATGAAAATAATTGTTTTGGGCAGGTCGAATAAACTCCCTTGAAAGTGCTCGTTCTTTGCATAGATCACTGCGCACGCACGTGCTGATGCCGATTTACGCTATAAATGAACGAATAAACGGAGAATAATTTTCCCGGAAAAATGAAAAAACGGTAAGCCTATAGCCCATGAAAATAATTGTTTTGGGCAGGTCGAATAAACTCCCTTAAAGTGCTCGTTCTTTGCATGGATCACTGCGCACGCACGTGCTGATGCCAATTTACGCTATAAATAGGCGAATAAGCGGAGAATAATTTTCCCGGAAAAATGAAAAAACGGTAAGCCTCTAGCCCATGAAAATAATATTTTTGGGCAAGTCCAATAAACTCCCTTTAAAGTGCTCGTTCTTTGCATGGATCACTGCGCACGCACGTGCTAATGCCGATTTACGCTATAAATAGGCGAATAAGCGGAGAATAATTTTCCCCGAAAAATGAAAAAACGGTAAGCCTCTAGCCCATGAAAATAATATTTTTGGGCAAGTCCAATAAACTCCCTTTAAAGTGCTCGTTCTTTGCATGGATCACTGCGCACGCACGTGCTGATGCCGATTTACGCGATAAATAAGCGATTAAGCGGAGAATAATTTTTCCGGAAAAATGAAAAAACGGTAAGCCTATAGCCCATGAAAATAATTGTTTTGGGCAGGTCGAATAAACTCCCTCTAAAGTGCTCGTTCTTTGCATAGATCACTGAGCACGCACGTTCTGATGCCTATTTACGCTATAAATAGGCGAATAAGCGGAGAATAATTTCCCCCGAAAAATGAAAAAACGGTAAGCCTATAGCCCATGAAAATAATTGTTTTGGGCAGGTCGAATAAACTCCCTTTAAAGTGCTCGTTCCTTGCATAGATCACTGCGCACGCACGTGCTGATTCCGATTTACGCTATAAATAGGCGAATAAGCGGAGAATAATTTTCCCCGAAAAATGAAAAAAATGGTAAGCCTATAGCCCATGAAAATAATTGTTTCGAGCAGGTCCAAAATACTCCCTTTATGGTGCTCGTTCTTTGCATGGATCGCTGCGCACGCACGTGCTGATGCCGATTTACGCGATAAATAAGCGAATAAGCTGAGAATAATTTTCCCCGAAAAATGAAAAAACGGTAAGCCTATAGCCCATGAAAATAATTGTTTTGGGCAGGTCGAATAAACTCCCTCTAAAGTGCTCGTTCTTTGCATAGATCACTGCGCACGCACGTTCTGATGCCTATTTACGCTATAAATAGGCGAATAAGCGGAGAATAATTTCCCCCGAAAAATGAAAAAACGGTAAGCCTATAGCCCATGAAAATAATTGTTTTGGGCAGGTCGAATAAACTCGCTTTAAAGTGCTCGTTCTTTGCATGGATCACTGCGCACGCACGTGCTGATGCCGATTTACGCGATAAATAAGCGATTAAGCTGAGAATAATTTTCCCGGAAAAATGAAAAAACTGTAAGCCTATAGCCCATGAAAATAATTGTTTCGAGCAGGTCCAAAATACTCCCTTTATGGTGCTCGTTCTTTGCATGGATCGCTGCGCACGCACGTGCTGATGCCGATTTACGCGATAAATAAGCGAATAAGCGGAGAATAATTTTCCCGGAAAAATGAAAAAACGGTAAGCCTATAGCCCATGAAAATAATTGTTTTGGGCAGGTCCAAAATACTCCCTTTAAGGTGCTCGTTCTTTGCATGGATCACTGCGCACGCACGTGCTGATGCCGATTTACGCGATAAATAAGCGAATAAGTTGAGAATAATTTTCCCGGAAAAATGAAAAAACGGTAAGCCTATAGCCCATGAAAATAATTGTTTTGGGCAAGTCCAATAAACTCCCTTTAAAGTGCTCGTTCTTTGCATGGATCACTGCGCACGCACGCGCTGGTGCCGATTTACGCGATAAATGAGCGAATAAGCGGAGAATAATTTTCCCGGAAAAATGAAAAAACGGTAAGGCTCTAGCCCATGAAAATAATATTTTTGGGCAAGTCCAATAAACTCCCTTTAAAGTGCTCGTTCTTTGCATGGATCACTGCGCACGCACGTGCTGATGCCGATTTACGCGATAAATAAGCGATTAAGCGGAGAATAATTTTTCCGGAAAAATGAAAAAACGGTAAGCCTATAGCCCATGAAAATAATTGTTTTGGGCAGGTCGAATATACTCCCTTGAAAGTGCTCGTTCTTTGCATAGATCACTGCGCACGCACGTGCTGATGCCGATTTACGCTATAAATGAACGAATAAACGGAGAATAATTTTCCCGGAAAAATGAAAAAACGGTAAGCCTATAGCCAATGAAAATAATTGTTTTGGGCAGGTCGAATAAACTCCCTTTAAAGTGCTCGTTCTTTGCATGGATCACTGCGCACGCACGTGCTGATGCCGATTTACGCTATAAATAGGTGAATAAGCTGAGAATAATTTTCCCCGAAAAATGAAAAAACGGTAAGCCCATGAAAATAATTGTTTTGGGCAAGTCCAATAAACTCCCTTTAATGTGCTCGTTCTTTGCATGGATCACTGCGCACGCACGTGCTGATGCCGATTTAAGCTATAAATGAACGAATAAGCGGAGAAATTTTTCCCGGAAAAATGAAAAAACGGTAAGCCTATAGCCCATGAAAATAATTGTTTTAGGCAAGTCCAATAAACTCCCTTCAAAGTGCTCGTTCTTTGCATGGATGACTGCGCACGCACGTGCTGATGCCGATTTACGCGATAAATAAGCGAATAAGCGGAGAATAATTTTCCCGGAAAAATTAAGAAACGGTAAGCCTCTAACCCACGGAAATATTCGTTGCAAAGGAATAAAATAAATTATCTCAAATTATTCAAATATGGGGTTTTACGTGCCAAAACCAGTTGCTGATTATGAGGCACTCCGTAGTCGGGAACTCCGGAAATTTTGACCAGCTGGGATTTTTTAACGCGCACCTAGATCTAAGTACACGGGTGTTTTCGCATTTCGACCCCATCGAAATGCGGCCGCCGTGGCCGGGATTCGATCCCACCACCTTGTGCTCAGCAGCCTAACAACATAACCACTGAGCAACCACGGCGGGGGAACGAAGGCGGGTAAAAGTCTCTCAAAAGCGCTGGTTCTGGGTGTATATCATTCCCCGAGCATGCGTAGACGCTGATTTACGGGATAAGTAAACGAGTGGGGACTGAATGATTTTCTCGAAAAAATGAAAAAAAACCCTAAGCCCATGCCCATGCGCAGACGGTGATTAACGCGGTGTGTAAAGGAATAAGCTCCAACTATTTTATGAGAAAGAAACGAAAAAACTAAAACAAAACAGTACACCAATGGCCTTAGAAAAAAAAATGGTTGCAGCCATGTCCAGTAAGTTCTTTCAAAAGCAATGGTTAAAAAGAATTATTGGGCTTTACGTGCCAAAACCACTTTCTGATTATGAGGCACGCCATACAGGGGGGGACTCCGGAAATTTTGACCACCTGGGGTTCTTTAACGTACGCCTAAATCTAAGTACACCGGTGTTTTGGCATTTCGCCCTCATCGAAATGCGGCCGCCGTGGCCGGGATTTGATCCCGCGACCTCGTGCTCAGCAGCCTAACACCATAGCCACTGAGCAACCACGGCGAGTTCAAAAGCAGTAGTTTTTCGCATACATCACTCATCAATCATGTGCTGACGCCAGTTATCGCGTTAAATAAACCATTAATGTGAGTGAGGACGCTTAAGCTTTGCCTTTAAAAGTGGAACGCGCTAGCATTCAATGGAACGGAATGGAAAAACTTTATTGCTCTATATCTCAGAGAGATTGGCGGTGGGCCGGTGTCTTCATGTCTTGAGTCCTGGCCGCTTCGCAAGGTGGGCGCCCCTATTCCAGGGCAGCGCTGAGTCTTTCTGCCTCGCAGGCGTGCTGCAGAATTGCCCGTTGGGCTGCGAGCTCACTGCTGGTGAGCAGCCCCTCCCATTCTTCCGCACTTTGGTTATTTACTTTATGGAATACGAAATTACGCTTTGATTCCCACGTGATGTGGTGTAACGTGGGGTTTGCCCCGCACCACGGACATGTATCCCTGTACTGCGTAGGGAACATTTTGTGTAGTGTGTGTTCGGGCTGAAGAACGTACCTGCTTGCAGTCTTCGCCAGCTGACTGCCTCGTGTTGTGTGAGCGATGTGTGGGGTGGGGGTATTAAAGTCTCCGTCCTCTGTAGTGGTTAAGTATTTCTGCATACGTCGGCTCCACCGTTAAGGGGTCCTCTAGATTTTCCGATTGCCCTGCTCGGTGCGTGAGTTCGCGAACTAGGTGGTCCACCCTTGAGTTGCCCTCTATCCCGGTGCGTGCCGGTATCCAGAAGATCCTATGTTTTGTGTTTTTGTTAGGAGGCTCTGTTTTGAGGAGGACGCTTAGTGCTTCCTTATTAACTCTGCCTTGTATGTAGTTCCTGCATGTTGCTTTGGAGTCTGTTAGAATTATCAGATATTTGTTCCTGCGGTAACCTTCAGCCGCCGCTAGAGCTACGGCGACTTCTTCCCCCTCCGTTACCGTGCAGTTTCTCAGGGTCGCGCAGCTTATTGGGTCTCCCGTGTGGTCTACCACTGCTGCCGCGGCTCTGAACAGTGTTGCGGTCCCATGGGTATACGGCCGCGTCTGTGTATACTGTGTTTTCTGGTGTGGCTAGGTTTCGTTTCACGTAATCTGCTCGTGCCTGCCTTCTGGCGGTGTGGAGATTCGGGTCCATGTTTCTCGGTAGGGGCCTAATCTCCAGTGTCTGGCGAACGCTGTCTGGGATGTTAGCTGCCCGATCCTCTATTCCGTCTGTGTTATTCCTTATTTATTTTAGGAGCTTGTGGCTGGTGGCAGTCTGCTGGAGCCTGGCGATCTGTGCATTGAGCTGCGCTTCCGCGAGTTCTTCGAAGGTGTTGCTTAGGCCCATCTGTAACAGTTTATCGTTGGGCGTGTTTTTTGGCAGATGTAGTGCCATCTTATACGCTTTCCTTAGCATTCAAAGACCCCCGAGTGCTTCTCAAGCTTCCCAGCAACCGCAGCTTAGGCACGGAGGAAGACATTTAGGAGGTGAAACTCCCGTCAGCGCGAGCGAGCGCGGGCGACCAGATAAGGTCACAATTGCATGCGCCGACGGGGCTGTATGCAGTGGCGGCGCCATGAGGCGCGTCGTAGAAGCCGCAGCGAAAAAAAAAATGCAGCGCCCAGTCAGGCGGCTCCGGCGCCCTCCCCGGCCACTTCCTCCTTGCCCTCATCAGAAGGCAGGTGCGCGCAGCCGAACGGGAGCAACCCGCTCAACCCGTTGCCATGGCAACCGAAATGGCCGCCAGGCGCCGCCAGCATGATACTGGCTCCGCGGGGCTTGTGATCTTTTCTGGTCGCTGTAAACAGTGGAGTTTCCTCTCCTAAATGTTTCTTGCTCCGCGAGTTTAGGTAACCGCAATGTTTACCGGGAAACGCTGGTGGCGTACGCTATGCTCGAAAGCGAGCATTGTGGCTCTATTTTTTTTATCATGTGCAAGGAACCGAGGGGGGCTACTAATCAGAACTCAGACGGCAGCTGGAAAACGCTATCGCATTAAAAGGGGTTTGTGTTTGAGTTTCGGCGTAACAGATTTATGTTCTCGCGTATATTCAGTTTACAATCTGACGCTATCATACCTGCAGGTTGTGTGTAAGTCGTACTTTATGATTTTTCTACATATTTTACCTTGAGGAATTCAATTAGCTTAGTAACTTCCTCGCGCCTGAAGGAGGGCCTGCGTGGTTTCAGTAAGTTACTTTTGCCGAAGTGACGCGCGACGCTGGCCTTTCTGCGGCACGGGGACATTAACGTTATCGTGCTAAAATGAAAACAAAAACAACGGTAAGCCTACAGCCTGTTACAATGTTGGCGTAGTAGGTCTACTAATTTATTTGGAAAGCTCAAGGTCCACTCACCTGTATGTCCTGGCATTCGATGTCCATTGGGTACCCACAAGACGTCATTCTTGTCACTGGGTGCTTCCAATTAAGTTTGCGTGGCTATTCTGGGTACTGTAGAGGGCAGTGTAGAATTCTTCTGCTGCTTCTACTATATCATTAAAATTGCTGACACTACCTTGCTTATCTCTCCCTGAATACATCTTTCCCTTTCCTACATACCTAGTTTCGTCTCCCTAACTTCATGCTGAGGCCAATTTTTAATACTACCTTAATTTTTAACGTAATTCCGAATACTACTTATTTTCTTTTCATTTATCAGTTGTTACAGTTCAGGGAATTGTATCTTCGGAATTAGACAGGTTCATGCTCTGTCGTTTCTTTATAAGGTACTTTGTTACTTGACAGAGCTTACCTATTAGTTTCCTTGGTGCCTTACCTCCAACTTCAGTTTCTGCTTCTGAAATCAGACTGGTTACGCGTTCATTCATTGCCCCTCTATTATCTTAATCTTCCTGTTCTAAAGCTGCATATCTGCTAGCGACCTCTGGCCTCAATTCTCCTTTTAGCCTTACTGTGTCTAGGTTGGTACGTTCCTTTGTAGTAATTTTTCTCTTTCTCACTTCAAATTTGTAGTGTTCTCTTGTGGGGAAACCACAGCCGATGGAAGAAGGCGCAAGCAAAACGAAACGTGCTTTATTCCATGATGGCTCGTAGTGGAATGCGGCCTGGTGGCCACATGACTGTGCTAATATAACAAGCTGTCGCGATAGTCGCGCCGCTGCTATCGCTCTAGCGACGATGATATTACAACACTCCTCCCTCTTTATTTTAAAGGGTGCACTTGTATCGTTATACAATAGCTAAAGAACGGGATTAGTATCGCTCGGGTGGACTGCGTTGTCTTGACCGGTAGCGCCTTTGCGGAGCTGATGTCTCGGATGGAGTAGCGGGAGCTGGAGGGACAGACTCCACGGGCCCCGGATCTTCTGACGTTGGCTGGGCACCAGTCTGGCTTTGAGGGAAGACCAGGAACCCCTCCGTGAAGTCGGAGTCGGATGCCCTTGGTGTCACCATAGGGCCGGCGCCAGCCAGCAGATGGTCTAGATGTCGACGCCAGATGAACTTGCCTCGGGGTGTGGTTACCATGACTTTGTAAGAGACTGGTCCAGTCTTCTTCAGAACGGTTCCACGAAGCCACTTCGTTGAGCCTCTGTAATTGCGAACAAGAACAATGTCATTAACACAAAAACAGTCCCTGTTGCTCCTGCGCTGCTGCATTTGGGTGAACTGACTGTACATCACCTTCCCCTCCACTGTAGGCTTCATTGCATCCAGCCTGGTGCGCAATCTTCTACCCATCAACAGCTTACCTGGAGCTTCTCCAGCCGTAGGGTGAGGGGTATTTCGCTATGCCAATAAGTTATGCGGTGCTTCTTCGACAGACTCAGCGGGAGATCACTTGCGTAGAGCAGACTTCAACGTTTGCACGAAACGCTCCGCCAGACCATTTGTGCTTGGGTGATAAGGGGCGCTCACGGCATGTCTGGCCCCAACGTTCCGCATAAACGCCTTGAACTCTTCGGACAACAGTTGTGGTCCATTGTAGGACACCACCATCTCCGGCACTCCGAATCTACAGAAAGGTTCACGAAAGCAGGAAACAGTACACTCGAATGCTGTGCTTCGCATAACGAACACTTCCGGCCACTTCGAGTGAGCATCTACAACCACTAAAAACATAGTTCCTCGGAAAGGTCTCGCGAAGTCAAAGTGAATTCGCCTCCACGGTGCGGTCGGCCATGGCCAGGGCTGCAGAGGTGCCTTAAATGGATCATTCCGTTGTTCCTGGCAGGCTTGGCAACTTCGTACTTCAAGTCTGCATCAATTGACGGCCAGCACACGTAGCTGCGGGCCTGCTCCTTGCTCCGCACAATGCCGGGATGACCTAGGGGCAGTTCGTCGAGCACGGACTCCCTAAGAGGGGACGGAATAACAACCCTCAGGCCATACATGAGGCACCCTTGATGCACGCTGATCTGCAAACGTCTGTCGAAAAATTGTTTTAAGCTCACATCTCGCAAATGCAATGGCCAACCTATGCTTGTAAGCTGGAGCACTTTACTGAGCACCGGATCACGTGCTGTAGCGAGCGCAATCTGTTTAGCGGATACCGGCATAGATTCCAGACGCAAAGCATAAAATGATTCCTTGCTATCGGACGCGCCGTCTTCAGGACCCTGGAGCTGGAACCTTGAAAAGAAATTTGCTTCTGCGTTGCCACTGGACTTTTTGTACACGAGCGAGTACTTGTAAGCGGACACCGTGACAGCCCATCGCTGTAAGCGTGCCGCTTCAATTGGCGGAATGCCTGTTTTTTGCCCCAGAATTGTTTGTAATGGCTTGTGATCCGTAATCAACGTGAAACATCTTCCATAGATGTAAAAATAAAACATTTTGACGGCAAAGATAATGGCCAGCGCTTCTTTTTCTAGCTGATTGTATTTTTCAGGCTCAGTTAATGTGCGCGACGCATAATACACAGGCCGAGAGCTTCCATCTTCAGTTACATCAGAAAGCACTGCGCCCACGCCGTATTGGGAAGCGTCACATGCCACTTGCAAAGGTTTATCTAGGTTGTAATGAGCCGGGATCGAGGATGACGCAAACGCACTCTTGATTTGCTCGAACGCTCCTTGACACGATTCATTCCAGAGCCATGGCTGGTCGCGACGCAACAGTTTGTAAAGTGGACTGGCCAGAGTAGACAATCGGGGAACAAACTTCCCGTAGTAGTTTACAATGCCCAGAAACGATTGTAGTTGATGCTTGCCTATGGGCGCGGATGCTTTCATCAGTGCTTCTATCTTGTCTGGCGTTGTGCTGACACCTGCTGCACTGATAACATGATCCAGATACTGTAATACCGTTTGGAAAAATTAACAGTTTTTTTTCTTTACTCGAACGCCGCGCTCAGTCAACCGCTTCAGAACCGCTTCGAGATTTGCAAAATGCTCGTCTGACGTCTTGCCGGAGATGAGAACGTCATCCAAATAGCAGCTGACGCCTTTCAGGCCTTTCACCATTGTGTCCTCAATTCTTTGGAAAATGAAAGGTGCCGAAGAAACCCCGAATGGCAGCCTGTCTACGGAAAAAAGTTCTTTATGAGTATTTAGTGTCAAGTACTTTCTTGACGACTCAGACATTTCTACCTGCTGATAGGCTCGATTTAGGTCAATTTTAAAAATTCTTGGCCCCCTGCGAGCGCTGTGAATAACTCGTCGATTCTCAGGAGTGGATACCAATCAGTTTCAAGACAAAGGTTTAGGGTGGTCTTATAATCGCCGCATGGTCTTATGCCACCGTCCTTCTTTACTGCTGGCACAACCGGCGTGGCGTAGTCACTTGTTCGACTGGCGAAATGACTCCCATGTCTTCCAAGTTTTGAAGCTCAGCCTCGACTGCTGCTTGCAATGCAGAGGGAGCACTTCTTGCCTTCATAAATTTTGGCACGCTACCTTCTTTCAGGTACAATGTCGCTCTTTCTTCTGTAATTGTCCCCAGCTCGTCCTGAAACAAACTCTGATACCTGTCTAGAAGAGCGCGCAGTCTGGAACAGGCAGAAGCGTCCCACCTGGGAATAGCGTTGAGCTTGAAAATACGGCTCCAGTCGAGTCGGATGGCTCGCAACCGTTGTCGACCTAGCAGAGGGGGTCCCAAATTTTCTCTCGTGACGTAAAAGGGCAGCTGAGCCCTCTGCTCTCCGTACTGCACGGCAACGTGAGCCACTCCGACAGGCTGGACGACGGCTCCGTCGAACGTCCGCAGCTTCAGCGTCGTTGGCACGACCTTGATTGAGGGAAACATTTGACGAAACTGATCCAAAGACATTACGGACACAGTAGCCCCAATATCCAGCTCCATTTCCAAGGATACATCTTGTACATTGTCGATCACACTTGTCTAGAGTGGCCCGACGGCTGCTCCGCACTGCGCCTGTGACGCCTAGTGACAAGCACCGGGTTCGAGATGTGTTGGCCGATAGCGCCATGCGCGTGGACGTTGCGGCATTCGCGGGCAGCCAAGATACAGGCCGCAGCATTCTAGAAGTGCCACGCACGCAGCTCAGCTGGCAGTGCTCGTCTAGTGATAAAAAGCCGGTGCTCGCGACCCGCAAATCACGCAGGCCCAGGGCTTGTCGCTAGGCGTCGCAGGCGCAAAGCGGAGCAGCCTTCGGGCCACTCTAGACAAGTGTGATCGACACTGCACTTGCACTGAAATTTTTATCGGCTCCAGACCAGGCGAAACCATTCTTTTCACGCTAACAGAAGCTTGAAGGGGACTCCACCCCTTCATCGCGTTTCGACGCGCTCCCTTCGTCGTTCTCTTCTTGTTAGCTCGGCACACTCTTTGAACGTGCCCTTTCTTATCACATTTGAAACAGACGGCCGCAACGTGCGGGCACAGTCTGCTTGCATGTTTCGCAGATCCGCAGCGGTAGCAATTTTCCTGCGTCATATCAGATTCCCCAACCACTCCGACTCTGTGAACGTCTGATACGCTTGATTCTGAAGCGTGCGCTTCTGCAACACTCTTTTTCGGCGCTTCCGTTGCTAGCGCTCGTTCCGCGGCTTTCTGAAAGGTTAACTTGTTACCCTCCGTGAATAACACTCGCTGCATATCTTCTCGGCGCAGACCGCAGACAAAACGGTCCCGCAATGACTGATCGAGGGCGGATTCAAATTCGCATGTCTGTGCCAATTTCCGCAACTGCGCAACATATTCCGAAATTGAAATTGTCTCAAGTTGCGCTCTTCTGTGAAATTTTGCGCGTTCGCTAATTACCGACAGCTTCGGTGACAAATGGTCACCAAGAAGTCTCTTTAAAAACTCGAAGCCCTTAGCTAACGGCGATTCCGGCGCGGTCAACGACTTGAGAAGACTGTATACATCTTTGGGCACATAAGACTAAAAAAAGCGTGTACCTTGTCGTCCTCGGGGATATGGTTGACCTAAAGAAACGACGACAATCGTTCCTCGTACGACGGCCAGTCGCTTGCGGACTCGTCAAAGGGCTCGATGTGTCCCAGTCGACCCACGATTTGCGCCACTGAACATGCCACTGCCGGACCTTCCGTTGCCATGTCAGCTTGCGGTAGAATTGCTCAGGATCCAATCCTCGTCGCCAATGTAGTGTTTTCGTGGGGGGGAAACCGCAGACGAAGGAAGAAGGCATAAGCAAAACCAAACGTGGTTTATTCCATGATGGCTCGTAGTGGAATGCGGCCCGGTGGCCACATGACTGGGCTAATATAAGAAGCTGTCGCGATAGTCGCGCCGCCGCTAGAGCGATAACACAACAAAACTGATAGCAATCCTAGACCTCACTAATCTAGGATCACTGTCCTTTACACTACATAACACTTCTACATCCTGCACTTGGGTGGGATGGGCAGGAGAGCTCCATTTCTTGTTTCTCCGTCACGGCTTTTCCAAATATAGTTCCTATTAATGCGCTTCCTTAAGAAAGTAGTCATTGTTCAGAGTCTATTCTTCTCCGCGAATTCTGCCGACATCTCTCCTATACGATTCCCAGAATCGATGTCGTAGTTGTCAGTTGCTTGTCCCCCGGCCGATTTTTCTCCCCCTTTTATATTGAAGCCGCCCATGACTACAGTACACAGTTTGCACCTTTCTCATTGCTGATTCAGCAGCTTCAGCAAACTGCTCTATCCTTATAATCATTCATATTTAAAACAGCGCCAGAAAACACGGACAAGGGAGGACACAGGGTGAGCGCTTACTGCCAACACCTTTATTGAAGCCTGCGCAAATATATAAAATTCGCAACAGGCTTAAAGAGAGTGAAAGGAGAAGGGGAGGGGAAGGCGAGTCATCGTCGGTCAACTACTGCTGCGCATGCGTCAATAACATTAAACATTGTAAAATAATATAAAAGAAACCATAACATGGTGGACACAGGCCAAACTGCTTAACTTCTAAGGAACTTAAGATCTTTGTCACAAAGTGCTATGGAAGGGAGCTAACACAGGTGGCTCCTAACTGACACATTGAAAATGCCTCATAGATTTATCTGGCCATCTGATTGTTGTGCCTTTTCAACACACGTGGGTCATCAAGCAGTGGAGAACAGCCACACTTGTCACAATGAATAACCAGATTACTGCCACTCTTAATCTTGACACAGTGCGCATGCTCACGCAAACGTGCATTGATACAGCGTCCTGCTTGCCCTGAGTAAGTGCAGCCGCAAGATCTGGGCATAAGAATATATTACATTGGTACTGCAATCTACAGGCTTGGCGACATATGTTGCTTATTGCACGGTCCAGGTGTTCTCCGGCTTTCGTTTTTTTTGCGCATCCTTCCCAACTTGTTAGGCGCAGAGAACACGACCTTTATACCAGCCCGGCCTGCGGCTTTCTTTTATGCGATGGGACACATCATGTATATACGGGATCGCAACGGGGGGCCATGGGCCCCGGGTGCACGGGGCCAGGAGAGGGGGGGGGGGGAGGAGGTATTCCCAGAGGCGAATGTCACGCAGAAGTTATTGAGGTCCTGGTAGAGTTCAAACTCATTGAACGATGGACAAATATCAAGCCCCTCAACAGAAGTTTGAGCTGATCGGCTGCAAGCATGGCACTAGATAAGTTAATGACATTATTTTCTCAGTTGTAGTTTGCACAGGCGCATGACTATCGTGTGAAGAGGTTGCTAGCTCTAGCATGCCGGGTCGTAATAGGGATAATGCTGTCCCAGACGAATTCTTGCCATTTTTGCTTTGAAACGCTTTTTCTCTCCTTATTTACAGTAGGCAGTCCAGCAGGCATCTGATCATCTTTTGGAAATCGGTTGCTACTGCTGGCATGCAGATTGGGAATAGGGGTTATGCTGTCCCAGCTAAGCTTTTATTTTTGTTTTGAAATTTCTTCTTTTCTTTTGCCTCATACTTTTTCAGTTCCCTTGCTTCATGGTTATAAAGATTCAACAACAATTTCCGCCTTGTCTCGGCAACTAGTTTGGTGGCATTACGCAAGCTACGGCGTACAATGACTTGCTTTAGTTTTAAAGGAACTTGAGATAAAATTTCTGCCCACCTTTGTTTATGATTCATTTGGAGTGGACATAGAAGGAGTGCAAGCTGGGTGCAGTCCTTTGAGTGCGACTCTGCACTCAAAGAAAAAGTAGACTCTGCAGAAAAAGTATGAGGGCACAGAGTGAGGAGCAGTTAAATAGAGAACAAACAGGTATGTAGCGGTAACAGAAACGCACCTTAGAGACTCGCAAGAGCCGCCAGTGACTGAGAAGAGAATAATTTTTGCGAAGGGTTCAACAGAACTAAATCGGAAAGAAAGGGAGGGGGAATTGGACAGCTCATTCACCAGGGGGCCAAGTGGAAAAGAGTAAATTCAAAATGTCAAGAGCATCTTTGGTTATTCTGTACACTGAGTAAAAAAAAAAAACTTGGCTAGGTTAACCCACTTGCGGGCTGGAAATAATTGCAGAGAGAGGAATCAAGAGTTAGTGAAATGCCTAAATGCTGATGTTCAGCGTTTCGGGATTGATGTAGAAATTATCTTGTTAGGTGACATGAATGCTCACATACAGGATCTAGATGGCTATACCGACAACAACGGGAAGCCAATGCTAGATCCTTGTGAGAAACATAATCTCGTCATCGTGAATACAGGGCCTATCTGGGACGGCCATACCACGTGCAAAGTGTGAAACCGGGAACTGACCATTGATAACTGCATGATGAAAGAAGGAATTCATGATAAGCTGGGTGTACTGGGCATTAACGAGGAAAGGTATAGCAGCATAGGGAGTGAACATAACCACATCATTCTGAAATTACAATAGAAATTATAATAGAAGGAGAGGCTTCTTCTATTATCTCTTTCAGAGACACGATAGCCCACGACCACCAGACACGCTGGCTGACACACGGCCATTGACATGCAGACGGCTGTGTCCCTGGCCTTGAGCACAGCAATCCTTTATTCTCAATTCTACACTCTCGCCGCTAACACACCTTCGCTCCTTACCACACCCACCCGCCTTACACCCTCTCCACTTTAGAAGGACCCCACCTATATATACTGGGGCGAGAAAAGCGTATGTTGCCTTGAAGAAGACAAGTCCACTTGTCGAAACGTTGGCTCCTGCTTTCACCTTGTTTTCGTTTTGCTCATCGTCTTGAATTTCTATCTCCCGCCTTCCCCATGTTTTTCCACACATTAGTGTGGGATAAGAGAATTCGGTGTGGCACTCACTGAAAGACGTTTAAATTGTACTTCAGCTTCGTTCCCATTTTGGCATACGCGGTGATTTGGAGAGCACTACTAACCAAAATATTCTAACCATGTCGAAACGATCTTCCTTCCTCTTGCAATCCGCTCGACCATGTGCAATGTCTTCCCTTTACTTTCTTCCCGTCTTTACCAGTTCAGTATCGAAAGCAAGCTTTAGTGGCGTCGCGAGCCGAACTCATCCAACTGTTTGCTGAAGGTCTCGAACTTCCCCGGCTTGATTCGATTTCAGAGCCATTCGCTGAATTAGGCACGCGTAATCAGAGCAGCGTATCGACGTCGAAGCAAAGTGACCGTTTTTCTCTCCCCGCTCTGTACGTGTCGTTCATCTTAGCGGTGTCCTGCGGTGTCTCCGTGTTGGCCCTTGCGCATTTGCCAAATGTACAACCGTCACGGAATTCTCTCCTCGATTTCTTACCGAAAGGAATCCCTGACGTTAGCGAGTTTTTCTTTATGTGTACGCGTAACTTTTTTTTTATTTTGGCTGACTCGCATGGGAACTCTCGGCACGTGTAATTGCCTTCCTTGTCTCTGTGCCCCGACAACATTAGATTCGCGTGCCTCTTCCTTGCTCCGACTACTCTCGCGGGGCCCCGGGGCACAGCGGAACGCAGACGAAAGACGTTAAACCCGAGGTAAGTTCATGTATAACGCGACGCGTATGGCAACCTTGAATTGACACGAGACGTTGATGTCATCGTCATTGTTATAACCGTTATTTTCTTTATATGCACCGCACGACAATAGCCTCTGAAAGCTGTTCCAGTGAGATCCACTTGTCGCCACTGTACGTCACATTTCTTCATATATGGGCGCCACGGATGTGACAAAAAAAAAGAAACGAAGAAAGATCTCTTTCTTTTGTCAAACAGAAGATTTAGACGAAGCAACACAACATCCTTGGCTGCGCATCGGTTTGGCAATGCAAAGGATAAGAAAATACTGGGATGACCATGCAGAAAATAATAGAAAATAGCCCGCAGTTCCTTAGCACAGAACCATACGGCTCCTAGGTTACCGCCTTCAAACGCTCGAAATCTCTGGACAGCTCCTGGCTCCGACAGCAATCAGCGCTGGAACATTATGCTTAGCTAACTTTAGCAAGAGTTTAAAATTTTGCGACCGAGGCAGGGCACAAATCAGTGAGCACAAGTGGCTCTCCGCTATCAAGAGCCCCGATGCCGGGACACAACTATGGGCTGTACAGTAGGCCAACGATGCCGTGGGGGGGTCATGGCTTGACTGTCCGAACGTGGGAGTGGCCCGCAGCGCGCTGAGTCGCATACCTCCGGACCTTCATTAAATAATAATAATATTTGGGGTTTTACGTGCCAAAACCACTTTCTGATTATGAGGCACGCCGTAGTGGAGGACTCCGGAAATTTTGACCACCTGGGGTTTTTTAACGTGCACCTAAATCTAAGCACACGGGTGTTTTCGCATTTCGCCCCCATCGAAATGCGGCCGCCGTGGCCGGGATTCGATCCCGCGACCTCGTGCTCAGCAGCCCAACACCATAGCCACTGAGCAACCACGGCGGGTGACCTTCATTAAAGTCTTGCATCCATCCATCCATGCCACATAGCTGGACAGAACGAAGCTAATGTTGTGGTGTGCCGCAGCTTCTGATTCTCAAATGATTTTGTTTTATTCCGCCTGATTATATAATCATTCTTAACTAATTACTCAAGTTATCAAATATTATAATTAGATTAAAAGTGTCAGAGAGAAAATTGTAGAGTGACATTAAAAACTCCCGATACAGCTTTCTGTTGCACAGTAAGTGTTACATAAAAGTTTTTTTTTTCTCCGAACCTGAAAGAAGCCCGCGAATGCATGCAAAATTGCCGCGCCACTGGCCGCTCGAGGCACTTTGCGTGTAATCGCGGGCAGCTTTCATGCTCGAGAAGCTGAAAAATCATTTAATAATGCTGAAATAATTATTAATTAATTATTTCATTCTTTTTCTAATTATCTAATTAGGCGGGATGAAAAAATTACTCGAGTATCTCCAAGCGACGGCAAAGAGCATTACCTGTGTTCTGTCCAGCTACGTAGCATTCGCATATTTTTAAACTCTGGTTAAAGTTAGCTGGGAGACCCTGTGTAAGTGACTGCGCTCCTCCTACTAGGCGCGTTGTGCGCTTGCCTTTCCTATGCGACCAGCGACGCACTTATCACAGCAGACGTGATAGCCAGCACCGGCCCCATTTTGAGTTGGGGCGGACAGTGCCCAGCACTGAGACATATTTCTGCTTCAACACCCTGGGATAATGCAGGTGGCAATATTTCATTTGTATAAAGGTGAACACTTCGACCGAAAGGAACATTTCAGCTCTCTCCGCGTGGGTATACTAACGTTTACTACAAATAAAAATTGGAGGGCGCTTAAGCTTCGCCTTCAAGAGTGAAACGCGACAGCGTTCCCGTCGACTCGCCAAGGGGTGTAAGACAATGGGCTACGGCGCAGCGACTACGCGCCCGCATGGGACGCGGTGACCGTCGAGCAACGCAGCATTCGGCGCGGCAACGAAATGTGTGCCTGAGCAAGCGACGCACGCCTGAGCCTGAGAAACAACTCGTTTCTAAGGCAACACCGCATTCACTAGAGGCGCTTTTGTACCGCTTTGAAGCATCGAACTCGTGGCTCAGTGGTAACGTCTCCGTCTCACACTCCGGAGACCCTTGTTCGATTCCCACCCAGCCCATCTCGCAAGTTGTTTTTTATTGATGAAGTGCCTGCTGGGATTTATCGCTCATGGCCAACGCCGCCGACGCCGACACCGACGACACCGACGACACCGGTTTTTCTGCGACACGAGCTCCTTAACGTTGTCGCGTAAATATGGCAATTGAAGTTCCAACCCAGCTCGAAAAGTCTAGCTTTGGGCTCCAGTGCTTCCTACGGTATTCCTGATTAGTCTCCGTTGCTGAAACGCATTCGCATTGGTAAATTTTGACTATTCTCCTTTACGATGCTGCCTTTACCATTTTGGCATTCAAGTCACGATTCAAAAAATTTGGATATTCTGCAATATTCGATAAACAATTCACATTTTGTTGCTCTTGTTGTAGTTGCTCACAGTGAGCCACGTTTTATTTCGGAACAATAATAAATTTGGCGTTCGAGTCTTTTCATATTGTTTGTCTTATGCCTAATCATACTGTTATGACTAATATACTTGTTGTATTTGTCATCTTAAGAAACTAACTTCGTAGTTCGCAACTAGACGTTGTAATTGTGCCTTCACCGGAATTTAATCAAACACGTCTCGCACATATATATCAAAGCTCATGCGACTGTAGGCGTTTCAGCGGAATGGCTTGACGTCGTCCGCTCGAAGCCAAGTGGAGTAGCGTGCGCGAGAACAGCTTGCGACAACTAATGCGATTGGGACGGCAAGGTTTCGCTATTATCGTTCACACTGCAAAGGCCAACTTACTGCGAGCGTTGCAAGCAGAGTCTAATTCACATTCAATTTCTAATGCAACTTGCGTAGGCAAAGTGAGACTGGCAGATTAGGCAGGCCAGTCTTAAGCATTGCTTTTAGAGGGTCCTGCCGGCGAAATGGTATACGCCCCCCCCCCCCCCCCCCCTAATAGCTCGTCTGGTGCGGTGAGCAAGCATTTGCATGCGTCTGTAAAAGCCTGCGTAATATATCTGCGCGGGCGTTGCTGTGCGTAGTTCGGAAGACAGACGTTAATGTCCTCTAATTTGGAGTCACTTTTTGGTGTGAGAGACGGCGCTCAGCAGCGACAGGGCGGTAAACCGATTTCCGCATTTCCTGCGGCTTTGCTGCCTTTATGCAAGCGCCCTAATTGAGCCGACTGAATCATAACACAGTTTCGCTACAGTTCGCCAGCCCTCTTTGGTGACACGTGAGCTTCGCGCACTTCGCATAATTGTACCGGGTTGGATAAAGTTATACTGGCTATACGCGGGCCGTAATGCACAGAAAGTGAGAGAGGCACAAAGGAGAGATGCCTCGACCTGCACCACTAGTGTATCGCAGGTAGGCCGTAATGCACAGCAGAAATTACGTGTAAATAGAAAGATGCGTACTCCTTCCATTCATTTTCTCATTTTGTCTACACACACACACCAAAAAAATACAGCTGATTGACAGGCTTCTTCATATCGATGGAAACTCAACAGGGATCGATCAGCATGTCGCTGCATATCGTAATTAGTTTTACTCACGTGTACACCCACTCCTGCCATAGGCCCAACAGGCTGCAGTGTGAATAAATAAATTGTTTATTAGCCACCAGCGGTTGGGCCGACGGTCAGCGCAGGGCTGGAACTCTCAGCACGAGCGGTGTCCCTCCGAGAATGGTGCTGGAGAGCTTGGCCCACTAGAAAGCGATGGAGAGGGTGGCTCACTATAGTTTTCCTATTCTTCGCTGCGATTACCGCCCGGAACAAAAAGGGAACCGTACAGCATGTTTTGTCAGCATGTCACTATGAGCGGATGATAGAACGGTTCAATGGTTTTGATCAACTAGTTAACAGGCGATGTGTGCTCGACGATACGGTACGGCACTTCATATTTGGGCAGTAGTTTAGATGAGGGCTAAGGTGCAGCGGAAGGAACGCAAGCCCAGACAAGCGCTGGTGGGTGCAGAGATGGTGTCACCATAAGCGTTCTTGTGGCGCTCTTGGTCATTGGAGGTAATCGCGGCATTCTTCAGCATGTTTTGCCGTGGTGCAAATGGGCGCACATTCAGATGCATCCGGCCGGCACGGTATAATTGTGTCTCTGTTGTGCGGCGGCTGCCTACCGTACGGGTGAGGGTGAAGTGCCGGTGAAGTGGGTGAAAAAAAAGGGTGAAATGCCGGTGGTGGTCTGAGAAGCGGTGTTGCACGTACAGGTTACGAAGGGCAGAATGATGTCCCAACCTGTGTGATCGAGGCGACGTACATTGCAAGCATGTTGCTGAGCGTACGGCTGAAGCCATTGGTTTGATGGTGGTACGCCGTAGTTGTGCCATGAATGGCGTGGCACTCTTTAAGAACGGCTTCAACTGCTTGTGGCGTATTATTGCCAAAATTGAGCAGAAGATGATCACTGATACCTGGCAGATATGTTAGTTCTGTAGCTAGCTCTGGATGTGTGGTTAGGATTAAATCTAGAGTATTTGCAGTACTTGTTACAGTCCTAGAGGCTTGCATTACCAACTGTATTAGCGAAAACAATGTGCATAGATCTACGAAATCTTTAGCTTGTGACAAGGATGGCGATGAATAAGGCGGACGAGCAGTCCAGACGATACGTGGAAAGTTAAAGTCTCCGAGTATAAAAAGTGGTGGTGCAGGATAACGTGTGCGAACCAAGTTTATAGCGTCATAGAATTCGATAGTAAATGTAGACGAATAGGGTGGAGGGCAGTAGCACGCACCAATAACTATTTTCATATGATCGATGACTACCAAAGCGAAAACAAGCCCCAACTCGCTGCAGATTTGAATGCACGTAGGAGGAATATCTTTTGAAATGGCAAGCAGAAGACCACCGCCACGTCTTGCCGTCCTATCGGAACGATACACCGAGTAACGATGGGTGTCGTGAAAGATTTCGAAATCAGATTTCGAAATCAGAAAGGAGCCAGCTTTCTGCTAGTGCAACAATGTGAGGTGTACAAGCATCAATGGCGAAAGATAAGTTGGTGCGTTTATTGAGAATGCTTCTGACGTTGGTGTAAAGGACAGACGCAGGAGATGACTTCCCACTGCCCCTCGCGATTCCCTACGACACAACTTGCGATGCAGAATCGGTATCTAATCCACTGGTGGTCCAGTGCGGGTGCTGATGGCATTGTCGATGACGCTGGACGGCTGTGAACGAGCCACTCCGTGAGTGGATAACCACGGCCGGACGTGCAGAAGCTGTCGGTGTAGGAAATTCCGGGAAGTTCAGCCGCAGGGCCAACATCAATCGGCGAGCCACAGGGTGCAGCCGAGGATGACGTCACTATGACCGACAGCACGGCCTGCACGGTGAAAAAAAAATGAAGCATTGGAGCCACGCCATTCTCACTGCTCCCATGCCCACTGTTAATGTTAAAATGTTAATGTTAAAAGAAGCACCAATACTACTAAAAAGCAAAAAAATGCAGCAGAATTCTAATTGAGAAATGCGGCGTCATCGAATCTCTTATGATAATTTTGCTCTGATTGCCATCATTGCTTTTTTTGTTGTTGCATGTGGCCCTTTGTAGCGCTCATATTAAAGGGCCAAGATCACTTATTTTCAATCCCCAACAAAAATGAACAAACCTCAGAATGAGAAGTTCCCAAGTATAAGGACCTTATTATCAGGCACACCTACTTTTTTGTTGTTTTCAAAGCAGCGAAGGTGAGGGAGGGTGATGGGAAGGTAATGTGCACTAGATGATAGTTCTATGCGAATGGTACTCCCTGTAACTACGACTGATTACTGGAATCGAAGAGGAACGTTGGACTCCAATAGGTGCTACCATAAAAACGGGGTAAAAAGTGTTGTGGACAGCACGTTAAGAACAGACAGACAACAGCGCCTACAGTCGACAGCGTCATTGTTCGTCACTTATTCACGTCCCTTCCATTCATTAAGCTGTTTAACCTGCTGAAATAGTGAGTCAACGAGCTCAAACACATATTTATCTGCTCCTCTAAAAGCTTAGAAGTGGCTAACGCTGTGTAAATTTTAATTGCGCTTGAAATATTGAGCGCGATAAGAAAACAATTGAAACCAAGTGAAGTATAGCCCTTGAGCAATATTGTTTTGGCAATTTCGTAGTGCTTTCAACTCCTGTTTCTGTTAGGCAATAATCAGAGGCAAGGATACCTGATGAGTTTGTCGAGAAATAATTTAATTACCGATGCAGGTACGCCACGCTATGAACTTAATTTTGTAGCTTCAACACACAAATTCCCAAGGGTATATAATCTCCGGCTTTCTGAATAAATGGGCATGTTTAGTTTCCTTACGTGCCGATGACCTTGAAAAGCAACCGTTAACCTTTTTACTGGAAGCACTTCTGGTTCTGGCAGGGCTTATTTTCTCCCACGCATTTCATTTTTACCTACTATAGATGTTGATAGACCAACGACGGCATCCATCATAAATTTTCATAACTCATCAAAATCATATGCCATCAAAATTATCTTTTGTTTTCTTTTTCTATTTACCACACCGTGGCACTGAAGACGTCTTCATCTCAAAAATAAGAACCTCAAACAAAGTCATCTTGCAAATGATGCGATGTTGAAACGAGCAGAGAAAAACGCCACTGAGGGAAAGAACGTGACGAAAATGAAGCTTATTCGTGGCTGTTCAAGTTGGAAAAGCGCACTTCGTTTCCTGTCTGCGAGTTGAAAGTATGCCGCTTCATTCGGTTTTCTCAATGTAGGATAGGAGTTTTCAAGGAGGCAATTTAGGCTCGGTGATTCCGAGCGTTTCGTAAATGTACAATTCTGGCTTGGTAGTTTACAGACGCATCATTCGTGCGAGAAAATGCACTCTCATTCCATAAACGCCATTTTCGATAGCTAAATGTGCGGAAGTCTGCTAAGAATTCGTTTGCTTTTCGATTTCGAACGTTTTCAATTTTGGACCTGCATGCCTGAGAGTGACTTTGCCGCAAGAGTTGCTGCTCGCGCAGTAACAACCCTTTTGTGCATCTTGAAAACTCTATTATAGGAATAGTGTTCCGTTTTTAGGGCGCAGCTGGAGTCGAGTTCTTTTTTTTTTTTTAGAAACGTTCACCGTCGTTTCCTATGCCAGTTCGAGGGGCTCGAGCGAAGATATTGGGTTAGTTAGCCAGAGTTTTTCATTCCCGTGAATTGTTTGTATAATACGTGGGTGCACCTAAAAATGGACTCTGCCACGACATAATTTTTTTGAACAAGAACGGGCTATGCGAGCAGATTTTCCAACACATTATTACTAGGAAATGTACAGTGCTTGCCCATCAAACTACATAAACGGAAACACTCGCGAAAAATGCATAAATCTGTAAATTTTAATGCAGATGTAAACAACCGTAAAGAAAAAGAATGTTTATGGTTCACTGAAGGCGACATTTAACTGCAGGGAACCAGGCAGAAGTGTCAGAAGAAAGTCTTGCGTAGTGAAGCATGAGTGGTATGATTAATCATTCTTCGTTATGAATAGGAGCATTGTTATCCACCCGGCCATAGAACGAAGCTACAAAGAAATCCCTTACGGGTTTCTCAAAATGTTTCGCAGATAAATAAACATTTGTCCAGGGACAAGAAGGCCAGAGTTCGGCGAAGTTCGTGATTTTCGTGAGCTCTGTCAATGCCCTCTGATGAATAAATAAGTCGTATGGAAACATAAAATCTAATTACCGGGTGGAGTCGAGTTTTATTGGCTAACATCACATCGACGTCGCGTCATGGGTACATGGTGAAACCTGTCTCACCTGGCGAAGCCGTGGGGCACCTTCATTCTTTCGTTTATCGCTGCATTGAGTGCATATGCTTTGCAATAGGCATTATAAGGAATGCATTGCGTAATTTCTATTAAAATGATTTTTTAGATTTGAGAACTTCCTTTAAATTGATTGAAATGTAAAGTCGATGTGTTCAGCAATAAATTGTAATTAGCGAAAATGATGTTTGGGCCTTAAGAAACGCAACGGTCGCTACATCGTGTGATGGCGTAGCGTGCATTGCAAATAGTTGCGAACAAGGGAGAAGCCCAACATTTTGCTGCTCTTTTGACTGTCGTGGAATCTACATACATTTCAGTTCATTTGTCCCCAGTGTTCCTCAGAAACGCACGGAACAGGGACAAAATGCTTTGCCAATTGAGCAGCTTGACGGGATACCGTCACAACGCAAGCCATAGCGTACTTCAATTTAGATATCCCTGATTTTACTCGTGTGCATTACACATACTGTAATATCATAGCGCTTGATTCAGCATGCGTGCATATGTGTTCATCAACGTGCAGTTGTGGGGCTGTGATGTAAGAATTTACAAACAAATTTATTTTAAGCACGTAAGACTTCTTTTCAGTTGCTGAACTATCTACGAGGATGTATCGATTATGTGGGTAGTTTCAGTTTGCTGTAGATGACGTTGCATTGAACACGATATCATTCCCAATCGCAGTGGAACTGACCACGGAATACTGCCTAGTCTGGGTGGCAAAATATTGACACTGAGTGGCCGGGACTATGTATCTAGTTGCGGCTCTTACGTGCTGTTGAAGAACCCCATGCAGGTGAATTTATCATGAAGAATGTAGAGAAAGATGGCAACAGACAAAAAAAAAGTATTCGTGAACGTGTAGTTAGCTACAGATATGTAGGGAGGTTCAATGTTCAGCGTGGTGACCAATGTCTGTATGACCGCGAAGCCGTTGAAGAAACACACTGAGGCTTACATCTGCATGAAAATAGTAGAAAACACTTCAGTAGAAATAGCAGAAATGTTCATTTTACTTCTGCAGAAATACACCACACCGAAATGTTTCGGATAATATGTTTTTGTTACGTTTGTGTGAAATGTTTCCTTTTTACCATAATTATGCAGGAAGCAACGGCCTAGAACGCTCAGCTGCTAGACGGCATATGAAATGCGTTTGTACCGGGTTCAATCCACGACCGAGGACAAATTTCTGTGCTGCAGAGCTTTGGCAGATACCCGTATTGTTTTCCTTTGTAGTTTCGTGCTACAGACGAACGGATGGCAAATTAATTAAAATGAATTCTGTAGTTTTACTCAGCCAAACCACGATCTGATCATGAGGCACACCGCAGTGGCAGGCTCCAGTGCAATCTTGTCTTCCCGCGGTTCTTTAGCGTGCACCAAACGCATAACTACACCACCATTTTTGGCATTTCGCCCCCATCTAGAAAGCGGCATTCAAATCCAGGACATGATCGTGCCTCCTCTAGCTTCGCAACGCAACTACGAAACCACTATGCTAGCCCGGCGGGTCGGATAGCAATTGTTCCTCTCACGAACCTCGCTCCACCTTGAGAGTTTCCGCAGAAGCACTCTGGGAATACTCTTCATCACATTTACAGTAGCTTGACGCGGCGGAAAGGCTCTTTACATGCAGAAACCATCCAAATAATGGCAGACGCCGAAGCTGAGAACTTGTAGGCATTAGTGCAAAGGCAGCTAGCCTTAAAGCAAAAGGTTACACATGGCCCAATGCTGAGCTGAGCATATATAAAAAGTTTTCACCACGGAAATTAAATAAAATGAAAGGGATGAGTACTTTAACCGAGCACTGAACAGGAATAAACCCAGTTCAGTCTCGCCCCCCCCCCTTTTTTTTTCTTTTTTCGCCGTAAGCAATATCGTAGACTTGCGAGAGTTTGCAGCTCATCTGGTCTTGGTGCTGTTAGAGAGGCACAAAATTAAATTAGAAAACAGGCACCACAATATTTCTTTCTCACTAGTTCATATTTCAGACAGGAAACCCTCTGCGTGGGCGGAAAACTTCGCACTTTAATATTGAGCAGTAATCCCAAAGTTTACTTCGGGACCGTTCTTGCGCGCAAATTCAAAGCGACGCAACCAAAGTTAGTTTTTAAAGTTGAAGCGTGGATTCGATAACTATAGTTGTTAAAGTTGGTGCTGGAAGTATGTTTAAGAAAAAAAAAGAGACGATACGTTCGGTTTCTGCTAGTTTGTACAAGCCCACTGCTTGTCCTGCACTCGTGAGGAGTCAACATACCAGAGAAAACTGACGTTCACCAGCGCTGTTGAGCGTATTCCTAAAAGCAGACCCGTGTACGAGTTTTGACGAGTCAGGGGTGCTGCGATCTGTCTGCGAGGTGGCGATGGCGACACCGCGAGAAGTTATGCCCAACAACATACACATAAAAAAGTACGTGCGTCTGATAGCGAAGGAAAAAAAGAAACCCACAAAATACAAACAAACAAACATAGCGATCAGCGGGAATGATCAGCAGGAACAACCAGTATGGTAACGCAGACCCTCAACAAGGCACATCTGAACAAAAATTCAGAGATCCCCAGAAGTGTCTGGCGGCTTTCAAAAGAATCATACGTTTTGAGTCGCGTTGATGAGATGGTAGCGTTCTGCCATCATGAGATTAGCGTCTGTGAAGTAGACCTTGCAAATTTTCGTGGCGGCATTGTTCAACTTTTGCCTAACTGTATTTTACCGGATTATCAATGGTATTAAAGTATCGCTTGGCGTAAGGCGTGCCTACTGTATCCCTAAATGTTTTGTTGATATCGCCACTTTTAAATAAAGAATGCCTGCCTCATCCGGTTGTACCCATGATGCGATTTGTGCAGTAGGTGGCCGAATCTACAGGATCCCCAGCGATTACTTGATAATGTACTCTTGAAAAGAAAAGTTACAGAAATATCCCTGCGTTTTCATGAACTTCAATTGCTTTATTTATACGTCCTATTGAAATTAAATTGACTGCCGTGCGTTACTTCTGTAAGGGTACTACAGAAGGGTGGATCCTTGACTTAGGCAACCTAAGAGTACGTTGAGACGTGTGTGTAGGGCAGGCACTTGAGTTGTAAGATTAGATTTTGAAAGACCGGTGGTTGTGTTTACGGTTACTGTTGTTGTTTGAGCGTTGCATATCTTTTGGGACACTAGTTCGCCTAATAAGGGGTTAGACACCTGAGTCGCACTTTTGGCAGTGTTTTGCTTCTACAAGGTGACAACATTTCTGGTAGCCAGGCTCCCTGTATTTCGCTTTATCGATTTCCATCATATATAAAAAATGGCACCCGATACCAATTACGAGTCCCCCTGCAGACATTTTATATACCGAAGGCCAACTGGAAACTATACATTGAAGTTAAAGCTTCTTGCGTGACGCCAGTTTACATAACAGTGTTATGCGACCTACAGCTAAATTAAAGTCCCAATGTTTCTTCGTAGAAAAGATGCCGTTTTCTTTTCTTGTGAGTCGTGTATATAATAAAACTACCTTGTCTGACACAAGACGAAAGGGGCTTAACCCAGTGGCCCAATATTTTATGAATCATATCCTGAGAAGCCAACAAACAGACGCCAAGGACAACATAATGAGTTGCACTTACTAAGTGAATCAAAGAAACGATAAAAAAGGGCAATGAAAGTGGATGCAAAAGCAAATTGCCGCAGGTGGGGAGCGATCCCACGTCTTCCCATTACGCGTGCGATGCTCTCTTAGAGCACGTCCTCTTATTACGCGTCTTAGCACTATGCTTACGATGCTCTAAGAGAGCATCGTACGCATAATGCGAAAACATGCTCTAAAAGAACATAGCACGCTTAATTCGAAGACGTGCGATTTTCCCCCGCTTGCGGCAAGTTGTTTCTTCAACCACTTTTGTTGCTATTAAATTAACGTTTCCTTAATTCACTTAGTAGGTACGACTAATTTACCCTACGTTGTGATTGGCGTCTTTGTTTGTTGACTTCTCGTGATTTGCCTGACACGGTAACTTGTGCCCGCAGACGCGGCAGAGATCTAGATAAGATTGAATACTCGTTGCTTTTTTCTTCAGCAGTCAGAGCAAAACCCGTGGACTTTCCAGCTACCAAACTATAAAAAAAGGCACTATTTTCCACCTATAGAATATGCGAATGTTAATTACCTTTCTTTTTTCAATTTTCATGGTTCCTATAGCGCAGGGAGCTTGCGCGGTATGTATGTTGGCGTGTTTTTTTAATTAAACTAGGAAGTGCGAACTCGAAAACGAGAAGGAGGTTTATTTTTACATCTACATGCATCCGGAAGTACTCACTGAAAGGCTAGTAGCTTATATATAGCGTGGAAATAATGCTCAAGCCTTTTCTGTCACGCCCATTATCAAACTCAAATCACTCATATACGGACCTACATTGCATTACTAAGCCGTAATCTATCCGAGAAAGGTCGTGAGCACGTATAATAATTAATTTTCCCTCAATGTCACTACTTCCACTACAAACTGGTTGCCATTATTCAGAGTCCCTTGGTTGGCCTGTCACAAGCATTTGTGGCCGACAGCCATTCCTACGCCGCTCCCTATATGTCCACCCCAATGATTTAATGGTTACATAATTTTAGAGCGCAGCTCTTTGGCGTCCGTTCCTGGGTTTCGCGTCGTCGTCGGCGTCGTCGTCGACGGCGTCGGCCTCGTAACCAGCTCGCCTCCGCCGCCGCGCTCCGCCGCCGCGCATGCGCCGCTGCTCCGCCGCCGCGCATGCGCGCTGTCGGCTCTCCGGGCGAGGGAGGATGATGGAAGGGAGGAGGAGAGACTGTGGAGGAGGGCTGGCTACACAAATGGCTCTTTGGCGTCCGTTCCTGGGTTTCGCGTTGTCGTCGGCCTCATAACCAGCTCCGCCCCCCTTTCATCCCCCCAGCGCTAGCAGCGACCGACTGATACCGCTTTCGTGAGTCCGCTACCGCACTCACGAAAGACGTCGTGCACTTCCTGCAACTCGCATTAACCGTCCATCGATCCACACCGATGTTAGTAGTGGGGGACTTTAATGTTGACATAAAGACAAACAGCAATTTCCTAACACTTATGCGGGAGAACATCCCGTTCCTCTCGCTCGTAACGCGTCCCACGGCTGTGACAACCTCGCGAGGCACTTGTATAGATCTCGTCTTTGAGAATCAAGCATTGGTGTACCAAGTCGAACATATATCAGTCTATTTCTCCGACCACAAAGCTTCCTTCATGACTGTCAAGAACTGTTAATGGAGTCTTTGTTAAAGGAATACGTGTGAAAAATAAAAAAAAATTCTGTGATAGCGCATACATGTGTTGCTCGATTTCTTTGCCTCAATCTATCGAAAAGGTGAAACAGCTTATTTGCTGCGCTCAAATTTCGCATTAGGAAGTAACGTAATCGTCGGTAATTTTTTTTCTAGTTAACTCGTTAGCAGAATGAGATTGTAGCTTATCATTGAACCTAGAACCAGTCGTGGCACGAAGCACAGGTGTTTGACGGAAATATTCGCCCTGCACGAGAACATAGTGCGTGAGCAAATTCTGCAACAGGCACATTTGTGTTCTAGCTAACACTTCCGTGCAACATAAGTATAGACAGTCCGTGAAACCTCTCAAATGCTAAGGAAACCATTTTGATTTTTCGCCAACAATTTAGATACACATTTGAGGAGTTGCTGCTACGCACTAGATTTCTTGAAAACTGATATGCTTCGCATCTTGTTCGAATTTAAACTTTATCATTAGAAGCTAATTGTTTCCGCAGTCAGAGCTATATTAGGTAAAACTTGGTTTTATTGCAGTATTCATCAGCTATGCAAACATGATTTCTGACCTTCGTTCACACTAGTTATATGTCACGGAAAAAACATTATCGTCTTCATATCTGCTGTGCATTGTTGAACATTTACGTAACGTCAAAATTGGAACAAATCGGCATTGTTGAATATTCATTGATCGTGAAAGTTGAAACAAATAGGGTAAAATATAAAGGGTGCTAACTTTACACTGGAAGATACGGTATTCTCAATCAAAACCTGGATCTCCAGGTTTAAACACCGCAAGATTTATAGATGGTTTCCTGGCGTAAAAAAGTACCTCTCTCTTTTTCAGGTTGTTAAAAACTTCTCTATGGCATTTGGAATTCTGGTCGCCTTTCCACACAGATGCGGTTGGATACATACCGTGGATGTAAAAGACACGATTTCGCTTTCCGCTCCCGAAGACACCATTTACGGAAGGCTGTCTTGATACTGACTCAGTCGCTGTGTAAAATTACTGTCACATGGCAAGGAGTGTATTGGAAACCTATAGCTACAATTGAGGCAGGACATGTCCGTAGATAAAAAGAAAATGATGAGAGAACTTCGTTTTCATTTCTTCATTTGAGCGGTGTGTGAAGCAAGAGGAAATGAAGACAGGTAGCGTTTCTCTTCTGGTGAAGACAAGCACAAGCTTTACTTGTGCTTGTTCTTTACTTCTTTACTTCTTTACTTCTAACATATTAATAATCCGAATTTATATACTTATGGGCGACGCTAGATGGTAAGCGGAAGAGCTATTTGATTTACGCAGCTTTATCCAGTGCATCGGCTTTCTTCAGAGTTTTCAAAAGGCGCATATAAATATAAACAAACTTTTCAAAAACATAATCTTCGCTTAGCGTATTCTGTCTGTATTCATTAGGCTTGTGCAAATAGTCAATATTTTCGAATATTCAAATGAATATTATTGCATTCGATATTCGCTTCGTGTCCTACTTCAGCATTCTATGTTTGCGAAGTAAGAGATACCATCGAATATACGCATTTTCTCGTATAATCTGCCTCCCCGTATAAACCGCACCTCCATACCTCGGAGAGAAAAAAGAAGTTGGCGTGTATATTATGGGGAAATATTCGCGTACAAATGTCAAATGTTTGTTCAAAACAGGTTTTTTTCCGCGCACTATAGCGGGCTGGAATATCCTTCAAGAATCAATGGCAAGGTCGCCAAATTTCGTTCAGTCTATCGAAGAGCATATTTTTTGTTAGAATTCCTGAAGGCCTCCCTTGTTACTTCTATTCTTGGGCTTGATTATCCTAAGGATACATGTTTTTGTACGACGAAGTCTTTTGTACAAGAACCACGCATATTATTGTTGTCTTGACACGATCTGTTAATGGTTATCATCGTTACCAAGATGAACCTACTTCTTTTTGCGTAAGTAAAGAACTAGGCTATTTTGTTACCTCTGTTGAAACCCCGCACCTGTGGCAGAGCTTTATGCAAATCGCAGAACTATTCGAAATTAGTCGACACTAATTACTATTCGCTTCGACTTCA
Source organism: Dermacentor albipictus (assembly GCF_038994185.2). Lineage (NCBI taxonomy): Eukaryota > Metazoa > Arthropoda > Arachnida > Ixodida > Ixodidae > Dermacentor > Dermacentor albipictus. The sequence goes on from NC_091828.1 coordinate 109,477,495, forward strand.
CTTCGCCCCAAAAGAAATCGATAGTCGCCCATGCTTAACATTCATTCTTTTTCCGTATCACAGAGCCGTTGCCTATCCTCAAAGTCTTGTTCAGTGGCTCTGCTCAAATACGAAACTACTAATCGTTGTGCCGCGTACGAGCTTGTGCCTGACACTTTCCCACACTCCCATTACCGGGGTGGCTGCAGATAACCTAATGCGGCCAGACGCTACCACCACTCCTGAATACGTAATGCGCGGAAGACTTTCGCAGCAGCTAGCACTACACTGGCAGCTCCCCGCGAAGCCGCCATCACGTGGAAAGCAGCTTCGTCGACCTTGTTGTCTCTGCGATTTGTTGGCGGCGGTCTTGCAGAATATCGGGAGCCCCGAGAGGTGGGAGAAACGGGCGGAGCGCGATTAATCATGCAGCACTGCCATCGCGCAGAGGTGAAAGAAGGCATTTCTGTCCTGACACTCGCCGAGACAACCCACGCCCAATTTTTGAAAGTTGTATGTGTCACGGAGAAGATGCTGCTTGGTAGCAAAATATTTACACGTTGCTGCCTTTGCGTAGATGAACATTGGGATAATCTCGGCAGAATATAGTAGTAGTTGTGGTTTGATGCGGGAGGTACGGCCTATTTCTGAAGCCGAAAAGGGAGCACTGCACGGCGTCAGGAGAAGGGGTTGTGGGTAATAAAGATGAGACGAAGGGAAGAGAAGGAGAAGCAGTAGGAGTCTCGTCCGTTCGTGGAAGAGGACCATGATGAAGGCAGTGGCAGGCGGTGCGCGGTCGCTTACCGGTAGGCACGATATATTATTTTTTACCATCGTTTTGTACAAGTACTGCCCCTCCTTCTTGCGGTAACATGGCCTGCAGTATTTATAGATAGATGGATAGATAGATAGATAGATAGATAGATAGATAGATAGATAGATAGACAGACAGACAGACAGACAGACAGACAGACAGACAGACAGACAGACAGACAGACAGACAGACAGACAGACAGACAGACAGACAGACAGACAGACAGACAGACAGACAGACAGACAGACAGACAGACAGACAGACAGACAGACAGACAGACAGACAGACAGACAGACAGACAGACAGACAGACAGACAGACAGACAGACAGACAGACAGACAGACAGACAGACAGACAGACAGACAGACAGACAGACAGACAGACAGACAGACAGACAGACAGACAGACAGACAGACAGACAGACAGACAGACAGACAGACAGACAGACAGACAGACAGACAGACAGACAGACAGACAGACAGACAGACAGACAGACAGACAGACAGACAGACAGACAGACAGACAGACAGACAGACAGACAGACAGACAGACAGACAGACAGACAGACAGACAGACAGACAGACAGACAGACAGACAGACAGACAGACAGACAGACAGACAGACAGACAGACAGACAGACAGACAGACAGACAGACAGACAGACAGACAGACAGACAGACAGACAGACAGACAGACAGACAGACAGACAGACAGACAGACAGACAGACAGACAGACAGACAGACAGACAGACAGACAGACAGACAGACAGACAGACAGACAGACAGACAGACAGACAGACAGACAGACAGACAGACAGACAGACAGACAGACAGACAGACAGACAGACAGACAGACAGACAGACAGACAGACAGACAGACAGACAGACAGACAGACAGACAGACAGACAGACAGACAGACAGACAGACAGACAGACAGACAGACAGACAGACAGACAGACAGACAGACAGACAGACAGACAGACAGACAGACAGACAGACAGACAGACAGACAGACAGACAGACAGACAGACAGACAGACAGACAGACAGACAGACAGACAGACAGACAGACAGACAGACAGACAGACAGACAGACAGACAGACAGACAGACAGACAGACAGACAGACAGACAGACAGACAGACAGACAGACAGACAGACAGACAGACAGACAGACAGACAGACAGACAGACAGACAGACAGACAGACAGACAGACAGACAGACAGACAGACAGACAGACAGACAGACAGACAGACAGACAGACAGACAGACAGACAGACAGACAGACAGACAGACAGACAGACAGACAGACAGACAGACAGACAGACAGACAGACAGACAGACAGACAGACAGACAGACAGACAGACAGACAGACAGACAGACAGACAGACAGACAGACAGACAGACAGACAGACAGACAGACAGACAGACAGACAGACAGACAGACAGACAGACAGACAGACAGACAGACAGACAGACAGACAGACAGACAGACAGACAGACAGACAGACAGACAGACAGACAGACAGACAGACAGACAGACAGACAGACAGACAGACAGACAGACAGACAGACAGACAGACAGACAGACAGACAGACAGACAGACAGACAGACAGACAGACAGACAGACAGACAGACAGACAGACAGACAGACAGACAGACAGACAGACAGACAGACAGACAGACAGACAGACAGACAGACAGACAGACAGACAGACAGACAGACAGATACAGGCAAGTGCTGAAATGTAGTCAAAGTTTTTCGCGACTTTTGCTTCCCGTGAACCTGAGACTGGCGCTTGTGTGCGGGTAATGAAGACAACTTGTGTGTATGCGCAATTTTTCATAGCGTCTCCTGCAAAACGTTTTCGTGGTGTAGTATCAGAGATACTTCTCTTGGAAAGTAGCGCAAAAGAAACGTAGTGACAGTGATGGTACGGAAAAGATTTATTTACTGACACTGGTCGCTAAATATGTAGGGTGCGCACGAACCAAAGAGCACATGCGTGAAACATGAACAAGAGAGACCTTCGCAAAACAATGGAGGCTTGGTGTGATTAGCAGTCATAGAACAAAGAATGGTGCTGAAGCCAACGTTTCGACAAAGAGGCCTGTCTACGTCAGCACAATTGATACTTTCAAAGGATTTAAGTGTTGGTTTGTAAGCAGAATGAGAGGGGGGGGGCGTACTCTACGAATTTGCAGTCATCTTCTCAAAGGCCTAATCCACACATTTAAGTGGCATCCGGAAGAGCGCTGGACTGGAATGTCCACATCAATCAAGATTGGAGGTGGTATTATCGAAACCGCGATATCATGTGCTTGGTTGGACGAAAGAATGAACTCGGAAAAGGGACACTTCTAAGTTAAAGCGGAAACAAAAATTGTGTTTCTTCTTCGTTAAGTACAAATGAAGGCGGAAAATTATTTTACAGACAAATCAGCTACCACTATGTTCTATTGATATCTCGAGAAATCAAATACATGGAAACGGGACTAAATATCTGCGACGACGCAGTGTTTTAAACGTTTAAAAATTGCATTCGAATTGCACACGAATATTAGATGCATTCCACGGGCTTATGAATGGTGGTCACCACAAGTTTCGCTGTTATTAAATAAAAAAAGCATGACTAATTGATTTTAAAGTAGAACGTCTTTCTTTTGCTACTTCCCAGAATTTGGATTTTGTTGTCCTTCACTTGCAGGATATATTTCCAGATATACGTACAAAACTTGTGCCCCTGCATCTGGGCTGGCTGCAGCCTTGCCATGTAGATGACTTTGGTCACCGGGTATTTGCCCCGTCCCGGCCGCATCAGCCGCATTTCAATGCAGGCGAAATGCTAAATACGCCTGTCTGCTATGCTACGGCTGCAAGTGAAAGAACCGCAGGTGATCAGAATTAATCTGGAGTCTCAAACTATGGCTTTCCGCATAACCATATCGTGACTTCATCGCGTAAAGCCCCAGAATTCAAATAAATTTTTGGTGTGTGTCCTTGCTGCTGGCTGCTGTCTGGCCCAGTACACAACTTCGGCCGCTGGTTATGATGCCAGTGGGTCTGTGACACTGGCTATGTTCCCATACTTGGCTGATTACTCGAAACTGATGTGCCACTGTGACACATGGAGTACCAATGCATTTAGCCTTGCATTTAACTTTGTGCGTACAATTCTCTCGGCAATTCTCTCGAAGGCTCGTACAATTCTCGTCGACGTTTTTTCGTCGACAAGAAATATATAGCGCCTTCTCCCTCGGCACCCAAGTAATCGCCACAGGCTCGTGTCAGCCGTTCGGCTCGTGTCATCTGCTACAGCGGCGGCCTCGCCAATTCAAGCAAGTTTCGCATGATTTATATTCCAACATTGCGTTGGATCTGCATGTTTTTTTAAATACCATTTCAGTGTAAGCTGAACGTGGTGGCTACTCTTAGGGAACTTCAAGATCCAGGAACATTGCCAGCTGGCTTGACTTCTGAGGCTGTGCAATTGACCATGTAAACATTACGGGGAAAATGCTAATAAACAGATCAACTAATCGCATTGAGCACAATGTGAAGGAAACAAGTCGTCAGAGGGGACAATTTGTCTAACATGTCCGAGGAAAGATCGGTTCAGCCGGCCAGACTTTAAAGCATTAGATAGAGCCGCGATCATGCCTTACCTGAACCAATAAAACACATTTCTTTGGGGCTGAAATGAAAAGCGAAATTGCATTGCCTGTTTCCCGTACTCAATATAAAGAGACAGAAAGAGATCAGCAAGGGAAGGCTGGGAGGATAACCATTTGCACGTCCGCTTTGTTACCCTGCACTGGGGGAAGGGAGCTGAAGGGTGAGAAGAAAACAATATTGGAAGTTGAAATATAACTTAACTTCAGGAGACTGCCGCTGCTTTTGGTGGTATCATGGCGCATTTTAGAGATTCTTCTTGTTTGTAGCACTTATAACACAAAGCGCTTACTGCACTATGGTATCGTTAGGCGGAAGTAACCATGGTAAGTTGTGCGCATATTGCGTAGTTTGAGAATGCTTATGCGATTCTTCACGCAAGAGTGAACATTGATGAGTAAGCTTCACTGTGAACGCGCACATTTATATCGTACACCGGGACTGCTAGTTCCAGAAAGAACTCCTGAAAAAAGTACATTTCGACGCTATTTGTTTGGACCATTTAAGAGGTAAGCGTCCCGTTTGCATATTCAGCAGCTGTAAATTTACTCGGAGAAAGCGCAACATCCCCCAGAAATGGCCAGTACACTACAGATACTGCAGGAGTTTTCATCTATATGCATAATTTTTTTCACTTGGAACGTCTACATGCTCCCGGCTGAAGCAACGTTCCCGTGCAGAAAAACCGGAAGGACCTTCACGTTGCTCGTAACGTGGTTTAGTGAGAAAGCCGAGTCAATAAGAAAGTTGCTCGCTGAAAGTTGATGGCTTTTTGGGGGGCGCAATTTTTTAAAGTGCACTTTGCATCAGCTCTCTTCGTTGAAAATGTGCCACCAATGTTATTCATTGCCTCCCCCCTGGCACCGTTCTGCACTCAAGAAAGGGTAATGTATGCATCGTCCTCGTGCACTTCCCGAATAGACTAGACAACTTCGGCCAGGCGGCGGTGCTTCGCCTAGCGAACAGCGCCCCCTTCTTGGAAAAAATTCTCCTAGGTGGTCGCAGCGGCACCACTAAGGCGGTATAGTTTGTTTACATGGCGAATGCGTGTTCTCTCTTGCTGCTCGTTGAAGTTTCTACGCTGTCTTGAATGGTAGCGCACGAAGTGGTCGAGAAACTGTAATGTGTAGGCATCAGTACCGTTGGGCAGAAAGTGTCTGAGACACAGAACACTTTTTCTCGCGTCGCTAACTTTAGGAAGTGCAGGCATCCGCTGGGTTTCTCATTTAAAGCGTCGAACAAAATGCGGACATTTGAGACAGCGGGCGCCAACTCTGTTTCGTGTGAGAGACAAAAAATCATCTGCAAGATTCAGCTTGACGTATACGTCAGTCATCGGCCCAGAAGCTACTGTGATGAGGAAGATGTGAAACAAAAACAAGTACTCTTTATTCCGCGCCGATGTCAAGGACAATAATAACATTTCTTTTAGGCTAAGTGCACTTCGTTTGGTAGGTGCGCGTGCATATAAGCGACCACGTTATTTAAAAATGTTATTCTGCCCAAGTATTGTGCGAATAATAAAAAAAAAGCTTTGTGCACGGCTCAACACTCAACTCAACACTCGATCGGCGCCCGGCCCAGACCGGGTTACCAACAAGACTCTCCGAAACCTAGACGACGAGTCAATCTCCCGACTCGCGGCCTACGTCAATGAGTGCTGGCGAGAGGGTTCCCTTCCCGAAGCGTGGAAACGGGCCCGCGTTATCATGATTCCTAAACCTGGCAAGCAAGTTACGCTCGATAATCTAAGACCGATTTCGCTTACGTCTTGCGTCGGCAAAGTCATGGAACACGCAGTTCTCACCCGCGTGACCGACTTTCTCGAAGATCATGACGCGTTCCCGCACACCATGCTAGGATTCCGCCGCAACCTCTCCGCACAGGACGTATTGCTTCAACTTAAACACCAGATCGTAGACGACACTACCAGCTCCACTAAGGCAATTCTAGGCTTAGATATTAAAAAGGCCTTTGACAGTGTTAAGCACGAAGCGATCTTAAAAACAATTAGAACATTAGGACTAGGCCAAAGAATGTATAATTACGTTAGAGACTTCCTCACGGGCAGGCGCGCATGCGTCGTCGTCGGTGACGAGGAATCACCGGAATTTCAGACGGGTCCGTGCGGCACGCCGCAAGGATCCGTCATATCACCATTACTCTTTAATTTAGTTCTACTTGGTCTACCCGAGAAATTAACAGAAATAGAAGGATTACATCACAGTCTCTACGCGGATGACATCACCCTCTGGGTTCCCGGAGGGGGATGTGACGGTCACGTCGAGCGAACGCTACAGGCAGGAGTAGATGCGGTTCAGAATTACTTGCGTGGAACGGGCCTCGAGTGCTCGGCTACCAAGTCCGAACTCTTACTCTACAAACCCACAAGGAGAGGTCGTAAAACCCTGCGCGAACAGGAACGGGAATATTCCAAAATACGCATTACATTGGCAGATGGTACTCCCGTACCGCACGTAGAGAAAATTAGAATCCTAGGGTTACACCTGCAGGCAAACGGCCATAACGGAGAGACGGTGCGAATACTTCGTCGTTCGGTAGATGACACCATCCGACTCTTGCGTCGCATCACGAACAGACGCAATGGTATGCGTGAAGAGTGCGCGATCCGTCTCGTGCAGGCGTACGCGATAAGCCGCATAACGTATGTTGCCCCCTACCTGAGGTGGATCGGGTCCGAAAAAAACAAAGTCGAATGCATGATCCGAAAGGCTTTCAAGAGGGCGGTCGGCGTTCCACTCAACGCGAGCACCGACAAGTTTCTAGAGCTCGGAGTTCACAACTCTCTCAACGAGTTAATCGAGGCGCACGACATTGCGCAATACGAACGATTATCCAGGTCAAAGGCAGGTCGATGCATCCTCGAGTCGCTCAGCATCGCGTACCACACTCAGCATGGAGAAAAGATGGCGGTTCCCGCCTCTGTTCGCGACCGCCTGATCATCCCGCCGCTTCCCAAGAACATGCACCCGACGCACCACGCCGGGAGACGCAACAAACGAGCAAGCGACCTTGAGAAGAAGTTTGGTAACAGCAACGAGGCGGTGTACGTAGACGCGGCGCGATATGGAGGAGGGAGAAGCGTGCACGCGATAGCGGTTGTAGACCGCTCGGGTAGGTGCCTCGCGAGCGCCACGGTGACCACGGGACACACGGAAGCGGCCGAAGAAGCCGCGATAGCCCTAGCGCTCGTCGCGGTGCCGAACGCTGCGATCGTGATCAGCGACTCGCAGGCGGCAATCCGCGGCTTCGCGCGCGGTCGTGTCTCGCGGGAAGCGGCCCGCATACTCCGAATTTCTGACGACGGGGACTCGTCTTCGCCCTCGCAACCCCAAAATTCTACGGTCTTCCTCCTCTGGACCCCGGCACACACCGATGTTCCGCTAGCGGGAAACGAGGCGGCCCACGCCACGGCTCGAGGTCTCACACGCCGAGCCGCCGCTGATTATGTGGCCGCCTCCGCCCCCGAGAGCGGGGCATCGGATCTGCCGGATCGGGACACTACAACAGAAACACAGCAACAAGAAACACACTGGGCGTGGGGCGATCGCCTAACCACGTTCAGAGACCTCACCCAACACTACAGACTCGAAAGACGCAAATTCCCGCCACCACACGATAAACTGAACAGGAACGAGGCCGTGACGTTACGCTTGCTCCAGACACACACCTACCCTAGCCCCGCTATCTTACACCACTGCTATCCGCGTTTGTACCCAACAGACGCGTGTAAAACATGCGGACGCAGAGCAACGCTGCGACACATGCTCTGGGAGTGTACCGGCAACAACGGTAATCAAAGCAGCTCCGTTGGCGACGCGTCCATAATCGCGGCTGTTGCCAGAGTAGAAGGCTCGAGCTCCGTTCTTCCCGACGCCGCCCCGGATGCGGGAGCCGCCGGGGACCTTCTCCGTAGGCGTCGCCGCCGCTGGGAGGCGGCTATCAGAAGTTCAGAGCTGGCAGACCAGCTCTGGGCCGTCCGGCAAGCCGAAGATGCCGCTCGAGTCCAAGAACTTCGAGCCGTCACCTGAGGCCACCACATCAAGAACTGCCGGACTATTCTTTACTAAAGTTTCTTCTTCTTCTTCTTCTTCTTTGTGCACGGTAGCTAGGTCTCACTGTGTCTAAGCAATGGAGCAAGGCATCTGGTTCACCTAAATGTCGTTCAGAAACTTTACCGCCGTTGCATTAGAAAACAAACATCATGCAGCTCGTATTTCTGACCTGGTGTTCATTGCGTACTTCGAAAGCGCTTACCTCTAATTCGTAAGAGTAAAGCATTCTGAGCAGAGCAATAAATGGTCGTTATTTTGGCGACCACCACGTGATGTTAGTGCAGAGACATGGAACAGCGTGTGAGTTGCTGGCAGACCAATGTAGTTTATCAACGACGCGTCACTACCAACTATATGTACTACTACTAATGTTGTTCATGCAACACACGGCTGCCTCCCATACCTCGGAAATAGGTAACAGAAGATGCTCATAATTGCACTTTCAATTTCTCCCCAGCGCACTCTATCCCCATTACAACACTTCAAAAACACTGAATTTTGCCTCCAACCATGACAACGTTTCTCCTCAGCTGGTCTGGCGGGGCACTGTATCTCCAAAGGGACCGAATCGCATGGGCACACCATGCATACGAAGCGTACGAAAGTAAATTTATCGCCGTTCCCGTAAGGACCCTTCGGTTTACCACATAACACTAACCTTAATTCTTAACCTCACCTATTCCTCAATTTCAAAACGTTTTTCCTGCGTACTACTCCATTTAATATACTCTTTCATGTTTTTACGTTTATATCAACCGCATGACCCCCTTTTCCCAAGTACACCCGCTGCCGCCAGCCTCTGCGCATGCCACCCTCCTATTTGTTATTCCGGTTTCGGTTCCCCCCTTTTTTGTTGGCTGTTTTAATTAAATATTTTTTTGAAACACCCTCCCTAACACATTCCAAAGTCCCGGACGCCAGCATACCTTTTGCGGCGCCTCAGCCGCACAGGGTATCGCCATTTCTGTATGCTGCCGTCACGACACCTACGTTAAAAATTAAATTATGGGGTTTTACGTGCGAAACCCACGATCTGATTATGGGGCACGCCGTAGTGGGGGACTCCGGAAATTCAGACCACCTGGGTTTCTTTAACGTGTACCTAAATCTAAGTACACGGGTAATTTCGCATTTCGCCCCCATGGAAATGTGGCCGCCGTGGCCGGGATTCGGTCCCGCGACCTCGTGCTTAGCAGCCCAACACCATAGCCACTGAGCAACCACGGCGGGTAGATACCTACGTTGAGCTACTGGGGCTAACGTCCCTTGAAAGACCATGCCGCTGCCTTCCAGTTGCCCCATGCATTTGACCCCAGACTCCTTGTTGCCGTTCTCAGCTCCCTCAAAATTACTCGGCGCATCCGCTGCTACGCTGCTAAAGTCACTCTTTCAACTGATGTCTTTGTGGGTCTTTTTTGTTACTCGCGCACTGACTGCCTGACCGGCTCTTCTAAGCCACAAAGACATGCCGCCAACGACACCCCTCAATGCTCCCTAACCTCTCGCTTCCCCAACACCCTCCTATGCCACTCTTTTTATTTTCTTGTTCTTTTTGTTCCTATTGGACCCCCCCCCTTTTTTTCTTTTTTTTTCTTCTCTCCTTTGCTTTCTTTTCTTTTCTCCCAGCCTTCCCACTCTCCCGCCCTTGTCCCCTCTTCTTGGGAGCCACGGTCACACACGTCAGGAGACAGCGCTCATTCTCTTCGAAGTCTGTCCCTTTACAACGAGCTGCCACTGACCACAACCGCACGTGACGTCACTGCACTAACCCTTTAAAACTAACATGCCGAGAATGACAAAACCACTTTTGACGAAGATAGGTCCTCCTATCGAACCGTTGGCAAGCCTTTCTGAGGCACCTTATGCCTATTTATATACTTTACACCGCATTGTGCTATTCCATCTGTCAGCCCCTTTCTTGATTACGGATGGAGAGAAGGCATTCGAAAATGAAAATGCGCAGTTTGACTCTGCTTACGTTCCGGCGATTTTCACATCTGCGAATTTCCCTGAACTGTGCAGGATTACATTCGCGGGCTATCGGTGTTTGGTTTTCTCTTAGTCCTTGTGGCACTTAACGACGCAACGCCGCTGAGTGTCTGCAGTCTTTCGGGGTGACGAGGGCATGCTTGCAGTCGTGAAAACCCAACCAACAAGTAGCGCGTGTGTTACTCGATACTTTTACAATATCTGGATACTATCTGGATGCTTTTTACTATCCTAGGACGACCCTCGAGGTTCGAATCTTCCCGCTAGGGGTGCAATCGGCGCTGGTGTCACGCGCGGGAACTTCAAGTTGCTTCGTCTATAGGCAATTTGGGCTACCCCTGGTGACAGAGAGACCACTGGTGCGTGATGTACTTCTGCCCGGCATTGTAAAAAAACTGGTTTCCGCCTACCTCACTCCTATTGTGTTAGTACTTATGGCCTTCCTGCTTTGTACCAGCCGAGCCGATGTTCCCAATAGTAATAGTCGATATATAGCTAATTAACAGGAACTATCGTCGACCTACTATAGGCATTCATTATGTGAGCATTTAGCGACTATCAGCTGCTTATTGTCATTATAGTTAGCCATAGTACTCATTCAGAGCCTCATTAAGATGAACTGAAATAAACTTACTACAGACATTCCAAAGCCAGCAGTCCGCGCATATGATGTGCTCCCTGCCACCCAAGCCACTCCCCGTAGCAACAGTTCTGGTAGCCAGGAACCTGGAATAAAAGGTAACTTGCTATGAGAATTCGTGGTGAACACTTAGCGCTTTTAAAATGCTTCCTGCCATTCGAGCTACGGGCTATTGTAAACGTTCGGTAACCAAGTAACAGGAACAGAACGTATATTGCCGAAGAACTTCCAAAGTGAGCTATTCACTCTGCAGACGTTCACAAAATTTGCATCTTTGTCATGCGTTTCCGGAAGGCCACCGGACTACAATAGCAATTATTGGTTACATTCATGTTCAAAATTTTTTTATCTTTGATTATTTTTTTACCTATGATTATGTAACTTAAATTTGATCGACTTATTTACATGTTACAAGTCAATCTTGTTATGTTGAAACTGTTACTTTGATGAACCAGTGGTTTACATTTTGTCCATTCATGTTCAACGTGGAACGTTGTCTCAGCACTATCGCATAACTCTCCTTACCATTGCGTCAGGTTGCCTGTGCATCCTCCTAATACACTTCTGCCCTACATGGCCGGTGAAACGAAGTTTGGTAAAGTTTCCTCCTCAACATGAAGCGATACATGCCGCTAGCTCAATATTTACCTGAATATAAGCGAGCTTTTTCTTAGAGAGAAACCCGCCTACAAATTCGAAGGACCTTGCTTTCGAACTGCGCTTCTTCCTTATACTCAGGATTAACGTGAAAAAGCTTTTAGGCAAAATGCAGAGCAAGAGCCATCTGAAGTACCCTCCCGTCTACACGAAATTATTGAAGTACGTTTCTGTAGACTCAGTGTGCGATTGCCTACTCCTCTCACTTTTATATCTCTGTTCCTCCCTACTTCTGTAAACATTTTCCTAACCTTGCGCAACTACGCACCAAGAACTCGCCTCAACCCAAACAGACCGTAACCAGAGAAATAAAAACGTGCATATTGGAATAAGCTTCTCACTTTACGCATAGTTTGATCTAAGCAAACTCTAATTAGGCCATTTCATATAGTCACGGCCGCCCCACCAGCACCTGAAGGCACTTCCCGTTCCCGTATAATGCACTGAAATTCTTAGTCCCACTGGATGTCCTCTTGGCTTCGTAAACACGCGGCGCCCAAATCTTCCACAGAATGTCCCTTCCTTCTCTCGGCAAGGATATTCATTTTAAGGCACCCTCGCCCTCACTCTGCCATTTGCCCGGAACTCTCCAAGCATTCGTGCCTAAACGAGTTAGAAAAGCGAGCTGATGAGCCTCTAAAAAGGTCTCATCCAGACGCGGGCTCGTTCTGGCTGGAGAAGCGCTCGAATAGGAACCCTCAGCTGCGAGAGTTTTAAACGAGGTGCGTTCAGTCGGCTCAAGACGTTCTCTGAGAGTTCCGTTTGCGTTCTTTGCAACTTATTTACTCGCGGGAAAGAAAAAGCTGCCCGTATAAGCACAGCGTTATTCCGGCACACACTCAATTGCTGCGTACTTTGCCGTGATGCGCCTGCACCCCCACAAGTGCATGTGCAGATTCCAGTATTTTTCTTTGATGTTAGAGAGTTTTAGCTTTGCGGCGTACGTGATGCTTTAGGCAATATGCCGATGTGGCGCTTTTAAGCGCATCCCACCGTATAGCCATGACGAGACTGAAATTTAGCGTACCGTCATCTCACGTTTAATGCTAACCCGTACAGTCAAATTGTAGCTACAGTGAAGAATTACACTTTTATAGCGCTTCTTGTTGCGAAGACATCACGGACACTGGTGTTTTAGCATCATCAGCTAAGGTGGACATCGAATCTCTTTTACGGCTCCAGTTGTCATCTCTTTTGGTACAGCAGCGTCAAAACAACTAAACTGCTAATCTCATTATAAATGAAAAACATTTCTACTGCATTTATCATTTACGTTTAGGTGTCGCTGCATAGAGGGAGCTACAAGCGAGAATTTCGGTTGTAGTGGAGGTCTGGGCTCGTGTTCGCCATGTCATGTTATGACGCAATCGCGGTGATTTATGCCATGGTCAGTAGTATAAAATACACATGCGCAGTTAGACTAACATATTAGGTATCACACAAGGCTATAGCTCTATAATGTAGCCCCATCATCAAGGATTTATGAAGGGACGGATGGATGGATGGATGCTATCAGTGACCCCTTTGAAACAGCGTGGTGGGTTGAGCCATCAAGCTCTTATTATTACTTTGCGTAATGCTCTACCTACCTTATAAAAAAAAAACACGCACAATTTCCAGCATCAGACTTTCGGAACCCCTATTGGGAACTTTGTTTATGTACGCCTCCGTTGTTTCTGGTATACCTACTTTTCTGCCATCAAACTTCCAATCGCCCCTTACTAATCTTTATTGCGGGCATGTTCACTGAAGAAGAAAAAGGCATCGACTAGTGCGGACGTGGAAAGATCGGCTCCCGCTTTCGTAAATATTTTCGGTCTGTTTTTTGTGTCACCTACCACTGAAATGCACACCATTCGACACGGTTTCTTCTGAGGACTTCCTTCGGCGAGTGGCCCTCGCACAGAAATTGTGGAACTTTTTGTGCCGACCACGCCGCGGCGACGCTAGGCGCGGGTATGCTTAGGCCTACCCCGACAAAGAGGGGCATTATGTCCGAAGTAGAAATGGTGGTTGGAGAGGAAATCCCCTCCGAAGAAGCCAACAGCCCAGGCTGGACGCCAGCGTTGGGCAAGAACAAGAAATCCCGGCAAGAAACAGCAGTTTCAACGAGCAAGAAAACCCACGTGGGCTCGAAGATTGGCTGCCGCACGGGTGCCCCGCAAGGCGTGCTGCAATGCCTCGCAGCCTCGTCGAGGCTCCCCAGACTAACTAGGGAGCACATACGAATTATTGTCCGCCCAAGGGGCGGGCTTGACGTCAAGAAGATAAGCCAAATAAAGCTGGCTCAAGCCTTGGCCATGGCGGCTGCACTAGCCCCCACAGAAATTGAGGGCGACGTAATCTGCCCTAATTTCACTCAAAACGTTCTCGTCATCTCAACCCCGGAGAAGAAGAACGCCGCCGCTTATGCAGGGAACCAGCAAATCCGCATAAGCGAAGGACTATACAAAGCGGCCGCATACATCGCGGCAGACAACACGTGCAAAGCGGTCATACGAGGGGTCGACGCAGACATCAGCGAGGCCCAACTCCAGCGCATGATCGTCAACCATCGTAACCCGAAGGCTCTGGAAGTCAAACGAATTACAAACACCACCACAGTGGTCGTCGTCTTCGACGGCATGAAACTGCCTAACTATGTCATGTGCGGCGTCAGCCTTCTGCGCTGCACGCTCTACAAACGCCAAACCGAGGCGTGCTACGCGTGTGGCGGTTTGGAGCGGGCAAAAGATGGACCCATGCGGAACGCCTGATGTTACTGGAAGGGAAGAAGAGGTGGCATTGTTAACAAAAACAGCCTGAGAAAGGTTACATAGAAATCCACGGATCCAATGTATGATGTCGGGGTGAAGATATAACAGTGAAAGTTTGAGTAGCAGGCGCTCATGGGGTACTTTATCAAACGATTTCGCGAAGTCCAGGAAAATGGCATCAGTCTGAAAATTGAGTCTATAATATTAGTAAGAGTAGTACGTACGATGCAGGCAAAAAAATGAATCTAAGTTAGCATGTAGGTTGGCATCTAAGTCGTGCGCAAACATGGCCAGTTGAGTTTCACACGAAAAACACCCTGCGGGACATGCTGCGTAAGATTGAAGAAATTATTCGAATCGAGAAAGTCCATGATATGTCTGTAAATGACATGCTCCATGATTTTGCAGGGGACACTGGTTAAAAAAAATGGGTCGGTAGTTTAGCGGTGATTCTCTGATACCTGATTGGAAGACTGTAACGACCTTCCCGTATTTCCAATCTGCAGGAAGATCGTCCGTAGAATGTGACTGACCACAGTAAACACAAAGATGATGCACAAATCTTTTGAGTGTTCCTTAGAAACTTTGAGTTAATGTTATCGATTCCGGTGGATGAAGATAGTTTAAGTTCGTCAATTATGGCAGAAATTCCAGATGCTACAATGAAAATTGGAGGCATAACAGTTCCGAACACACTGGATTGTACAGAGGGTGGCATGTCGGTTTCTTTACTAAATAGGGATGCAAAGGCGGTGTTAAACATATTATCACAGTCAAAGTCGGTGGCCACTCCACCTGAGTCTTTTGTAAGAGCGAAAGTGCATGCCTGGTTTGGGTTTATAACCTGCCAGAATCTTCCTGTGTTGGTACTCAGCATTTTCGGCAAGTCAGCGTGGAAAAAATAATGCATAGCGTTGCGAATTGCCGGTAGGTATGTTTTTTCGGCTGTATAATATTTCAGCCACGCGTTTTCATTATCCCGTAGCTTGGCGGAGCCGAACAGGCGTTTTTTATTGTTTTATAGTCTTTTAAGTGTTTTAGTAAACCATAGTTCTTGAGAGCAGGCACGAAAACTAAATTTTCGGATGAATTTTTCAAATAATATATCTATTTTATCCCTAAATAACGTCAAGTTTTCATACACCAAGAGACAATGAAAATTTTGGAATCTTGAAAGAAAATGATTTAGTTCGTTATTTATAGCGGTGTAATTTGGCTTAATGTAGAGTTGTATAATCCTTTTGATGGTTTGTCGTTTTAGTGGAGTAATTATAATGTCGGCCTGAACTACATTGTGGTCAGTTATTTCTGGCAAGTATGAAACTGATTTTATGGTTTCAGGGACACTGGTTAGTATTAAGTATATAATGCTTTCACAATCTTCGGTTACCTGGGTTTGTTTGATATGACTTGAGTAAGGTTAAAATAAAGGCAAACATTTCTAAACTCGATTATATAACTCGATTCGATAATGCCACGTGGGAGGCAGGAAATGTTGCAAATATTGAAATATACAATCACATTGCAGCTTTGCTTAAACCGGGGAAGTGCCCTAGCGAGCTTTCCTCCTGCAGGTCGATCGTTTCAGCCAGTTACTCCAGCCAATTAATGAAAAGCATGGCCTTGTCGGCGTCCGCCAGTTTATTCGAGTAATACCGGCCGACGGTTCTTACTTACGTGCATGGGTCAGGGGTCCTATTGTTAGTACATGCGACATCAGCACAGCACTTAGCTGACATGTGGCACATAGAAAGTCGACATGGAGAAGTCTTATGGTTGTAATGTATATTACTTAAAGGTATGTACAAGCGAAGTTTTCAGCGGCGTCAATGATCGCATTTAAACTCAGTGTGAATTAAAAAAGTTTCTTCAAATTTTCTCCTAAAGCTGTGTCTTCGAGAATTCTCTAGAACTTTAGTTGTAGTAGCAACAACTTGATTTGAACGAGTTAGTTTGTTCTGAGTAAAACTTGAAGCGCGGGGAAGACGAGGACAGGAATCGAAAACAAACACAAATATACGAATCCTGTTGTGTTTCTTTTTGATTCATGTCCTCGTCATCTTCGATCGGCTTCAACATATACTGTAGAATCGTACGTTTTTCTTAGCGTAACTTCATCATACATGCAGACCCCCCCCCCCCCCCCCCTGTGTTGCAGCGACATGTCTGGGACTTCCCATTTTTTTAGAATTTGTAAACCTGCCTCTGCTGCAAACTTATGAGTGGCTTCTGTTTGCATCGACCGCTGATTCTGTTCCAGAGAGTGAGTCACGTGGTTTGCGCAAACTGAACAGCTCGGGTTTTAAAGTGGGTTGCTAACATATTCCAGAGCGAACGCGTTCTGGTCCGCTCCTACTGCGACCAGTTTTTCGTGCACAAGGTTTGTATGCATATGAGCAATGCGCAAGTTGCTGGCCAAGGAGCTCGCTCTATAGCACCAAGCTTAGCAGACTTTTTTTCCCCCGAAAAGTTTGAGTTACTGCAACGTGTAGCGTTGTCGGGAAGTTCCCGGTTCGCCATCGTTGCGGTGCGAAAACTTGACGACAACGGCTGAGAGGCAGGTGCACAAGCTGTACCGAACGTAATCCCTTATATATGCTGTCTGAGAAATTTCGCTGCACATACAGTCTTTCGCTTGCCAAAACCACTTAGAGGGTCTGCTCATGTTCTTTTCTTACTGCTCGTTCTGGAGATTATTGTTGACAAATAAGGACAAGTAGGCACCACCGCACAGAAAATATTAAAGCTGCGACTGGTTTTTTCTCGAATAGTTCTCGCATAGTTCACACAAACAATTCGCGATAAGCGTACCTATTGCACTAGAATGCATGGCGTGTAGCGCTTTAATTTCTCGCGAAAAGCAAACTATTCTAATGTTCTAATGTTCTCGTGCAGAATCCCATCAGATCGGGTATTGCATTCCCGGACAGCGTACGTCACGACGTCGTTTGACGTCTCCCAGTGGTCAATCGCTTTGTTAGGGACAGCAGCGTGAAGCTGAAATGTGACTCTCTGAAGCATTAGCGAAAACGAAAAGTTGACTACCTCTCATTTAAGTCCCTCATTTCTCAATGCACGCTTAGAGACGTGAAAACAAAATGAGATGGCCATTTTCCTTAACATTTACGCGATCGATGCTGAACCATCGGTCGATCGTCGTTTGCACGTTCCCTCATAGAATTGGTGACGTCACAAGGGTACAGATCACAACACAGACAGACGGGGCCCGTGAACGGCCTGGGAACTAAAGCCTAATTGTAAACGCAACGTGACATATATCGCGTAAACAAAAATAGCAACGACAAGAGAAATCACAATGACGCATTCGTGCGGGTAAGTTATAAAGAAGAACATAGCCCACAGATCACCCACTTTCCCGCTGACGCAAAGGAGTGAATATTTAAACATACTTCCCTGATTTATTTCAGCGTTACCTATGCAGATGAAAAGGAACTTTTGCTTGAGCTCTATTTGAGGGCTTCAAGAGGGACAAGATTTAATCTCTCCCAGTTTCCAATTAAGCGAGAAACCGGTTACTTTACTCGAAGCAAGAAAGTTCCCTGGAAGTCGTTGCCAAGAATACAACTACCGAGTGCCGTACTGGCGTGGACCTGATTTCTTGCCGATCTGAGTTGATGCCTCCTGACCGCGTCCTACCCTAAACGTTCCTATTGCACTTTCTTTCCCCTCTGGCTCATCATCCTTTACTCCCAACATTTATTACCCGGCTTCTCTACTTGACGCTCAAGCAGCATTCTTCATGGCGCGTGCAACGGACGTATGATCACTGCCGTTCTCTTTTATCGGCCCACTCTCTTTACTTATTTCTTTTGTCCGACTTCTTGGTGAGGGTACTATAATTTTATTCGCTTGTTTGGCTTCGGTTTCATGGTGACCTCTTTCCTCACACACTTACTTCTGTGCACCGTTTCTCCTTTAGCTGTCTTTTTTTTACCGCTGTTGCTTGTTGGCTTCATCGGTTATCTTGAGTGGCATGACCGTTATGTGCACGTCAGCGGTGAACTCCACCCACTGCACTTTTCTTGCATGATACTTTCACAGCCAGGCGTGCCTCAATGAACTCGTCGATGTTTCTTTTTTTATCACTGCACGGCTTTCTAGTTTCCAAGCGAAAGCGTCGAAAGCGTTACTTCTTTTCAGTCGCCACCTTAAGAAGTGCCCTGCCTTCGTCTATACAACATGAATATTCATCCAGAACCTGTAGCTCTTTTTTGTTTGATTCTGTAGATATTTCCTTTCACTTTTCTGTGTCACACAGCTTTCTTTTGTGAAGGCAAATTGAGACCGCCCCTGTCTGAACAATAGCCCGCAGTTCGGTAGGCTGGGCGTGCTCGCTTGCTTTCATTTTTGTCCACTTTCGTTGAACTTCAAGGGGGGCGATTCACCCAACCGTGTCTCCAGAAATACACCATTCAATTTTTATTTTTTTTTCGGAGGGGAACGCCTCTTGTGAGCTTCATGTTCTTTGGAGCTTTCGGTATAGCTGCACACGACCACTTTGTCGCAGGTGGGAGCATGAGTTCGTTCGTTTTATTCACTTCAAACCGCGAAACAGAGCCCACCTCACTTTCACACTGAAACCGTCGCGCCATAAGGCTTGTAGGCAGCGCTGGAAAATTGCTTGCAAGAGATCGTACACAGCGTCGTAGCTGAGCCATAGCCAAGCCACGACACAGCCAAGCCACGACACAGCCTTCCTTAACATATTTTGAAAAAACGCCGTTTTAGGCATTCACGCACGAAAGTATCTGGAACGCCACTGCATTTCTTTGCAAAATTTGGGAATCAATATCTCGAAACTGGTGTATCCTGAGAATTTGTTTAGTGCCTTGCGAACTGCACGGCTAGAATGTGTAGATTGTAATATGAGTCATAAGGAAATTAGTTAAAAAGTTTATTAGCGTTTTTTTGTTAATTAGTCAATTTGGCATTACTGTTTTTCGCGCAAGTGGCGTCTGTCGCTTCGAGTAGACCACCTTATGAAATAGAATTGCGCTATCTACCACAGGCAACGTTTAAGAATTTTCGAAAGTGTTCGCTGAAATTTTCTGTGTATAATAAACACGTGCTTTTATTTAGTAGCTCCGCAGAGCAATGTTTGAGCATGTTTTATATTCTACGGATAAATAGCATAAGAGAGGATACGCGGCCAATCTCCCTGAGAACGAAAATATTTTTTCTTTATTTTGGGTGATTATGCAAACAGAGCAAACTGGTTTGCACGAGTTGCAAATTAATAAGATTCCCTGAAATGTCAATTATATCACACGTGTCTTGCACCCTTATATAAGGTTAAAAGTTTCAGCATACTTTGACGGAGGAAAAAGATCCCTAAAACCAGAGGATAGCCTGTTCTCACCAGCCGGATCAGTCAGGGCCTACATAACAAATGGCCTTTCGGAGAGAAGCCTAATTAGGCAGCAGACGAGGCATAATTAGTGAAATGAACCGAGCACGGTTCTTCATTATTCGCGGTGGACTCTATTCGCTCAGGCTCTATCACATTATACGCAGGTGTGGCAGAACGCTTTCCAGAAGGATCAATAGCTTTTTTTGGTGTAATAAAGAAGAAAAAAAGACTTGCTGCCTAAAATTTCACTTTTGGTCACACATGTCTCGCGAATCAATTCTGCGTTAAGAAATTACGTATTTTATCTGTCCCCCCCACTCCATTTATACTTTATTTCCTGCACTTCTGTTTCTCCGAGTGAAAAGTTATCGCCTGAGGAAAACAGTCGTGGCTCCTTAATGATTCGTTCAATTAGTCAGCCCAGTTTTAGTGCTCAAGCCAACGAGATTGTAAACACGAGCACGAGTAATCTTACCGTGGTGGTGGAACTAGCTGAATATTTTGTATGTGCGTATGAAGCGGGCTAGATGGAATGCCAATCGCTAACCTAATTGAAACCTCACTATACGTACTATGAAGAAATGTATGCATATGTACACTGAGTGCGAATGAACAATACTAAGGAAATGACGGAGCAAAAGCAGATACGGGTGCAGCCGTTCGTCGTTATCCTCATTTGTCTATTGTCGATGGTAACGCATTTTCTTCTATGCTGTTTCACGGAAAAGCTTATTACGAGAGTCTGCGTATCTCTTGACCATGTTATATTACCCTTGGATAACTCTTCTGGAGTTACCTCGTAATTCAGACAAGTTCTTTTTACTTAACTTAACTGATTACTGGTTTACCGCAATAGTTGTTGTGGGCTCACTCCTCCTCTTCTCGATTGGACTACGACCAGTATGCCTCACTGGAATGACAGAATGCAAGGTCTATTATAATTGAATATAAAGAGAATAATAATAATAATAATAATAATAATAATAATAATAATAATAATAATAATAATAATAATAATAATATATTATAGAACTATATAAAGAAATAGAAACAACTGAATAAAATTGAAATCGATTAGTCAAATCATTTTTTTAGAAAGCTCTATGCTCTGTTAAAGGAATCATGCGCTGGGGGGCACATTATTTCCTAAATGTCTGCTTTTAATTCATTTGCAGTAATGATATTTACTTACAGTTTGCCCTATCATTGCCTGCTTCAGCAGAGAGCAAGGCAATTAGCCAGCATGTCCGTAGAGGAGCACAGGGGGCTACACATAATTTAAGGGGTCACTCCGCGCCAAGCGCCCTAGCCGAAAACTTGAGCTTCTCGGATTTGATAAAAGAAATTGAGTGCCCAAAATATAGTGTGAGAAGTTTTTCATTGTTTGCTTTAGCTTTATATGAATTATATCCTTAAAAGCAAAGCACTGAAACAAGTGCAAACAGTTCTTTTCTTGTAATCAGACAAACTAAAAACGTTGTCTCAATACATTTTGAAACTTTACTTTGCCCTCTCCTCTGCGGTCCCCTGCTTTATATTTATTGTTACAATTTAGACAAAATAATAGTATTGGTATCTGTAATTGTTTCTATAGAACGTTTAGATTTACTCGCTATTGCTTTGTCAGCCCTTTCTGGCAGTATTGTGAGGAAATAAATGGCTCAAATATTTCTCCTAGCAATAACCACAGAAATTTGAGCGAAAAATTAACATATATTGGGGAAAACTGAACTTGTGTCATGCATCTAGCTGTAACTTTCACATTGAGGCTATTTATATCACATATTGCTTATTTCATTGAAGCCCTCCTGACAATTTGTTTCAGAAAGTTTAATCGGAGGAATTTTTTTTCAGGTAAGAAAAGAGTTTTGAAATTTGATGCCTACTTTAAACGGCGTCATTGATTGGGTGATTAATATTTCTTTTGCGCTTTACCTTCACCTGGACAAGACATAGCGTAGGGGAGCCGAGAGGTGGGAATGTTGCATACTACGTAACGCGACAACAATCGTTCGTGTAACCAGGGGTGTTAACCTCCAAAAAAAGTTCCAAAAGTTGAAGGCGGCAGAATGCACCATTCTGAGCCTTAAGCTAAGTTACTTGATGAGGTGCCCATTACTTCTACGAGAAATCAAATCAATTAAGATCGGGTAGAAGTTTGGTCGGGGACCGAGTGGCAGGTGAGATGTTGCTCGAGACAAGCTCGAGACAACATGGCCAGCGGTGTGGGAGCCGGCGTTTGGCGATGTCAGCACTGTCATTTGCCATCGTTGGTGGCGAGAAAGGCGATGAAGTGGCAGGTACACACCATTGTCGTTGTGATACTGGTGCTGAGAGCATTGTACGCATACTTGCACGAAAGAGACCCGTGGGCAAAGTCTGAGGCCAGGGGCTGCGCAGAAGGGAACATGTGGGTCGACGAGACTGCATCGTGGCGGGTCGTGGAAAGAAGGCTGGCCCGATGAGGAAGGATGGCGTACGGGCGCTGGAAGAGATGCGCTTGGGGATGTTCATTAGGGTGTTGGCAGCGAGGAGTCGCGTACCATGCGGTCAACCGCAGGAAGAGGGCTGCACGTAGCACCGTAAAGTTCAGTGAGGCCTGTCGTAGCTCGTCGTAGGGGTTCGGGCCAGGTGATGCAACTCTGAGCAGGAGTTGGAGGTCAAGTGGCAGGACGTTGAGAAGTGGACGTTCGCCATCAGGAAGTTCGCCCCTTGAACTCCTGGATCGAGCTGTCCAGCTCCAGAGTCGCCTAAAACTGAGCGAACCATCAGCCGACGTGGAGGGATCGGAAAGGCAGCACTGGTGGGTTGAAGTGGGGCTCCGGGTGGTTAGCCATGGCAGCGTGTGGCTCGGTGAAAGGCGCGTTCTCCCGGGTCGGCACCGTCGAGTACCGAGGGGTTGCAGCGAAGTGCCCGCCCGAGAGGATAGGCTTAGCTGGCTTCTAGAACAACGTTGTGCGTGCCGAGATTGCGCATCGAGCACATGCTGTTATCCAGCCTTTATTTTGCTCCTCTCTCACCAAGGCGCAAGATGAGAGCGCTGACCTTAAGGTGCCCGAGTTGCAGAATAGGAGGAGGCTACAATAGGTTTATGATGGCTGAAGTATGTAAATAATGCTGACTGCATCGAAGTTAAAACGGTAGGCTTATTTGCAAAGGTAGAATAAAAAAAACTCATTTTTAGCGCATTGTTATCGCAACTAAGGAGCATTCTTGTGCCGATCAATTTCAGTCTGTTTAATGACAGTGGAGAGAGGCTCACTCGGGCCTCAACTCTGATGATCAGGACACACAGCCATTCGCTCTTTTTCAGTGACGAAAAATCAGCAGAGGCTTCAGTTTCCTTGCGAGATTTTACAGCATCCCTTATACGTTCTTCAATGTTTTTAATCGCATTGAAAGTGTGCTAGTTATGTTTTTTATGACCAGAGAGCTTATGCGTCTCCCGTCTTGATTTCCGTTTTTCCTCATAGCCAATATTTTGTCTTCACAGTAAGTAAACCACCATTTTGTTAACAATAGAATTTAAGTATCATTACACGGTCGTAGTGGCCCACATAAAGATCCTGGGTTGCGAAATATAACATACACATGATGATAATGACATATACAAATTATGTGTTGCAAAACAAACACGTGCGCCCGATCTCGCACACCAGAGTGCGATGTCGACGTGCTTACACGGCGACTGGAACCTAGTTTAGAAAACGAGAAGCCAAAAAACAGAATAGGCTCGTTCCTCACCTCATTTCCTTCGATACGATTTTCGCATCATTTCCCGTCTACGCGAAACGCGATCCATCATCTCTGACGCATCACTCCACTCAAAGTCAGTTGTACTCATCTCTTCCTTTTTGCAGTTGCTGTTTATTTCCCTTCGTAGACAAGTTGTTATGTAAGACGCTCAGAATGCCGTTGTTTGAGGTTGTTCAATAAATAAGATAAATAAGTTTGTCTTGCACGGCATGTCATAACCATAGCAGGAAGAGGTTGGTGGGAAACTTCAGGAAGGATAGCAATGATAGAGACTGCACGAGACTGACTAAGACATCAACACGCGTGGACGCGTTGTACCTTCCATGGACAATCAAATTTGTGCTTCTTCTGTCACGAAGCAATCACTGAAAGTGTACCATGATTGCTATGACCCTCTCACGGCGCCTGGAGATTTTCGCAGGCCATTTGAAAAGTTCTAGACCATAAATCACGCGACGACATACGCACTAGCATCGGGGTAATTTCTCATACCTCGTTAAATTTCACATGAAACTTGCGAGGGAAAAAATAAATTGGTGGTTCCTCACGCACGTCCGGGAATCGGTTATGAGCGAAGTTTTCTTTACCTCCAAACCATATTCACGTCTATGTAGCAGCGCACTTCTAGTTCAATGCAAGTTTTGGCCCTATTTCAGTCATAAAACGTTTTTCTCCACGCTCAGCCGTTTCGGTTGATGATATCTTCGCTATATGCGTGTTTAGTGCTAGTATAATTGATAAGATTTCCAGTGACACGTATAGTTTCTGGGGTAATGGCCAAGAGAGAGAAAGAAAGTGCGCACAGAAAGGCAGGGAGGTTAAACGAGAGGTAGTTCTGATTGGCTACCCTGCACGTTGGAAAGGGACATGGGGATAAAAAAAGAGAGAGCTGAAGGAGAGAGAGAGAGATAGACAGAGAGACAAGCACGAACAAACCACGTGTACTATAGAGTGGTAGGGGGCGGCGCTCATTAAGTAAATCGTGAAGCCCCGTAGAGCCCAGCAATTTTAGAAGAGCGAATAATGTCGGCGTGGATGCTCTTTAGGAGCACTGACCTAGAACTTCTAGTTCTGTTACTGGAAGATCGTAACAGATAAAATGTGTGCGAGCGTCTCATCGCAGCTGCATGCGTCGCACGTGCGGCTGTTGGCCATTCCAATAAGGAAGGCGTCGGAGTTTGTAAATTGGACGCCTAGCCACAAACGGTACATTATGGTCTGTCCACGTTGTGGGAACCCAGGCTGTAGATATAGCTGTATATCCGGCGACAACAAATGTAAGGGACACATAGTGAATACGTTCGAGTCCTATGGGGACAACGTAGCTTCCCGGGACATCAATGTCTATTCTGGGAAACTGGGTGTGTGCCAGAAGAGACAAGCACACGAAAAGGCAGAGAAAGTCTTTTTCCACACTGGTAGTACGGAGAAACAAGCGAAGTGATCACAGAACCAGAGCATGCATCGAGCGAAGAGCGTTTAGCTGAAGGGAAATGTAAAAGGCTTTCGGTAGAAAGAAAACTTACGAAGTTGGCAATGCACAGGTGAAGAATGTCACAATATTTCATGCCATTACATTGGGTCAGTGCTGATCAAATTAACATGGTCATTCAACGTTATAGGGGCTCCGCAGAATGTTTTTACATCTTCCAGAAGATATCGTTATTTGCATTGTTTGGGAGACAGTAACTTTATCACCTGTCCGTACGAAGAGGCCATGAGCTACTTCATACGAATGTGCGTGCGTGCGTGCGTGCGCGTGCGTGCGCGTGCGTGCGTGTGTGTGTGTGTGTGTGTGTGTGTGTGTGTGTGTGTGTGCGCGCGCGTGCGTGCGTGCGTGTGTGCGTGCGTGCGTGCGTGCGTGTACACATCATGTGTTCAAAGCCAATTACACACGCTGACGGAAGAAGACCACATTCATCTTAACCCAACCATACTCAATCTCCTAGCCCTAAAAGAAAGCAGTCTAAGCTCACCACTTTCCTTTCCACCAGCATTATTTCTACAGAACACGGTGAAGTGTTTAATGTTCTGATAAGCATTCTAAGTTGGCCCAAAGAACAAGAACACAGCACACGAGCGAAATCCGCAAATGTCCGCGCTATTTCTCAGTGCGTTTCCTGCAGCCGCAATCGATTGCGGCCACTCAACTATTCTTGAGCCAGTACTGCTTTTGCTATTTAAGAAGCAAGTACAGACAGGGACATTGCGGCCCTCAGATGCAGCTGCTTGCATTCTTTTCGTCAAAAAGAATGGAGGCTCTTACTTCACTGCATATGTCGACGTGGGACTGCTCAGTGTCTCGGGACTGAAGCCAATGGAGTTATCAGTCGCTTCATAGAGCCGATATCTTGGCGCATAATTCACATTTGCGGCAGACGTTTAAGAATTTACTCGCACCGCCTCCCCATTGCAGCCAGGCACCAAGCTTCATTCCTCCATGATGATAGAATAGGCTCTACGCAGAAGCCCGTCATTTTGGCTCCAGAATTCGATTCCCTATATCATACCCTATTTCCTTCTCAATTAAGTGCTCGATAAGTTTGTCCTAAAGCAACAGTCGCTATCGTTGATTTCCGCGAATGAGTGTCATATTTTCTTTTATTTTTCTCGATAGATAAAACAATGATTTCCTGCTTACTCTAATCCGCCATCACTTTGTTCTGTTGTGCTCTCTCTGATAAGAATTACTGCTTACCCTCTATAAGGCGTTGTATTTTTCCTTTCCCACGTTGGTTCTTTTTTAATTGAAAACGCAATAAGATGTGGCAGCCTGTGCTCTTGTTATGATCATAATTCTTTATCCTATTACCTATATGTTTTGTGTGCATTTTAGTTGTTGACTTGGTGCACACTCGCGCAGCACTGTGGACAAGGCTCATGATGCGGGACCTTTTCCAGGTGTGCTGTACCAATAGTGCACGGATCTTTAACAGTGTAACCACAAGCAATGTGCCCAGGCGCAGCGTTGTCATCCGGTTGCTTCCCCTTGCCATACTCATGTTACCTTTGCTTTTCGTCTACTCTTACCACTTGCACCCGAGTCTAGTGTCTTTCATCAATAAAAATTGTGAATTTCACGTAAAATGAACATTTTTACTGCCCCAGGTTCATTGAAAGTGGTCTTGTCCCGCAGGACGTCGTTGGCATGTAGCGTTGGCACCGCAGGCTGCTGCTAATGCTTGCTGACTTGCTAATGCTTGCTAACGCTGCTTGCTAGCGTACTGCTCTGGCAGTACATTACTCGCTGCGCCAAACTCGAAGGAGCACTCAGCGGCGTGGAGTCGGACATAAACCCGTTTGCATTCAAAACTGTTAAGCAGTACTTAAGTGTTCTCAAATTTTATTGATCATGCGCCTTCACTTAAAAGCCGACAATGTGCTTTTCACGATAACGCGAAACAGTGAACGATGGCGTCAGAACTGACACGAATGAAAAAAGAGCTAAACATTTGTCACTCCAACGATGTCTGTGCGGGCTCGAGATAAGGAAGCTTCTTCGTTATTCAGTGTTTTGTGTGCTTTTCGCGGCGTGAAAGCCTTTGAGAAAGAACATGACTCATTCCCGCATTATCTCCAGCGCTTATTACTCTAATTTATTACCATTCAAATAGATAGCTAAATGGAACCTTTAAAGAGTGCTATATCGTCCAGTGTCAAGAAGAGCAAGTCATTACCTAGCTGCTCGTGCAGTTTGTCAAGCCGGAAATGACTTGAGGAAAGTGGCTCAGAAAGAAAGGTTTAGTGATATCTCACTAGAGCAGTAAACCAGAATCCGAAACCGTCTGGTCGCGAGAATGGCTTCTCCCGGCGTCGGTTATCGGCGCAGGGAAGTCAGGTCCTGCCCCTAATGACACCATTAAATATAGGGAAAGCGCACGGGTTCTTGGGAGTAAATGTCACCTGTGGTGACGTCCTTATGGCGGCAAAAAGCTGCACTAATCATTGGGTCAACCTCGTCGTCGTCATAATCTACTTTGGCACAATAAGCTGCTGGAGCAGGGCTACCAGGAGAAGATGGAGGGATTGAGGAAAAGGGAGGGAGACACTAATAGTGCGTGCACTGTGGAGTTCGCCAGCGTCTCTAGCACCGGCCGCTCGGTTATGCATTCGCTGTTTCCATTGTGCTTAAATAGGTTTCGTGTTTTGGCTACATTTCTTATCTATGACAATGTGTTTGCCTGCAAGAATCTTAGCCATTCTTTTTTTAAAGCGACGACTTCTTTGACTCTTCCTTCGACGTTGCCCCTGTAAAAGTGAATTGAAGCATTTTTTTTCTTCTCGTCGTTTGTAATTGTCCAAGTTTTATGCTCTATTTATTTGTACATGCAGATGAACACAATTTTGGACTGTAAGTGACCTGTTTTCTTTCTTTCTTTCTGTTTGTTGTGATGTGTGTAAGTATTTGCTGTTAACGGCATGCGATGTAAGAAGCACAAGTTTCCGTCAAGCCGCACTTCTGCGCTTTTTGGCCGTGCCCGCGGCGTTATGTGACATGAAGCCGAATTAAATCCCACTGAATCGAACTGAACAGTGGAAGGCCGCTGAGAGAAATGTTGGAGCCGTAGTTGACATAAATTAGAATTTATTATTACTAGTAATATTACGCGAACAATGACCATTTTATTTTGATCAGGGCCAAGCTATCGGTTCGGGCTCACGGCATCCTGGACTAGGGACTCCGCCCACCTTTGACGGCTCGAACGCGTCCGCTCATTTTTACAAATGAAATTTATTCCTCCTGCTTTGCTACCACTGCGCGGAAACCACGGCAGTTGACATTTACTCCGATAAACAATCTGTCTTCTATTTTGTAATGGATGCCCTTAAAAGCAGGACACGACTGCGTTTGAAAGATAAGGGTGGTCGGCACCAGCGGTGGCCACTTTTGATTCTGCTTTACAGCTTTTTTCAGACGTCGCGCTAATATTTGTACTGAATCGTGCTTCCCTTGTTTTCCTGGTTGAGGAAGTATATTAGGGGCTGGGTAATGACTAGCAATTTGTCAGTTCGTTAGGGCCCTACTTTGGTATCTACTTGAAGGATGTTGGAATATATATAACGCAGTAAGCGTGGCAGATGATGCGTGAATGACTCATGCCTGCTCTATGAACGCTTCGACGCTAAAATGGGCGCAAAACTTGGACGTTACGATAAGAGAGAAGGTGTACTATCGTGACGTTACATAGGATTTCTTGAAGTGACGCATTTCACGCTTTGTTTATCTCCTTTGTTTTCCCGTTCTGACAATGTCGCCCGTATGTTCCAGCTTATCGTGATGTAGTACACATCGTCTAACTTCAACTGGAGGCACGCGATTGCAAAAAACTGCTACTTGATTTTCTGAGGAGCCCTACCGGTGGTATACCTCATCGCTCGCTATCCATCACTGAGCCAGCTACGTTGAAACCCGAAGTATTTTATACAGGTGTGCCTAGGATGCACAGGTGCTGAATCTTGAAGGGGCAGCGCAAAAAGACGATGCCAGAAGGCAGGAAACACACAGGACAGCGCTGAACTCAGAACTAACTTTATTCGAAGGCATACATACACTTATGTACACAACCCGCAGGCAAAAAACACGAAACACCATTTAATCTAATGCTACGTTATGAAGCGGCTTAAAAATTCAAATTCACTATCATCCAAGTTTATCGATGGCATGCTTACACAACGCGACCCTTTTTTCCTGATATAGAAGGCCTCAATAATCTCCCTCGTAGTCTGATTTTTGTGCGTGGAAAGTATTGTGGTGTTTTTATATATTGGAGTGCACCCATGGTCAGAGCAATGCAGCGCGACATGCGAGTAGGCATTACCCGTTAGTGAGCGCCTATGTTCAGATAATCTAATATTTGCGCTGCCCCTTCAAGATGTTCAACCAGTACCAACTCGCCCATATGTCGATCCTTCTGCTGAATCTTGTTGAAGAATTAGCAAAAGGAGGCGACAAGGAAGGACGTAAACCAAATACTTTTCTGGAGGGGCGATTAAAAATATTCCTCCATGACTGACGAAATTCACGAGATTATTGCGCAGGCTTAGATCTACAAGCGAAGTTTGGCATGCATTTTGCTGGAGATATTAATTTCTTGTTTTTCAAAAGTAGTTAAAGCCTAGATGATATACCGGAAGTTCTTTTTCTTTTCTTTTACGAGTAATGGCTCGCACAAATACCAGTTACGCCATTCCAGTCTAAGCCAATACCTTAAGAAATAAATTCCCAATCTTGTTCAATATTTTTTATGGTAGTGCGTATTGTGCAATATCTATTGACACACGATGTGGCAATGCTAAGGCCGGCAAAAATAATCTCTTTGTCTCAAATAGCCTCGTTTTTATTTTTACCAGTCCTTAAAGCTACATGCGATATACAAGGGGATATGAAACGCCAATGTATGACCTAAGAAGAATATGACATGTAAGTGGCATTGAAACTTGTCACTCGGCACGTTAAAATTAGGTGAATTGATCCATATAAGTGCAATGGCGTGGAACAGGTCAAGCCTCTTGCTCCCCAGTTCCGATTCATAAGCCTTGGCTATTGCGCTAATGGCAATAACGTTAAACAAAAGGCACCCAGAAGTCAGAATGGTGGGATAAGCTAGAAGATATTAAATACGCTGCAAGAACTCGTCCCTGTGCTCCAACAACAACAAGAACAAAAAGAACAAGAATGCGAACGAAAACTTCATTGGCTTATAACGGGTAACTGTTAAGTGTTATAGGAGGTGGTTTTTTTAAGAAAAGAAAGGAAAACAAAAATAATTTGGCTGAAATAAACAGAACGTTAAAGCTCCCAATAAATTACTGAGAAAGACATATTTAGTGACAAGAAACACTGGAGAAAACAAACGACTGCAATTTTCGCTTTAGCAAAAATGTTATCGAACACTGCGTTGAGCAAGAAATAAAGTAAGTGGAGGGCATGGGATTCGGGAGCCTAATCGTAAGGCTCCGCCTTCTAACCTTTCCCTCACGTCTCGGAGCCACGCAGCTGGTGCCTGGCTGCAAACAGAAAGGAGGTGAGAGCACATCTGCCCACATCTACCACGATGGCGCTTTATTCGCTGAGCCGCGGCTCGATGAGGCCACTGTTGACTTCTTTCGGGCCTGAACCCGAATCGGCTTCGTTGAGATATGCGACAGAGCGAGACCCTCTTCTTTGCCGGTAACGACGGCGGAGGTAAAGTACAACACAAAAAATTCAAACAGCCGCTTCTGAGGATGGCAATATTATTGTCAATGCTTGCTAAGCACTTCTCAGTCGTTGGTTTTCGTAGCAAACATAGAATGTGGTATAGGGCTCAGGAATAGCACCGTGGTGACAATTCATTGCGGCGTCTGGGAAGGTGCAGGAGAAAAAAAATCGCGCTGACACTTAGGAAGCCTATTTCGTTCATTAGGTGTTTTCCCCCGTTTCTGGGCCAACTCGGAATGTTTATCGGAACGTCAGCCCTTTAGTTTCTGGTACGGCTGCTGCGCTGTGGTCAGGTAGGAAGGAAAATTGGTTAGTAAGAGTGCTTGTTGTGGAGCTGCCTGATTTGGTTGGGTTGGGTTAGGGTAGGTCGGGTCGCGTTGACTTGCTTGAGCCTATAACCACGTCTTCCAATTCATCCTGTTTAATCTTTTTTTGTGTTGCGTGGCAATGATGAAAAAATGAAGGAACGCGTGGCGATTGGAGGACCATTCACTTTGCGCCATTGATATATTACCCGGTGATTTATAGCTTCCCCCTTTCCTTATACTAGTGCAGGATGATCCGTCAAGACAGGCCGGCTTAAATCAAATCACCTGCTTTACCCAACAAATCTTTCCCCGTCTTCCTTCCTCTGGTTTAGGAACACCAGCACTTGACGCCGAACATCAATGATCCATGCATTAGGGTTTTTTTTTTTGGTTGACAGACGTACCTACCTTTCCTATTCTTCATTAATGAAGGTGATAATTGGGAAGCTTGTTCATAGGTACGACCGGCTATCGGAAAATCACATGTGGTAAAAACAAGAAATATAAAATATATTGAAAATACACTACAACGCAAAATGTTTAAGAAAGATTGCACAACTCTAACGGAGCGAGTCGTTAGATCACGGATAGAAAATAAAGAAAAAAAAAGAAAAGCAATATATTGCAAGAATAACAAGCACTTATATATATGTTGCGTTGACATAGACAATTAACAATACATAATAATTACCGTTGACAAATGTTTTATGAAATTATGGCTGTGAGAAAATGTGATACAGTAACGGTGGTGATATGCCAACAGGCGGGATTAGACAAGCAGGCTTCGCCAGCAAATCTGCCACCTGGGCAATAAGTCGTTGTTAGCAAGGGCGTTTTATCAGACGTGATGAACTCCGTGCCTCAAACAAAGGTTATCGACAGCCGTAGAACGACCTTCCTGATTATTGCGGGCTTTTCAGGAAACATTGCTTTCAAAAATCGCATATGAAAGGCTTTCTTCAGTGCATTGTGACGAAATGCCTGTCCTTTCGCGTCACACTGCAAGCATAGCCACATGAAGTGTTTTACATCAGCCAACTTAGAACACACAACAATATAAGCCCATCGCCCAGTCATGAATATTTCAGTCTGGTTATAAGGAGAGTTTGTTATAACGCGATACAACAGCGCAGATTCTTCACCAGTATGTGCTTGGACCTGACGTGGTTGAGGTGGAGGTTTATGCAGCACCCTGAATAAAATTACAAACTACATCTTGGGTTTTCTGCAGAATCTTCGGACCTACGTATTTTACGGCACATGATAGAGCTTCGCGTTGAAGGGCTTCATCGTTGCCTTCAATCCCAACGTGCGATGGGATCCATTGAAATCTTACCTTGAATCTCCTGTTCCTGAGGTGTTTACGCAACACCAGAGAATACCTGGTAAATGTTTTCCCTAGGCAGGCTGCGGTATAATCGTTGTAGCATTCACTTTGCGTCCATGAGTATGACGGCTTCTTGTGCATCGTGCGACGTATTGTGTGCAGTATAGATCCCTAGTTTCGGAAAGAGTCACGGTAAAAAAAAGATACGACGTAAACTCTCAAGTGAATGCTTAGTTGATAGCTGAGTGTTATTGAGCTGAACGGCGTCTATAAATATGTCGACACGTATAGTGAACTCCCACTAGAAGGAAAAATGAAAGCACATCAGGCATCCTGAAATTTTAAAAGCGCACAAAGACGAGAACGAAGAAAGAATACAGGACGAGGCGCTTACTCACAATGGAAAAATTTGATTGAAAGGAAAGAAATATATGCACGCGAGAAACGGAGTAGGAATGCTGCGCATGCGTGTCAGGGATCATCGGTAAAGCTTTAGAAGGCAATGTTATAAATTTAAAAAAAATTGTAACTATCAGGGCCTAGCCAGGTGGCTTGGCGTTTGCTTACGTCTTTAGTGGACAAAATAAAGTTATTTCACTCACTCACTCACTCACTCACTCACTCACTCACTCACTCACTCACTCACTCACTCACTCACTCACTCACTCACTCACTCACTCACTCACTCACTCACTCACTCACTCACTCACTCACTCACTCACTCACTCACTCACTCACTCACTCACTCACTCACTCACTCACTCACTCACTCACTATCAGGAAAGTGATAAGGAATTGAAATTTCTTGCTAGACTTTAGCGCGCCTAAATGTTTATCTGTAGGACAGTTAGAGCCTTCGTGTGGGTGCTACCGATATGCGATAAACCGAATCACACGAAATACGACTTCTCCAAAGTTGAGCATCAAACCGTGTGTTCGTGGAAACTCGAGTAAAAGACTGAAAAGCGGAGAGAGCGGGGGTGGCCGAAATGCAGAAAAGGAACATTCTTCTCACCTTCATTCGACAGGGAACATTAGGTTTATAAGCGAAATACCAAGTTGACGAAGGCCAAAGTTTATTTTCGAAACTCAGCAATGGATGGGATAGGGTTTTATGTTACATACATACACCATGGCATTAACTACGTCATGCAGTTGCTCCAACTTAGAGTTTAATGCTCCCCTAGAAATCTTAGACTGTATTAATCTCCCAGAATATCTAATATGATAGAACATTCTTTCTTGTGGTCCTCGCTTCTGAGTAGAGCCACAATAGGCGGTTCCACTTTCCCAACTGCCACGGTTGCCTCAGGCACCCATGTCGACAGCCGCAAATTTATCCTCTTCCATGGCATGCCCGCTCCTAACGAGATCACTATCGAGAATCCGCAGTCTCGAAACGGTCCCTTGTGGCGACGTGATAGTCTTGGGGCGACGTGATTGCAGCAGCATCCACGAACAAACGGATGATTGTTAGGCAGCTCCCCAAGGTGCATCGCTTTCGCAAGTGAGGTCGTTATTGGACACAGCGCTCGGCCAAGCCTTTTGATGCGAGCACGCTTGCGTCAACGAAAAGTGATCCAAAATACAAAAATTGATGGCATAGGCGATGCCTGCAACATGCACTGAAAAACTTCCGAACAGCAAATTTTCCGTGGTCACGGAAAGCGGTCTCGTAGTAAAGGATGATGAGGACACGCAGCTTGAATGTTGGCGGCCACAAGGGCGTCTCGACTTCCAAAGGGTTTATCGACGACTTGGCTGCGTTGTAAGAAGCACCACCGTTCGATTGATGTGGACACTGAATGCACTTGGAGCACTTGAAGGACACCCTTCGGCGATCGCTGGGACAAAAATAACTTGCTTTAGGAATAACCCTCCACTTTTCTGTTGATGTTGTGAAGCGCCCGATGACAAACTTGCTGCTCATGAGTCACCATTAATGGCAATTAAAGGGTCACGATGACTTCAGTGCATGACTCACGTTAGCCTCTACTTGGCAAAATTGTAAGCCAGGAATGCGAAACTATCGCATGTTAGTGAGTACGGACGATAAAGTGTTTAGTCGCATTGTGCGACGTGATGCGCTTCGCCTAATCAGTGTCACCTTCTGATTAGATATTTGTCATCAGCCATTACTGCATGTTTAATTCTTTGAGTACGTTACTACAAATGACGACGATAACATTAGCAAGATGGCATGACTACGATGGCACGACAACGGATGCACGATGGCAACTCTGCGATGACGACCAAAGGAGGACGATGGCACGGCAACTGAGGCACCATAATGATTGAAGCACGACAGCGTAATTACAATAGAATGACGAGCAATGAATAACGGCCAATAATCGACGGAGGTGGTAGAAAACAACGGCAGGACGACAATGGAATTACAATAATGAGCTGATGACGATGGTGAAACGACAACGTGACAAAGATGGCATAACGACAATTTTATGACGCCTACGACATGACGAGAGTCGGATGTCGAAGTTACAACGATGACGATGGATCGATATGGACGGCATCCCAAAGTCAGCTTGGCAAGGAATGCATAACGACGACTGTATGACGATGACGATGCAGGGACGAGGATGACATGCAAATGGGATGACGACGACTGTACGATGGTGATGGCGTGAAGGCGACTGTATCAAGAAACCTCTATGACGACGATGGTATTACTAAGACGGCCAGGTGAAAGTCACATCACGAAGCTGCAGTGATGATGACGGTACGAACACGATGGAATTACGACAATGATCTGACAATGAAGCCATGATGGTGGCTGTCGGAAGATGCGCCTCCTCGCGCGCGCCTCTTCACGGATAAAGAGTGCGAACTGATGGCATTGCTTTTCGGCGTGAACAATGGCCGCAAAGCGGTAGCCCATGTTGCAAATGTATTGGACATTTTTTTTTTGCAGTTGTCGCAAATTTCCACCGCAGAAAAGGATGTGAAAAGCATGCATAACTCCGCAGTCTCATTTCTGGTGTGGCTTTCACCCCACGACACCCACACGGAATTGGGCAGGGACCGCAAACAATGGTTTTGCACGCTTATGCCGGGGACGAAGAAGAAGAAGCATCGAAGAACATGGAGAAAGATCGGCTCCCGCTTTCAACATCGGTTTCGACCCATTAGTCTGAGTGTATCCTTGGTTCGGTTACATCAATCGACGCTTAGCATCAAGAGGATTACGGCGACACCAGGATTTCTACGGTGGGTCGACTATTCACATTTTAAGAGACTTTTTCGAGCAGCCACCATTGCCGCCGCGCTAGGCCAGGTGCTGCCTGAGTGTGGCAATTGGAGGCGAGTCAGGCATGCAAGTCATGATGGATGGGGAGGAACTACCTCCCGACAAGTGCACCGAAGAGTACGGATGGCAGGCAGCAGTTTCTAGGCGAATTTCTACCAGATCCGCTGTTAGCGGCAATTCAGCCGGAGCTAGGCCTCATATGGCTACGTCGCCTAGAACATTCGAGAACGGCAGTCGAGTCAAGAACAGGGTCGCCAGGGCATCCCGAATGCCATACTTGCCGAAAGATCACTTTAAAATCATACTCCGACCACGCGGCGGACTCAATATTAGCAAGATTGGCTCTACCAAG
Source organism: Dermacentor albipictus (assembly GCF_038994185.2). NCBI lineage: Eukaryota > Metazoa > Arthropoda > Arachnida > Ixodida > Ixodidae > Dermacentor > Dermacentor albipictus. The sequence goes on from NC_091828.1 coordinate 109,513,661, forward strand.
ATAGGCAAAACCATCGTTGAAGCAGCTGGTCTAAGCTCGGACCACATTGCATCAGACATCATATGCCCGAACGTGAACCAAAACATAATTGTGGCGAGTACGCCGCAACGAGAGAATGCTGAGAAATATGTGAGAATCAGGTCAATTAACCTGAATGGATGCAGCTTCGAGATCAATGCATATGAGGCTGCACCTCACAACACGTCCAAGGGAGTGATAAGGAACGTTGACTTAGCAGATGGCCCGACGGAGCTGGAGAAGAACATAGTCAACTCAAGAAACCCTTTGGCTCTCGCCGTTAAAAGAATCAAGAATACCGGTACGGTGATCATCGCCTTTGATGGACACAAGGTTCCGAATTTCGTCAGATATGGCCCGGTCCTTGTAAGGTGTTCACTATACAAGAAACAAGTCGATGTATGCTACGCTTGCGGTCGGCTCGGTCACAGAGCTGATGTGTGCCCGTCTCCGCAAGAGAGAATATGCCGAGGCTGTGGTGCAGTGAATCCGACTGACAAACATCAGTGCCAACCCAGGTGTGAACTGTGTGGTGGCCCACACCCAACTGCGGACAAAGTGTGTAAGCAGCGCTATACAACTCCATACGTGGTCAGAAAACGGAGAAATGAAAGAGCACTAGCAACCAACGTCAACAAGGACAATAACGACACGCAGCCAAGCTCAAGGTCCCGCGGCAGGTCCAGGTCCCGCAGTCGCTCACGCTCCAGGGGAAGAAGCGTGTCCAGATCCCGACCCAGATCCAGATCCCAATCCAGGACGCGATCCGGATCAAGAGATCGGAGCCAACAGGCTGCATCGAAACCCGGGGAAGGAATCAACGGATCCACATGGGCCGACAAAGTCAAGGGAACGGCCATAGCGGACAAGACGCCTCCTCACCGGGACAACAATAAAACAAGACTTATCTGGGCCGACGACGCGCGTACCGATCCGGTAAGTGCCATGCTTTGTGACCCACCCCCAGAGCAAAGTAAGGATCGTGAAATAGAAAGACTTAAGAAAGAGAATGCAGAACTAAGGGAAATGAATCAGAACATGATTAGAGAGATGACGGCAATAAGGAAACTCTTAAGCGAGGCTAAACAAGCAGAAAACAAAGATAGCACTAATACACGCAAAGAAGCCCCAGTCCCGGCGCCTGCTGGTGAAGGCCCAATGTCAGCCAAGCGTAGGGCTGTTGAAAGTAAACTCAAGAACACTGAAACACAGATGGAGGAAGTCAAACAAGCGCTGGCGTCTTTTAAAGACAACATGCAGATGCTTATGGACAGTGTCTCACAGTTGACAATGAATGTAGGCCATATACAGACGGCACTGAATGACCCTAAGGAGGGACTGAAGGCTTTTGGCGAAAGAATTAAAACCCTGGAAATGATGACTATGTCAATGGACGTAAGGGAACAATGCGGGTCGTCATTCCTCAGAGCTACACAAACTCCCCAGGCGGGGGAGATGAATATGCAATATGGCTCACAATAAGAGGGATTTTCGAATATGGCAGTGGAATTGCGGGGGGTACAATAACAAACGTTCCATCATCCAGCAATACCTTAGGTCACTTCAGTCTAAACCGGATATTATCGCACTTCAAGAGACAGGATATGGATATGTCACACTCACTGGATACAGAGCCATAGAGTGTCAAACGTTCGGTAGGGGCTTGTACGTGCTTGTAAATAAGCAGCTTACACACATCCCACATGAATTAGGCGTCATAGACAAAAACCTAGAGTACCTCATGGTTGAGGTTGTAGTACCAACTTCACACAAAAATCAAAGGAACAATAGCTTATTCGTACTCAACATTTACAGTAATCCGAAACACCAGAAACAACACTTCAAGAGATTATTCGAAAAGGCTACTAATTTAGCTGGAAGTAGACCTCTGATTATATTAGGAGACTTCAATGCAGCCCACGAGCTATGGGGCTACGTTAGGACGAATGCCAAGGGCAGGAATCTGTGGAATCACGCGGATGAGCTAGACCTGGTCTTAGTCACGGATAAGACACATCCTACAAGGCTTGGCAATTCTGTCTGCAGAGACACCACACCTGACCTTACGTTCATTAAGAACACAGAGCATGTTTCATGGACTAATACAAACATGAATTTTGGCAGCGATCATTACGTAATAGAAGTCACACTGGAAGTTGAGAAAGGCCGAACTCGAGAATTCGAGGTCGTAGATTGGGACCTTTTTCGTAAATTAAGAGCCCAAAGCGGAAAAGAAACCACCAAACTCAATCTCAGAGACTGGTGTGAGGGCATCAGAAGGAACATCAAAACAGCGTCCAAACGAATTGTTACAGATACTAATGTAGAGGCAATGGACTCGAAACTTGCCCACTTAATAGAAGCCAAGGAAGCCATAACCCGAAGGTGGCGGGCACAAAGGCTAAATCGTAGGCTCAGAAAAAGAATCGCAGAACTTAACAAACAAATCGAACAATACTGTAACACCCTCTGCCAGCAACAGTGGGACGAGTTTTGTGAGTCAATCGATGGGCAAATCAGGAACGGCAAGGCGTGGAAATTGATCAAGCATCTGCTGGATGAAAAAGGCACTAAAGCCAACCAAAGACACAGCCTTGCCCGAGCCATACACGTAGCCCTTAGGGATCAGCCCATCGAAACAGTTACCAAACAACTAATTGACAAATACCTACCAGTTAGAAATGAGCAGGACCAGCCACTTCCATCAGAATACAGGGGAGCCGCTCAACCGGAACTCGACCAACCCTTCACCATATCCGAAATCCGGAGGGTGTTAAGTGAACTAAATCGAAATTCAGCCCCCGGTCCTGATGGAGTAACAAACAGATCACTTAGAAATCTCGATGAGCCGTCCATTGAATCGCTGACAGACTTCATTAATGAAGCATGGATCTCAGGCGAAGTCCCAGAAGAATGGAAAACTTCACAGGTTATACTAATACCCAAACCGGGTAAACCTCCAAGCTTGGACAACTTAAGGCCAATATCACTTACATCATGCGTGGGGAAGGTCGCTGAACACGCAATCCTTAACAGGCTAAAAGACCACTTAGAAGACAATAATATATACACTCACAACATGCTGGGTTTTAGGTCTGCACTTTCCACGCAGGATGCCATGAAGCAAATTAAACACCACATACTCGACGGATATTCTAGAAATACTAAGGCCATATTGGGATTAGACTTGGAAAAAGCGTTCGACAGAATCAAGCATGAGTACATCCTCAGAACGATAGAAGACATTGGACTCGGGTTGAGGATGTTTAAATACATCAAATCCTTTCTCGAAGCACGCACGGCGAAGATAAAGGTCGGAGACACAAACTCGGAAGTGGTTCAGCTCGGAGATCGAGGAACCCCCCAAGGATCGGAGATCTCTCCCGTCCTTTTCAACCTGTGCATGATTGGTCTGTCCAGAAAGCTGGGCAAGATTAACGGCATTGACCATACCATATATGCTGATGATCTCACTGTATGGTGTGCTGGTGGCAGTGAAGGGCAGATACAGGACGCACTGACTGAAGCGATCAAGACGGTGGAAGAATACCTGAGGCCCACTGGACTCAGGTGCTCCCCCCACAAATCGGAGTTACTACTTTATAGACGTGAAAAAGGGGGCAGGCCTAAGGGCTGGAAACCTCTATCGGAAAGCAATATACACCTACATACAGAAAATGGTGCCAATATACCCAGAGTCAACGTGATCAGGGTACTAGGCTTTTTCATTGATGCAAACGGTGGAAACCATACCGAGGTGAAGAAAATCACCATTAAAACGGATAACGCGTGCAGGATGATCAGGCGCCTGGCAGGAAGACACAAGGGCATGAAAGAAGATAACCTCATCAGGATAATCAACTCATTCGTACTCTGTCATATATCATACGCCGCGGCCATGTACAATTGGACGCAGTCTCAACTCAAAAAGCTTGACGCAGTGATCAAGAAGGTTGTTAAAAGCGCATTGGGGCTCCCAATTCGAACCAGCACTGCAAAACTGCTCAAATTAGGAATACACAACACGACCATGGAGATCGCGGAGGCTCAAGAAACATCACAAATAGCGAGACTATCTACAACCAGCACGGGAAGATCAATCCTGGACAAGATCATGATCAACCCCATTACGGATTCAGCACAGTACGTTAAGTTAATCAAGAATTCGCAGACAACATAATTGTCGCACCCCTACCCAGGAATATGCACCCAAAACATAATATCAACAGGAGAGTCGCACGAGCCAGGGCGTTAATCGAGAAAATGGATAAAGGGGGCAGAGGAGCCTGCTTTGTCGATTCGGCTGCCTACAAAGATCTAACTAAGTTCGCGGCGGTGGTAGTAGATCACCAGGGCAATTGCACAAACTGCGCCACGGTCTACACTAACAAACCTGAAGACGCTGAACAAGTTGCCATTGCATTGGCACTAACAGACGATAGATTCATCGAAATATATAGCGACTCGAAAACGGCTATTAGAGCTTTCAATAGGGGAAAGATTGCCCCGCAGGCTGCGAGAATAATTAACAAAAGGCAAACAAATGTTACACGTTACATTTATTGGTTCCCGGCGCACCTTGGTTCACTTGATGGCATTCCCGTCAATCCAAATGAATCGGCCAACAGCGTCGCCCGCGACCTTACAGACCGGGCCGCTTTTACATATGGTTTTGATTCTGCTGGATTGGAGAACTTACATAGAGATACGCTCATTACATACAATGAAATTACAAAACATTACTACATGGGAAGGAGGGAGTTTCCACCCCCTCACTATAGGCTAAACAGAGCACAAGCAGTTACACTTAGACAATTACAGACAGAGTCTTATTATTCACCTGCACAAATAAAGAAATGGTATAACATTGCAGACATGAATATTATATGCAAAGCATGCAAACAGGAGATATGCACGCTTGAACATCTGCTCTGGGAGTGTGGGTCGCTCGGCCGTGGCATTTCCCGGAATCGGTTTTTAGGAATGATCAAATCTCCTGATCATATCCCTCAAGTCCTGGCTGTCCAGTACGCCCGTGCTAGGGCTAGGAGGCTTGACCTCCCGGTCCCAACATGGAACTAGCCAGGCAGGTGGCAACACCTTGTACAGGACCAGATTAAAGTTTTTCCTCCTCCTCCTCCTCCTCCTCCACGCTTATGCCCATGATCGGTGAAGCGTGACAGTGTAGCGGGTGTGAAACAGCATCAGCGTCAATTTGATCAATGCAACTGCAGGGGTCGAGATTGAAATCTTGCCTAAGAGGAAATCGAGCCCACCGGTGACATGTTACAAAATGAGTACGACTCGAAAACGCAGGGAAAGCGAGAAAATTGCGACGAATGTATCCTGCGGCCAAAACTAAGCAAACTAGAAAACGAAAAACAAAAGCAAATCAACTTCGAGACGCGACATGGTGACGCGGAGAAGCTCCCTACTGTCAGGCAGAAAGAAATCCCCTGGGTGAAACCTGTCGAAATATTCATTTTCATGCGTGGCTTGGCTAAGCGAAAAAGAGACCACACTACAGGCTTTCCTAATATACGGCCAGAACCGTGACTAACCGCGCGGTGAGGGACAATGCGTTAGACAGCTGACTCTTTTCAAAGAAGAGGGTGATAAGAACATTTGCTGTTGCGGATCCCCGACAAATTTTTACTGAATTTGCTCCTTGTATCTCTGAGATGCGCTGACACATATTTTGAACCAATTTATGTTCAAAGAAATTGAATGAGACATGTATGTCTCATTCGTTTCAGCTTGAACTGAACTTTCAGAAGTAGTTGCTAAGGAAGGCCCTCTGAGCAGGTAGAGGAGGTATTCCTTCGGGAGTGCCCTGTGCGCTTTCCGCAGCATACAAATTCCGCGTTCATTCTTTCCTTCTCTATATTTGTACTAATCCACAGTTGCACGAATAAGCGAATCACGTCCTAATTCAAGGCTCGGTGGAAGGTGTCGCTATTCTAAGGCTTGACTCGGTTTCCTAGCCGTTCGCAAAAATTAGCGAAGCGTAATCTTAGCAAGGTCTTTGGTTCGGCACTGAATATTTTTTGCCATACTATGTCTGTTTCAACATTTTTGCCAGCGTCTTAAGCTCGCGCTCACTTGCAGTGTGTGACTGCTTTTGTCTGTATAGCAAGAACTTCAATTTCTTAGATACACCTTCTTACTTTGTTTTCTGTTCACCCTTTGAAACACTTGCTGTACGGCAATGGAACTGGTCGCTCGTGTAATTCCCTGCCTTTTTAGAGCGCAGCTCTTTGGCGTCCGTTCCTGGGTTTCGCGTCGTCGTCGGCGTTGTCGTCGGCCTCGTAACCAGCTCCGCCCCCTTTCATCCCCCCAGCGCTAGCAGCGACCGACTGATACCACTGGATGCCGCTGACGCCGCTAGAGAGTCAAGATAACGTGACTGTATAGAACACCGTCGCCGCCATGCAGAAAGAGGAGGAAAGGGTGCCCCCCCCCCCCTGTTCTTGTGTGGCGGATAGGGTGCTCTTCAGTTGCCGACGCGCCGGTTATTTCACGTAGGCCCCGGCACGTCGACGAATACGTGACCACCTTCCCACGGGTAGACCTGGTTCTTAGCGCTGCGGAAGCGAGGGTATCATATTGTTTGTGTCGGCATCGGCGGCGTTGTCCCTGAAACCAACTCCGCAGCTGGGGCTGACTCACTATCGGCGTCAGCGGCATCAGTCAGTCGCTGCTATCTCTTCCCTCCTCCCTTTATCGTGTTGTCCGCTTGCTGCGCGCGCTTCTGCCCCCATCGTTTGCCGCTGGGTGTACACGCCGCCCCCCTCCCCCCTCTTCCTGCGAGTCTCCGGTTGTCAAAGCGCCGGCTCGAACTTAATTCCTTTCTTCGCTCCTCCTCCAATGCAGCCCCTGTGCGGTGGCAATCAGAGAGCCAGATCGGTGGCGGCGGATCTGTATATGTGCACCGCCCGAGCCGAAATTGCCGCTGCCGTTCGCCCTGTGCGGTGGCAATCAGAGAGCCAGATCGGTGGCGGCGGATCTGTATATGTGCACCGCCCGAGCCGAAATTGCCGCTGCCGTTCGCCACTGCGAAATTATCTGCCAGTTCTTTCTGAGCCATGAGCGAGACGACCGATGTAAGTCCTCCGTGTGCTGCTGCTGCTGCTGCTGCTAAACGAGCTGCCAGAGCAGAGGCCCAGCGCCGTCGCCGTCAGAATCCAGAGGTGCGTGCCGCCGAAGCAGAAGCTTACCGTCGCCGCCGTCGAGATGATACATGTGTTGCTCGATTTCTTTGCCTCAATCTATCGAAAAGGTGAAACAGCTTATTTGCTGCGCTCAAATTTCGCATTAGGAAGTAACGTAATCGTCGGTAATTTTTATTACCACCTAACAAGATCAGCTAGGCGCCCCTTCCTTTCTTTTATTGGTTCAACCTTCTCTTTCTTGGGCCTTGGGTGGAACGAAAGACAGACCGTCGCTGTCAGGCTTGAGTGAAACATAAGCTCAGTCCGACGTGCCCTACAATGCTGGGATGACTCCCCGGAGGAACGACAAAGACCTGAGCTTTACGACTTATAGCGAGTAGCCATATGTGTCTAGAATACGGCTGCGTTTGTAACGTTTGCGTGTAGCAAAGCGGTTCGTGGTAAATGCATGTATAACTTGTCTTGCGGTCCTTGCATGCAAATATTCGTTAAGCAACAGCCTCTTTCGCCAGCACACTGAAAGCTGCGTGAAATCTGTTTGTTGAAGCCTTATACATGTTTTCTTTTAGGCCATACATCTATATTTTATAAGAAGGTTATGAATGTAATGATGATGTGTGGTTTTTTGTGGCGCAAGGGCCAGGTTTGGCCAAAGAGCGCCATGACAAGTTGTAATGTTGACGATGTATTATGGAAGATGTGACTTGGCTGTAAAGTGGCCTAAAAATATTCGCTGTAGAGTGCGTAAAATTAACTTGTTATAAAATTATGGCGATGACAGATGAATACTATGAACACTAAAATCCATCGTGAAAGAATGATGCAGAATAGAAAATATATGAGATGGTAAAAATGCCTGGAGCACTGTTGCCTCGCCAGAGCCCTTCAAACACAAGGGCCTAGAGGCACGTGCTACACGAAAGAACTATCGCAGCGCCATCCTCTGAAGAGAGGAGACGCTACGAACATGTTGGGCTAACAACATGCAACACAACATCTTTCAGATAACTTAGGACTGCGTTAGTGTCGAAGAGCGGTTCTGGGCCGAGTAACATTACAGGATGAAGGGGAATATGCTGCCGGTATGCTAACGGAAAATGTTTCTTTCTGTCAGATTCGGCTTTCCGACACTCCAGGAGGACATGGAGGACGGTCAGCCTCTCCCCGCATCTACCGCAAGTTGGAGGATCATTTTCAGTGAGTAAGAAGTTGTGTGTACCAAATGTGTGTCCTATTCTGAGGCGACAGAATAGGACATCTGTTCGCCGTGATTTTGTTACGGAGGGCCAAGAACCTAACTGTGGCTTTATCACGTGCAGTTTGTTATTTACTTCTACGTCCCACTTACGTTGCCAGTGGTTTCGCAGTTTCCTTCTTAAGAAAGGCTTCAGGTCCGTGACAGGGACCGAAGCAGTAGGACTGACTGTATGCAATGAAATTGATGTGGCCATCTGGTCTGCTAGAACGTTACCCTCGATGCCCCTATGTCCAGGCACCCAGCATATAATGACATGCTGGTTAGACATATACGCTCTACAGAGGACGGAATAGAGCTCAATAATTACGGGGTTTCTGTGTTTACAGTGTGACTTCAAGGCTTTTACCACGCTTAAGGAGTCTGTAAATAAAATTGTTTTTTGAACATTTGATTTTCTGATATGTTTCATAGCCGACAGTAGTGCATAGGCCTCAGCCGTAAATATGCTTGTTTCAGGGTGCAGTACACCGGATTCCGAGAAGGATGGGCCAATGGCTGCGTAGGACACCCCGGCATGCGACTTAGAAGCGTCCGTATAAAACTCTGTGCACGAGTACTTGTACTGGAGCTCTAAGAAGTGCATTTTGATATGTGTCTCTGACGCATGTTTAGTGACCTGTACAAAGGATGTGTCACATTCTATCAGCTGCCACTCCCAGGGTGGTACTAGCTTAGCTGGAGGCATTAGGCGTTGGTCGAGAATTGGGACATCCATTTCCGTGCTAAGTTCTCTTGCACGCAGTGAGAAAGGACGTCTCACAGAGGGTCTGTTATGAAAAAGTGTTTCACATGTCAAGTCGTTAACGGTTGTGAAACACGGATGTTCCTTATTAGAGCGCACTTTCAGAAAATAGTTGAAGCTGATGTAAGTTCTCCGAAAATGGAGTGACCACTCATCGGACTCAACATACAAACTTTCAACAGGGCTTGTTCTAAATGCCCCAGTGGCCAGACGGATTCCCAGATGGTGTACGGGGTCTAACATCTTTAGCGCGCTCGGGGCGGCAGAGTGATACACTGCGGCTCCATAGTCTATTCGCGACCGAACTAGGCTCCTGTAAAGATTCAACAGGCACTTCCTGTCGCTACCCCATGTTGTGTATGATAGGATTTTAAGTAGGTTCATTGTTTTTAGACATTTTTCTTTAACGTGTTTTATGTGAGGAATGAAAGTGAGCCTAGAGTCAAGAATAACACCAAGGAATTTGTGTTCTTTGCTGACAGGAATTTGGTGTCCGCCCAGTTCTACACAAGGATCTGGGACCAGGCCTCTCTTTCTTGTGAAGAGAACACAAGCACTTTTGTGGGGGTTGACCTTAAATCCGTTTTCGTCTGCCCACTTGGAAACCTTGTTCAAGCCCTGCTGTACCTGTCTTTCGCATACTGTAAGGTTGCAGGATTTGAAGCCTATTTGTATATCATCTACGTATATGGAATAAAAAATGGCAGGTGGTAGTGAAGCACGTAGCGTGTTCATCTTTACGATAAAGAGAGTGCAGCTGAGCACGCCTCCCTGGGGTACACCAGTTTCTTGCGTAAAGGGACGTGAGAGTTCATTGCCGACTTTTACTCGGAAGGTACGATTTGACAAATAGCTTTCAATTGTGTTCAGCATATTTCCACGGATGCCAATTGCCGACAGGTCTCGTAAGATCCCGTAACGCCATGCCGTGTCATATGCCTTCTCCATATCGAGGAATATCGATAGAAGAAACTGTTTATGTATAAAGGCATCGCGGATATTTCCTTCCATGCGCACAAGATGATCGGTTGTGGACCGCCCTTCTCGGAATCCACACTGATAAGGATCGAGTATATTGTTGAGCTCAAGGGAATGTATAAGTCTGCGATTTATCATTTTTTCAAAAAGCTTACACAGACAATTAGTTAGAGCTATCGGACGGTAACTAGCCGCCAAGGAAGGGTCTTTTCCCTGCTTTAGGACAGGAACCACAATCGCTTCTTTCCATGTGGATGGGAGGTATCCCGAAGCCCAAATAGTATTGTATAGTGTAAGAAGTGTAAATTGTGCGTCAGTATGTAGGTGCCTGATCATGTCATACATGACTCTGTCTGGTCCCGGTGCAGTGCTTTTACATGTGTTCAAGGCAGCTCTCAACTCGGCAATACCGAAAGGCTGGTTATACTGTTCATTCTGCCTGGATTTCCGTATGATTGGCTGACGTTCTATTATTTCTTTATGTTTAAGAAAGGACTGGGAATAATTGATTGAGCTTGACACACGCTCAAAGTGCTCCCCAAGTGAATCTGCCTGGTCTTGCAGGGTTTCGCCTTGTGTGTTTACTAAAGGGAGGGAGTATGTTTGTCGCCCTCTTATTCTACTAACCCTGTTCCAGACTTTGGCCTCATCTGTATACGAGTTGATACCTGTTAAAAAGTTCTGCCAGCTCTCTCTTCTGGCCTGTCGGCGGGTTCGCCTGCCTTGGGATTTTACTTTTTTAAAATTGATAAGATTCTCCGCAGTGGGGGAGGCGCGTAGCAACCCCCACGCTTTATTTTGTTTCTTACGAGCGATCCTACAATCATCGTTCCACCAGGGGACACGCCGTTTGCCTGCCAATCCATTTACTTGTGATATACATTTAGTTGCGGCATCTATGATGAAGGCTGTAAAGTACTCCACAGCTGCATCGATTTCTAAAGAAGACATATCAGCCAGCGAGATGTTAGTAAGTGTTCGGAATTTCTCCCAGTCGGCTGTATGTATCTTCCACCTAGGGGCTTGTGGAGGAAATTCATTTTCATTAGATGTTCTTAGCAGTACGGGGAAGTGATCACTCCCGTAAGGATTGCTCGTAACTTCCCATTCGAGTTCGGGCAGTATAGACGCGGAAACTATACTAAGATCTATTGACGAAAAGGTTCTGTTTGCAAGAGAGTAATATGTGGGTTCTTTCTTATTGAGAAGGCACGCACCGGAAGAAAAAAGGAACTGTTCAACGAGACGACCTCGCGCATCTATACGAGAGTCTCCCCACAAGGTGCTATGTGCATTGAAATCGCCAAGAACAACATAAGGTTCTGGCAATTGATCTACATAGGATTGAAATTCATGTTTCGGTAATTTGTAATGTGGGGGTATGTAAAGAGAGCTAATGGTGATGAGTTTGTTTAGGAGAACAGCTCGAACCGCCACTGCTTCGAGAGGCGTTTGTAGCTGTAAACGTTGACACGCAATGCTCTTATGGATAACAATGGCGACACCGCCCGATGATGCGACAGCATCATCGCGATCTTTGCGATAAGTTATGTACTGTCGGAGAAAGTTGGTGTGTTTGGGTTTTAAGTTTGTTTCTTGTAAACACAGCACTTTGGGATTGTGTTTGTGGATTAATTCTTGAACATCATCAAGGTTTCTAAGGAGACCTCTGACGTTCCACTGAATTATCTGTGTATCCATATTGGGAGATAATATGTGCTGTGTGTACAGAAACAGAAGTAGTGTTTATGGAAATTACAGTGATTAAATTACAGAGCCCTTTCGAGGCCCTGTAACGGGAGTTTTGCCCTTTCTGGAGCGTTCGAGTGAACCTCGCCGCTCCTTAGGCGCTTGGCGCCCCTGGAGGATAGGTGTAGTGTCCATTGCCTCTTGTGAGGCGCCGGACACGTGCTCTTGCGAGCGAGAGGTTATCAGGGAGTGTCCCGCCTTGGAGGGCAAGACCGCTGCGCCCAACAGCCCGGAGGTCGTTGGGGCTCCCTGAGGGATTTGGCTGCGCCGGCCGTTGCCAGCGCTGGAAGGGACCTGGGAGGTTGAGGCAGCCTCGGCTGCGCCCACCTTCGGGATCGATGGTCCCTTCTCTACGGTTGGCGGAGCAGCGCTAGCTGCAACCGCCGCAGGGGCAGACGGCGTAACTGCCGACTCGCTGTGTGTGGGTCGGACAGCCGCCGGAGGCCGTTGTGACGCTGCCCCCTGACGCGCCACTTCGGCAAAGCTTTTCTTGGGCAGGTATGAAACCCGCCTGCGTGCCTCTTTGAAAGTGATATTTTCCTTGACTTTAATTGTAACAATTTCCTTTTCTTTCTTCCAGGATGGGCACGACCGCGAGTACGCGGCGTGCTCCCCATCGCAGTTTACACAGCGGAGAGCGTTCTCACAGGTTTCGGTGGTGTGTTCTTTGGCACTGCATTTAGCACAAGTTTGGCGGCCTCGGCAGCTCTGCGAGCTGTGGCCGAAGCGCTGGCATTTGAAACATCGGAGCGGATTAGGCACGTAAGGCCTGACACGGAGCTTTATGTACCCGGCCTCGATCGATTCGGGCAGGACACTTGAATTGAAAGTGAGGATTAGGTGTTTGGTTGCAATTTCTTTACCATCGCGCCTCATCTTTATTCTTTTCACATTAACCACATTTTGCTCATTGAAGCCCTCTAGGAGCTCTGCCTCCGTCAGCTGAAGCAGGTCATCATCTGAGACAACGCCGCGTGAAGTGTTCATAGTGCGGTGCGGAGTCACTGTAACTTGAACGTCCCCAAATGACACGAGACTGGATAACTTCTCAAATTGTTTCAGATTCTGGAGCTCCAAGAGGAGATCTCCACTTGCCATCCTTGTTGCCTTGTAACCTTGACCAAGGGCCTCAGTTAAGGACTTTGAAACTAGAAATGGGGAGATTGTGCGTACTTGTGTGTCTGACTTTTCCGAGTGAATAACATGAAATCGTGGGAAGTTGGGTCTTTCACGACCAAGGAACTTGAAAACATCTTCGGTGCGCCCTCTTTTCTGAGGGCGATCAAGGAGGGGTGGGAAAGAATTTGCCATAGGAGAACTTAGTTTTCGGCAATAACGCCAGCCACCCACCATGGAGTCCTACAAGGGGACGCTACAGGGACTGTAAGAACAGGTCCTGTAAACGCCAGCCGTACGTCATCACTATAACCAAATATGAAATAACCTAGATTGGCTAATCACACAAGGTTAACCCTTGCTGCCTGGTAAATTTGGAAGTAAGCGGAAGGAAGGAGAAGACAGGAAAGATGAAAAGTGAGAGAAAGACGAAGGCTGGAGGGAGAGAGAGACAGGAAAAGGCAACTACCGATTTCCCCCGGGTGGGTCAGTCCGGGGGTGCCGTCTATGTGAAGCAGAGGCCAAAGGGGTGTGTTGCCTCCGCCGGGGGGCCATAAAGGTCCAATCACCCAGCATCAGCTCAACCCCCAGGATCCCCCTTTCCCCAGACACGGCTAAGCCGCGCACGGCTACACGCGGGAGGGTCCAACCCTCGTGTGCTCGGGTCCGTGGTGTCGCCACACACCAAACGCCTGCTTGCGCAGACGCCCCTGCGGGGAGGTTATGAATGTAGCGAACGTGGCACTTTTAAAGATAAGTTCCTCGGTAAAAAGTACATACATACAAGAGGACATACATACGCTAATAACGTTAGTATCAGTACGGGACCAGGGTCGGAACAGGCTCGCATGATAGCACATAAGATGTACATTCGTTCAGTGTTGGAATATGCAGCGATAATACGGTATCATTTCACTAAGCGTAATCTGAAAGAACTAGAAAAAAGTGCAAGGTAAAGCTTTAAGATTTATCTATAACTCCTATGGCCGGACGTCAGTCACTCAGCTGCTTACAAGTGGCATGTAATTTATTGTGGAAAGAAGCCTTATTAGTCGCCTAAAGATCGTGTTTCAGATATAGAATGGACATTTAAAAGTTAGCACCTCAGGTAGTCTCATATTCTCCGGCTTAGGCCACCAGCAAGCGACACAGTAAGAAGATAACATATATTACATCACGCAGTAATTGTTATGAATACTCCTTTATTCATAAAACTGTGAGCTACCGGTACAATCTTTCTATTGATGTCGAATAACATAGCACATTGTCAACGTTTCGAAGCAGCTTCACTTGAACCTCACTATCATTGCACTGTAGAATACGTTATGTTGCGATTATTTTGCATAGTGTTATTGTACTGTCATAGCTTTTCTTGTTTTGTATATTACACTTTATTTATTATTGCATTGCATCTTGGTTCTTCGTTCATGCCTGTATCTTTCGCAATCTTCCGTACCCAACCTGCTATAATAATTTTTTAAGAAAGATCGCAGTATAATAAATAAATAAATAAATAATTAATTAAGTAAATAAAGAAATATATATATATATATATATATATATATATATATATATATATATATATATATATATATATATATATATATATATATATATTCGGTATTGTATACCTTGAATTCATGTTGATATATTAACTGGTAATTAATTAGGCATTGTTATCCAGACAACAGAATATTGTGATTGGTCATGCAGTAAGTATCACCCTGTATAACGAATACACTAATGGACGCACAATAGTGCTGTGAACCATAGGCCGCACGAATGAAGTAAACACAATTGAAAAAAAAATCAACATATGGCAGAGCAATTTAGGTAAATGAGCTGAGAGGTAGCAATGCTTCTACAAAAAAAGATCAACGAACTAGCCAGCACACGTGCCAAATTTTTTGAAAGCACTAAGGAACACAACCAGAAAGCCACAAATATCTCAGCCAGAGTAATGCAAACAAGCCGGGTAACTTGCGAAACAAGCCAAGCACTTTTTCTGGTTCTCGAAATCCAGTCTATTACCAGGAGCGAAAAAAATGCCGTACGGAATCAATGTACTCGACGTGGAGCAATAGAGAATGCGCAAAATGTTGCCAGAGAATGCACACGTGGCTACACGTTCGCAACGGCATCACGTCCCCGCCTACTTGTCCCTGTTAGAGTTGGTACATCCGCTGATGTCAAACCAGGCAATAGACGACGGCTAACTACGATGAGCGCGTGCTTGCTTGTTAGTTGAGTAGTTGTGCTTCCGTCGAAAGTAACGACAGTAGACGCCATGTCTGCCTGTTTAGAAGATTGCGACAATGCGCCAATGGAGTAAGCACAAGTGGTGGAATTGGGGTGCTGTTCACTACAGTACTCATTCAAACAAAAAGAAGCTTAAGGTAAGAGGGTTTTGCCGCACACCGACTAAGCCTTACAGTGAGCGCACGCTCTACAGGTCGAAACAGGCAATTAAAATCGAGGAGCATTGAAAGCGCCAGAAATGAAATTTAGGCTTGATTAGAAACACAGCCAAAAAATAAAATACTAGCTCAGATTTCTTTTTGTTTCAAGACGCCATGCTGCCACGCAGTGCGCCCATCTCGAGTATTTAAGAAAGCAACACCCGTACGGAACATTCACATTCCAGAAGTGCCAGGATTCAAAGTGAGTGGAAGCATTTAGTGATAAGGAGTCGAGATCAGCAAAAGTAATTTGAGTATTCATGGAATTAAAAAAGATAATGGATTATAATGTCAGGTATACAAAGCAAGAAAAGCTACGGCAGTACAATAACACTGTGCAAAATAATCACAATATAACCTATTGTACAGCGCAATGCTAGTGAGGTTCAAGTGAGGGTGCTTTCAAACGTTGACAGTGTGATAATCATGGATGTATGAATGAAGAAAAAGAGCATTACAAAGATAAGAAATGCTCGACCAACATGCATATATATAATGCTCACGAGCTAAACGACACAGACGTGTGTGAAAAAAAGCATTACGATAGTGTAGCAAAGTACAGGTTTTCATCGCTTTCTTATGAGTGGGACGGGAATATAAATCACCAATCAATCGGATCATTATCATTATCTAGGTAGAGGGAAAAACAAAAGTGTTTCTCCTTGTCTTGATGCTACGCTAATAATCTTCGCGGTGTAGAATAACATTTGACACCGACGCCTTTCAAGCGCAGTCTTTGGAAGAGAATGTCAGTCCCTAGTATGGGTAAATAAATTAAATATGAAAGTACATGTCACCGTTTGCACCACAACAAGGACGCAGAAGAAAAGCCCACGGATCCTTTGTCACATTGCCTGTCAATAATTAGAAGGTAAATCCCATAGTTGCACATAACATGTACTTGCAATTATTTGCAGGCAGGAAAGCAACTTGATTATTAAAGGGGCACGGAATGATGGCGCACAGAGAGCACGGTGTTCCTGTGCTTCGAGATGTACACGAATTCGCCCTCGTGTTTCGACCTGTTAGCCTCCCAGTTTGCTCACGTGGTAGAACAATCACGCCGCAATGGTGTTGGTCCTTGGTTTGAATCCCGGAGAAGTGCGATTTTTTTCTCAATTGCGAAGCATTCAGTCTGAGAAATCCACGTAGGTTTTTTTGGTAGCTTCGTGCTACATTCCGTTGGATGACATATGTTTTTCTTTTATTCATCTTTAAAGCTACAGCGCGATTTAGAATAGTTAAAGACACATAGCGTTTTCCGAAGTAGTGTGCTGCCTATTGAACCAAGCAACAATGGCTTGAAAGGCGCTTCTAGCAATCTGCTTCGCTTCTGCACCGAGTTGGTCATCTGAAAGAGGCTGTGAATGTTGTCGCGTGTTCTATTAGACATGCAAATGAAATTGTGTATGAAAGATAAAATCTCATCCACCCGCATGTAGCTCGAATCTAGAAAGGAAATCCGTACGGCTTTATCGGAAAGCTCCACAGTTGAGGAAAAATTCTTCCTCGTCCGGAATTGTCATGTAGTCCCTTGAAATCCCTTTCGTGACGCATCCTCCACCATTGCGGAATTCACAGAAATCATTTGCTTAATTTGTTTACAAGATACATTTACCTTTCCGTCGTTTATTCGCTGTATTGGGCACATAGCCAAATTGATACATCATGTCCAACCCTTGTTATCAATCATCCGCTATATCACAGCAGTGCATGGCACCTGTAACGTCTCGTGACGTGCCATAAGGTTTCTTTAGGACCTGACGGTTCTGTCAAACTTGATTAACTGATACTGCGAGTGCTTCAAGATAGTTATTGCGCTTACCATTTTCCTGTGGGCTCAATGCAAACATGTCTAAATTTGATAGCTGCATTTGGAGTTGCGTTGTGTAAATGTGCACATGGGCCGGTGTAATCAAGACAATTGAGGTAACGTAAGCAAAGCCAAGACAAGACATGGCAAGGAAAGGGAAAGCCAGGCCAAGCAAATGAAAAGAAAGGGAAGTGAACATAGGCAGACTGGCAGGCAGAACAGCGGGAAAGGCTCTCCAGTAGTTGATGAGGATAGCCTCCTCTACAAATTAGGTTGTTCCCGGAGGTCTTGGGAAGCCAATTGCAAGTGCTGTTACACGACAGCCTGCTCAAGAAAACAGCTCTAACTCGGAAGGAACGGCCATAGGAAAGCGCAAGCTTGCTTCGTGCGTCTTTCGCTGGTCATTAATCTCTTCGTGAAGCTAAACACATAGCGCTTGTTCGCTACCATTTCGCGCGTGGCCAGTTACTTGGGTCATACGTCCTCGCAGAGACGTAAACTGAGTTACAATCTCGGGAGTGTCTGTTTCACGTGGGAGTGGAAAATACGAGCAGTTAGTCTCGAGGGCAGAGCCGTGCGACGAAGCGGAACAAATTGACTTAGGAAATATGCCGAACCATGATAGCCACTCAGATTAGAATGGACAGAAGAGCCAACCAAACGTCGATTGGCAGAAATGTAACGCAAAGCGTGTGATCTTTAAGTTCACTTGAGATTATCAGCTAACAATTATATAATGACTGAATAATTATAGACGGCCAACCCTTTTGGGGTGGAGCTAACTAGAAAATTAAGGAGAGAAGGCATGGAACCGGAAATGAGGGACAGGAGAATCTGTGTGTCACGGCAATTTCGCTCGCAATCATTTCTAGCGCGGAGAAGGGCTTGTTACTCGAACAAGAGAGGCATTTTAAAGGGGGCTGTGCGCGTTGAATACGTTATAGATAAAATTTGACTTATGATCTAATTTGTTGTGGCAGAGGTAAACTTGAGAAGCACCTGCTCCAGATCCACGAGTAGCGTCGTGGTACATGTATCTCTAATTTCCACGCTGTGGGCATGGGTTGGGCGTTCCGTCTCTCCCCTTTGTTTCAGTTACTTAAGCACCTGAGCAGTCCGGATTGCGTTATTTTTCACAGTGACCTTGAAGTTCGTCAGAAACGACGAAAAGAAAGAAGCAAACCGACAGACATTCAGTGCCGAGAGAAAAAGAGAAGCATCGCTCCGCCGCACATAAACATACACGTGAAGTCGCTAACTGCGAATGCATTCGTTCGCTGCATTGAGCCATTATTGGCTTCGGTGGTGTGGACAACATACAACACGAGTATATTAACGTGACAGCGTTAAGCGCTCCTCACAGAAAATCCGATGTTGACGTTAGCGTCAGGCTCCATCGTCCCCATGAACGAAAATTCCCGTATAAATTTAGGTATATGTGTATGCCGGGCCTTCCTATATGACACTCGGTATATGCGGGTTATATTGTCACAACATTCTCTTACTAAAGTTTTCCATTACAAGTTATTCGTCAGAATTTCGAGAATGACAGTCCACAAACAAATGTCATGAAATAAAACACCGACAGCGCGTGCCTTTCATGTTCAATCTACTGAGACTGAAATATTAAAATTGCGAACCAGTAAGAGAAACTTGAAAATGACGTAACGTTTTTTGGCGCGGCTGTACACAACCTCCAGGATCGACCCACGCATAAGGCGGCGCTTCTACCAGAACGCTCGCCTTCGTGCATAGCGTTCGCCGCCAGCATTACCTGATAAGCATTAAGGTTACATAAGCTCCAGTTGCCAGGAAGCGTGGGAAGCTGTTGGGGATCTTTGAATGCTATCAAGTTCCAGTCTTATGGACAAATCCTAAGCGTCCTCCAAATTTGTTTATATCTCGACCTCTCAACAAATGCTTCTTTCGCTCTAGGAGCTGGCTTTGCGGACCACGTCGCGACACACACACAGGGATCGCTTATTGTGTTTTATGAAGGGCCAGTGTCTACAAAGTGTTCTGTGCCTTCAGTGTGCCGAAAACCATTAAATTGGTAGATAGCAGTTCCCTTCGCTTCGGAAACACTAACAGAATTTTCTAGGAGGCACTTGCGTGGTCTTTCACTTCACTTCACTTCTCTTTATTACCTTAAAGGCCCCCAGGATTGCGGGTGTTACATAAGGGGTCTTGAGCGCCAGCAGTCAAGCTATGCGTATTGGACAGCGATATCCCTCACCCCACTTCAGACTTCGCCTCTTGTAGTTGGCGCCACCGTTACTGCTGGCCCTCAATTTTTCTTACTTTATTATTTTGTTATGTTGTCGCTTGGGAAAAGATATATTTTGGTCTGTTAATTTGCGTCCCTGGAAGTGATTGTTGTTGTTGTTTGCTCTGAAAACATACATATATATATATACATTGCAGGAAAGGGGAAGTGAGGAGCAGGTTGGCACTGCCACCAGAAGGGGCACAACGCCTGCCTACTCTGCAGAAACGAAGAGGCAGAAGCAGAGAAATTGAAGATAGGAAGAAGAGCAGGGAAGAGGAAAGAAAGAGGAAGATGAGAAATCTCAAACAATTAAGCAGAGCAGACACCGATGTAGCCCAGGAGTGTCACACATGCTATTGTTTCTTCCTTTTTTGTTTTGCCTTTTTATTGACCTCATTTTATAGACGTCATAAAGACATCATTTTATAGACGTCAATAAAGTTGCATAAGTACAACAGAGGTGACAAGAAAACTTCGCATGTGCCCCGCTCCTACTTAACATTGCGCACTGACAGCACCCGTGCTTTCATGACTCAATCGCATTCTCCAAATTGGGTATTTCCTATAAACTTAGGTGGGGTGAGAGCGGGCCGTAATAAGCTTACTACGTAACTGAAACAAGCAGATTCCTATGCGGCCGGTTTCCTCAATCATGAGACCGAGCCCTTTGCAAATATTTATCGATGACCTCTCAAACAACAATAATTCAGTGTCGCTCCTTAGGCGCAGTCTGTAGGCATTGGAATAGCTGAGCAATTTATTTAGCCGAAAACAGCGCGCTCCAGACGCCCATGCAGATTGCAGCTCCCCTTCGGGCCTATAGGGAAAGCCGTCTACGCTGCGAACCAATTGTCACTGCAGACGTCGCACACGTCGTAAACTCCTTTTCCTTGAAATTTCTTTCAATATCCCCCTCTGGAATCAACTTCCACAAGCGTTATGCCAGGCACTTTCGGAAGGAAGCTCGATAGTGACTCGAAGGCGGCTACGGAATATAGGAAGCAGTCGAGCATGGGTCCTCTTGGAGAGCAGAGTTCCACCAAGAGCGTCTTTAGACATATGACATCGTTAGGCTAGTCGCGAATGCATTCTAGATATCGTGTTTCCTTCGTCACACACTAAGGAATTCGATTAATATAGCAGGACGCGAATAAATAGACCGTAGCTAGCAACGAGCACAACATGGCATACCCAGCAAAGCGCTAAGAACATCGGCCAAGAAGGCTTTGTCTTTCTTTCTTTAACTTAAGGGTGTTTTCGGGAAATTCAGTTTCTCGTCGCACGTACTTTCGGTGCGGTGAAGTTCTTGGTGGCACAAAAGCACTGCATACTTTTAGAGTGAAGCCTATCTCACTCAGAACGGAAAAGAATCACGTAAGGCAGCTTCACCTCCAAAGGACGGCCAATGCGTAGAAGCCAGAGCTGACGAAAGGTTTCGAACGAGTCGCATTTCTCCGATGCGCATATTGTGTCATGATTTCCAAACAAAAGGCGGTGACCTATTTTATTGTAACACAGAAAAAAAAAGATACCTTCTAATCGTTCCTGAATTTTCGATGTAGCAGAAGCTGGGTTACCCGTACATACTCGCATGTATGGCTTGGTTGCCAAAGCAAAATCGATCACATATTGATAACACAGAAAACTAAGTGAAATAGCGACTGAGGGCTCACGACAAGGAACAGAAATGCAATTTAATAGTATGGTTGATGAAAAATCGATAATTTGTTCTACGGTGCATTCTTCATTGCTGCGATGGGCCTTGGCCTCGCGATGTTTCTTGTTTCATCCCTTTGATGACGGCACTAACAACCGTATAACACAAATAAGGCTCAGTGAATTCTTACACAACCACCCGAACGTCAGGAGCACCGGGATGGGGAGAAAACGACACAGGGGGAAGGGGGGGGGGGCATATGCTCGTGAAAACTGCGGTACACTCCACCTGGTGGTGTCCAGGGGAAAATCTGATGAGGCAAATGACTCGTATCAGCAAGGTCTATGGTTAGAGAAAAACTTGCACTGGGGCGAATTGCTTGCAGGACTATTTCGCAACCGAAGGTGAGGCGATAGGATGACTTGTGTTTCTTCTCAGAGTGTGATTCCGGGTTTATCTAGTCTCGGCCAGTTTGTAGCCAGCTTGCATTCACTTTCTGTTTCTCTTTTTATGAAACCATGTTTCCGGGGGTTAGAGTGTCCCACTTCGTTGTTTTTCCGCATGATCAGTTTACACACCTGCCGTCTGTGGAAACGTTACCAAACTCCTAACTTTGGTGTTCATGCCGACGCCATGATAGCAAACGATGCCGGTGCGCTGTCCATTGCATGGTATTCCAACAATAACACTTCGTTTGCCACCCTTTTCCCCCTTTGATTCACCGGAGATAGCAGCTGGTTGCAGTGATCGTGGCGGCGCTGCATGGGGCCCGAATCAATGACGAAAGGCGGACAATATGGATAAAGGATGGGATCACTCATAGACAAGCCGTCAGGGTGGCGGGGAAGATGTGTGCGCAATAATGAGCTGGTATTCGGTGAACGTCACCTGTTAAGCGGCCGTCATATTTAGAACAGAAGTAAACAACGCATTTGAAAAGACGTTACAGACACCGCAACGAACAGCGGAACAAAATCTGGTCGTTGTAATCCAAAGAGACAAGAAAGCTTTGTGACCTAGAAAGCAAACGCATGGAGCTGATACTCTTGTTAAGAGGAGCGAATAGGGTTGTGCTCTCCATATAATGCGTTCAGAAGGCAATTAGGTGTCAATTAGAGTTGCACAACGGGTAACAAGACAAGGGAAGCGTAGTCGGGCATGGCAAAGAATTTCGTGGCATGCAGGAAGTAGGAAATATGCAGGCACAGAGTCAATTGATTAGAGATGCTTTACACCTGCAATGAACATGAAATGGCCAAATGATGCTGACGATGATTCAACGAGCATTAAGGCTGAATTACCCTTTAGGACACGAAGCACCTCTCCTAGTGTAAATATTCCATGAAATTCAGCGTCTAGCTTAAGCAGCACTCGCGCTTTTTTAAGTTGGACACGACAAGATAGAAAATCTTTAGAAAAACCATGATGATCTTCTGAAGATATTTAAATTGAACATTCCCCTTTTTTCGCGCGCGCCAGAGAGAAAGAACGAGGGAGAGATTAATAATTATTCTATTTTGTCTTCGGTATTGTCTTCTAGAGAATCCAAGTGTGGTAAATTCTACAAAATTTGTCATGGTGAAATAACTTCGGGGAATAAATACAGCCACCTTGGGCAGTACAAAGTGGTGCGTAGCGATATATTCAGCCTTTCTGCACTCTTCATTCAACAATGAACTGCATATCTAGGAATTTTAGTCTGTATTTCTTGGGTGTATATGTTTTTCTTTCCACGCATAATCGTACAGGCCTATCTCCTCATGATCTCTCGATTCCCGGTAAGAGATCAACAGCGAGGTGTGAAATTTGGCCATTCTTTTTTTTTGTTGTTAATGTGAGGATGTTATTTTCACCATCTTTTATTTAGTTGTCAATTGAAAAGACCACAAACATCTTTTTGCAATGTGTAGGATGGATTCGTGCCAAAGTTACCTGGCTTTAACGTCAAGCAAGGACTAGGAATGAACGTCACACATTCAGCTGTCTTAAGAACGTCACTAGCTGGTGTCTTGTCCGCTATTCTGACCTTCGGTAGCGAATCATAATACCGCGTTTTGATTTAGCAAGCATCTCTTACACGAGCATTGATAGCAGAGTTCAAATAATCGGTATAAAAGCGTTTCACGGGCTGTGGCAATAAGCGTGTGAAATGAACAAAATACTTCACAGTTCTTGCCGCCAATTCGGTTCGGGTTCGTCGTTGTTTCCTTATTCGTCAGACGTATTTTAGTATTTCTCGCAACGCTTATACTTCCAATGTATTCCACTCTTCTCATCGCAGTTACCCAGTCATATCATATTGATGGAATTTGAAGGATAATAACATTAGGTATCAGGCAGCTCGTATTCATGCTCACGTAGAATCGCAAAAGAGTACTCCTGATCTAGAGTGCGGCCTATGGACAGAGCCTTTCCTCCGAAAACAGCATCGCCTCACGAAGTCCTATATGGATCTTAACCCTAAGTCCTTTGTTATCTTCGGAAGTGGCAACACTGACTTTACCACGGATTTGCTGCTGTTTCCTCTCCGAGTTGCTCGAAAAAAAAGTTTGCATTCTTTTTTCGACATTCGATAAAAAAGGGCTGCGTTGAATCCCCTTGCTTTGTCTCTTAAAATGCGTGTGATTGCGGTCTTCTTTTTTAAATAATATGTCATGTCACGACATTTACTTCATTACATTGATATTTGTTTAGGTGGGTCTCTTCAAGTACACCGTTGCGTGTAGGTGATTTTTTTCTTAGAATACTCTTAAATTCCACCCACGTAGCCGACCAATTGCTTTTTTCTGCTGCTACCTAAACAGCTGATAATTAGGTAGTGTTATATACATCTTTAGACTCATTTTGACAAGCTCGAGGCCTTCTTTACTCTAGCGTTGGCTAGTTCTCTTTTGCTCGTCTGGGTTGTTCTCAAGGCCGAGAGAAGCAAATCGACGAGAACAGTTGAGCCAAACATGATTTTGCACCGCACCTCAGGTATCAATAGGAGTTCCTTCTCTCAGGACTCAATCTGCTGCAAACTCTCACAAACTTGCTGTGCTGTCCGACACAAGTGAAAACAACAGAAATTCTGAGCTATCGAGTGCTTTTTGGGCTTATTGCCGCGCCAACGACTCTTCCCTTTCAAGCTAGTTCTTGTGGACACAACCTCACATCACACTCTGGGCTGACGTAGGAAGGTAACTAAATTTGTTTGTCCAGAATCACGCCGTGAAAGTGCTCCGCGTTTGCAGCAAGTAAGCAGCACGCACGCATGCAGATCACCTATTTTAACGCGAGCGCATTCAGTCCCAAACAAGCAAAAATGAGCTAAATGTTAGCAACGTACGTCGCTTGGCGAAAAACCATTCCGAACCCCATCTAGGCAGGCCCTCCGCGTGGCGCAAGGCGTTACTTAACGAATTCAATTCAACAAAGCAAAATACGTCAGAAAATTCATAAAGTACGATCTAAACGCAACCTACAGACATGATAGCGTCGAGTTTTAATTTGAATATACCAAAAAAAACATAACTCTGTTACGCAAACACTCAAACACATGCCACTTTCCCGAGCGGCGCGGCCCGCTCGGTTACTTGCAACGTCATTGCGCTCGGCTCCGCGCGTCCGCAAAAGAGCGGCGGTTGCCGGGAAGCGTTACAAGCAGTCAGAGATCTTTGAAATTCATTGAGTTCCACTCTCAAAAGCGAAGGTTAAGCCTGCTCCGAATTCTTATAGCGAAGCTGTTTATGCGGACCTTGTGTCGTCGTTGTCGGACTTCGCTAAAGCCATCATCGTGAGTGACGGCTTGAGCGTCGTCGTGTTCTTCAACACCTGGATCGCTGGCGCCCCTAGGTGCTATACCACGCGAAGGTGCTCGTGCCAGTGCTACCGCGTTCGTTGTCTTCGTCTTCCAGAGTTGACTGCTTTGCCTCTCGTCAATCCAGCGTAGAATTTTACTTCTGTCGTCGTAATGGGGAGGCCGCTTTTGCGCGTGTATGAGCCATAGCTTAAGGAGGTTTGAGCCATACGTGGTCTTAAGTGACGGACAGGTTCATTTTGGAAGCAATTTCTGGAGAATATGGAGCATTACGCGTTCATGATACAGAGTCGTTGATTCCAGACTCGTCATTCTGTCGCAGTCATTCCAGTGTGGTTCTTCCTCCGTTTGTCACACGGGACAAACAGCGCTGACAGCAAAACTATGGGAGTACAATAACATGGGCACTGTGTTGGCTTTTTATCGTAGTCGATGTTCAACTAAGTAGTGTTTCGTGTCTTTTGTCGTCATGAGTAGGATCAGGCCGCACTTTTGAGTGGCAAGCTAATTTTCAAAGCCTTTAATGTGGATATCTGCCCCTTTCATGCGCTCTTGAAGCTGTCACCTTCGTGAAAAAGGGCGCCCTTCATTATTTACAGACACCTAATTGCGTTTGTGTAAGCCATAGTCAGAAATGTAATGGTAGCAAATGTACTATCAGCGTCAAATGAAACTTGAACAGCGGAGCGCGTGGCCCAAGCATAAGTGATGATATAGTGCGCACCGTCCAGTCATCACCATTGACAGGCGCGCAGATCCGGTTTGGCCGCACTGCGCGATCCCCCTCTAGTGAGATAATTTCGCTTCTGTTCTGGTTCTTACATTTGAAAGGGAGAAAATAAAAATTAGAAATGAAGCTAAAATATTGCAGTTTACGTTGAGTCTTGTCGCACAGATCGCCGAAACCACTATAGTCGGATACAACTTAAGAAAAAGGGGGGCGTTTACTCCTCCGAGGCGGATGGACACGAGCATCCACCAATGGGCGCGCACTCCGGACCGACGTCATGCGCCGGACGGCCGGTGACTTCGCCGCTTCGGTCATCTGGGCGGGGCCTCCCCTTTTTTCTAAAGTTGTATCCGACTATAGTGCTATCGGCGCGAACAAGCGGTACGCGTGTTGCAGTTTGCACCGTCATCGCCCGCGAAGAATTATGAAGAGCTTGGTAGAGCTACCCACCGCCCGTTTCCCAAAGGGACGGGCATAACATCCATTCCTCCACCCACCCGTACCAGCGGTGGTGCCCGCCGTGTGTGTGTGTGTGTGCGCGGGGGGGTGATGGTGGGTAAGGAGGGAACAACAAAAAAGAGCGAGTAAGCTCTCCTTCGTGCATAGCGATTGCCGCCAGCGTTTCCAGGAAAACATTATGGTTACATAAACTGCAGTTGCCGGGGAGCGTGAAAAGCAGCCAGGGACCTTTGAATGCGATCGCGCTCCACTCTTATAAGCGAAGCTTAAGCGTCCTCGAACTTTTTGTTCTGGGTAGCCTTCATGTGTTTCTTTCTTTCGTCTCTATCCTTTCTCTTTCTTTCTCTTTCATTTAGACAGCCTACTTCCGGCAATACTCATCCAACTGAGAAAGATGCTCATTAAGCAAATGATACCTTCGCTTAAGTACACACGATTATCTACAGCGGGCAAAAAAAAATTAAGTTCGCAGAAATAAAGAAAGAACCAATGAAGAAAAAGGAAAGAAAGAAGAGAAAAGAAGGAAAGGAAGAAAGAAGCAGAGAAAGCGGGAAAAGGAAAGTTAGTAAAGATATTTTCCCTTAAGGTGCCTCCTGGGAGGATCAGGGGAGGGAGGGAAAGATAAATTTCAGCTGCTAATAAACGACATCTTTTCGGCTCATGACAGGCATCATGGCCCCAAATGAACGCTCAGCTCTTCGAAAGACTGTTTGCGTCGCCTATGAATATTCTCTCCGGAGTTTCAGGCGGCACGTGCTAATGAGCTCGCTTCATTAGTAGCTTAAGAAGCCCCGTTAATGAAGTCCACCGACAGCTATAGCGCCAATTCCAGACAGGCACAGTTTTGATCAAAGTAAGTTTGTAGCAGCCTAGGTAAATGATTTTTTCTGTAGTTTCGAATGCAAAACGAGGAGTGTTTTTTTTTTTCAAAACATCGTGGAATGCTTTTCGCAGAGTCGTTCATGTTCTCGCTGAAACGAGGAAAACGCGAACACGGGTGTTGCAAAGCGTATCGCAAATTACCTAAATTACGCAAGAACTTGAAAATTGGCGATCTTCACCGTCAATGCCAGCGTTACCGATGTGCAACATAGTAATGAGCAAAACAACTGGTTAATCACGGTGGTGGTGGTGGTGGTGGTGGTGGTAATAATGGTGGTGGTAATGGTGGTGGTAATGGTGGTGGTAATGGTGGTGTTGCAGCAGGCGGGGTTTGCTTCATTATGCTCAAGGGATATTGCGGTCTGTTGCGTAACCTTGGTTTGATCTTGGGTGACGACAGCAGTAGGCTGTTCAGGCTGGGGCTGAATGCAGCACATAAGAACTCGCATGTACTTTCAGTTAGGTTGCACATCAAAGAATGGTAGGGTGTCAAAAAGTATCTTTAGCATTACGTTCTAACGATTCCCGTAGATTCATTGTTGATTAGGGGTCCTAAACCCAATGAATTAGATGAACCGGTAATTAAACCATTTTCATCAGTCATTATGCAGCAGCAGCAGCCTATATTTACGTTTATTGCATGATGAAGGCCTCTGTAACTCTAATCTTTGGCCGGTTATCGGCGCTACGCCTTACACTGCCTGTCTAGCTCCATTTTCTTTCTTTTGATGTCAACTAGAATATCAACTATCCCCGCTTGCTCTCCGATCCACGTCGCTCTCTTCCTCACTCTTAACGTTGCGCCTAGCAAGTTTTTGCTCCGTCACTCTTTGCGCGGCCTTTAACTTGTTCTCCAGATTCTTTGTCATTGTCCATGTTTCTGCCCCATATGTTAGGACCGGTAGAATGCAATGTTTGTACACGTTCATTTTCTATAAGAAGGGAGATGTTAAAGAAAGGAAGAATTATAGGCCCATTAGCTTGTTTTAGCACTGTATGAAATATTCATACAACACTTCAACATAATATTAACATAATATTAACACAACGTTCAACATAACTTTCAATAGTATTGGGGAAACGCTTTACTTTAACCACACAAGAGAATAGACTGGCCTCAGCAAGCGACATTCTAAAATATATCACATCCGTGTTATCAATCAGGTAATTGAGAAATCTGCGCACTACAATTTACCTCTCTATTGCACAATAGCCTATCAGCGTCGCGACAGTAGATTACTGCAGAATGATATACAACACCTGTGATTCATTAGCTGGCACGCGAAGAAAGTAAACGAGCGTTTTCGCAGGCCACGTTCACCGGAAAAGCTCCGCTGCGACCGGGAAACGAGCTCATCAACTTGTGCTCAGGAGTACAACGCCACAGGCAATAAGTTGATGCCGTGAATGTAGGGTATGTCTAATACTACGAAGAAAAGGAACATGGCCACGGAGATCTTCAGCTCGTACACGCCGCTTGATCTCGGAGGCTATGTACTATGCTGTTTACGCATTGTCAAAAAGTGAAAGGTTGATTGAATATCTATCCTTCCTATTCTGCGCCTTATATGGCAGAGCATTTCCACTTTCTTTAAAAGGTCCGGCTATTTGGGCGGGGTGAGGATATAAGCACCCCAGCCTAGGCGACGGCTTCGAGTCCTTGGACACGGGCGGCTTCCTCGGCGTGCCTGAGGGCCCACCGTTGATCGGCGAGGTCGTGGCTGAACAGGGCCGCCTCCCAACGCGCCACTCGGTTCGAGACTGCCATGTCTACCCCGTTCGTCGGGGACTCCTGCTGCTCGCTACGGGTGCATGCCCAGAGCATGCATGTGCTGCAGCGTCGCTCTGGCTGCGCACGCTTTACAATCGTCGGACGAATAAGTGTCGGGGTAGCAGAGGTGAAGGGTCGCCGGGTTCGGATGTGTGTGTGTATGCCATTGCTTCCAGGCAACCGCCTGTTTCTTGTTTAGTTTGGCTTGCGGTGGTGGGCATTTGCATCTGTTCAATCTGTAGTGTTGCGTGATGGAGGAAGATTTCAAATCCAATAATAGAGCCTTGAGCCACTTTTATTCGAAATGGAAAAAAAGAGGCATATGACGTGAAAATACGCTATTTCGCAAATACTTTGCCGCAAAAAATACTTCAGTTTGTTCAGCAGAAGCGGAGTTATTGGCAATCAAACATGGCCACCGCGGTGCTCCCGTTCTAACTTCAATGCCTTGCACTGTGAAGGCTACGGCGCAGATGGGCATGGCCACAACGCTCCGCCTTCTAAATGTCACCGTCGCGCGCAGTTCAAATTTAATTTCGTATGCCAACGTAGACGCGACGACGTCCGCCTTTGGTGCCCACGACGCGCTAATCAACGGCGAATATCTCAGGAACCTTCGGTATGCAGACGAAAATGTCCTGTTCACCAACAGTGGCCACGAGTTACAACAAATGAGTGAGGACCTTAATAGAGAGTGTGTAAGAGTGGAGTTGAAGATTATTATGCGGAACAAAAAGACAATGATCAATAACCTGGCAAGGGGACAAGAGTTCGGGATCGCCAGTTAGCCTCCAGAATCTCTGAAGAAGTACGGTTACCTAGGTCAGTTACTCGCAGGGGACCCTGATCATGAGAAGGAAATTTACAGAAGAATAAAAATGGGCTGGAGCGCAAACCGCAGACACCGTCACATCCTGACTGGATGCGTATCATTATCATCGAAAAGAAAGGTGTACATCGGTGCATTCTCCTGGTGCTAACACATAGGGGGGAACATGGAGACTCACAATGAAGCTCGAGAACAAGTCTAGGTCTGCGCAAAGAGTGATGGAACGATAAATGTTAGGCGTAACGTTAAGAAACAGGAAGAGAGTGGTGTGGATCAGAGAGCAAACGGGGATAGCCGTTATTCTGATTGACATTAAGAGAAAAAAATGAAGCTTGGCTACTCATGTCATGTGTAGGTTAGAGAACCGTTGGACCATTAGGGTTACAGAATGGGTGCCAAGAGAAGGGGAGCGCAGTCGAGGATGCCAGAAGACTAGATGGGGTGATGAAATTCGGAAATTCGCAGGCGCTAGTTGGAATCGGTTGGCGCAAAACAGGGTTGATTGGATATCGCAGGGAGGGGCTGTCGTCCTGCAGTGGACATAAAATAGCATGATGATCATGATGATGACGACGAGGACTCGCTAAACTTAAGCCAAACGCGGTAGTCCTCAACGAGCCGCAGTGCGCTTAGCCCGTGGACTCGTGACGTCACCCCACGGCGGCCGCGGTACGCAAGCTAGGCGACGGCAGCTATGACTTGCAGTCGAGTATTGTAGTCCGCTTTACTAGGAGATAAACATGAAAATAAAGCGCAAGCCTGCCTCCTTAAGAGGAAGCTTTAGCTCGGGGGCTCCTATCTAAATACATGTAAAAGGAGAATTCGTTTTTCTCGGCAACCACCGCACCGAATTTGACGAGGTTTGTTGCATTTATAAGAACAACTCAAAATCTTGTGACTGTTGGTTTCGAATTTTTGAGTTAGGTTGTCAATGTTTTATTAAAAATTGGCAAATATCGAAATCTTTCAAAAAACGAAACTATCAAGTTTACAACTCTGTAACTCAACCACTAAAAATGACAATACAATTCTGTGAATTGCATCTAATAGTAAATCTAAAGCGGACAAAATTGATATGTAACACATGAATATAAAAAAATTTAATCATAGGGAAATACAGCTTGTGCAAAACCGTTGTAACCAACGTAACAAATTCACGTAAGATGTAAAATGACATATTGAATTTGTCCGCTTTAAATGGTCTAATAGATGCCGTTCACAGAACCGCGATATCAGTTCTTGATGCAGAGCTATGAATTTGTAAACTTCGTGCTTCTATTTTTTTCAAACAGTCAAATATTTGAAAATCGTTTTAAGAAAATTCAAGCCCTAAATCGAAATTCCACTTCCTGCAGTCACTAGAATTTAACTTTCTCTTTCTAATGCAACAAATTTCATCAAAATCGGTCCAGGGGTTATCTCATAAAAACGTTTTTGCGTTTTACATGTATTTGAATAGGCCGCGTCGGAGTTCGGCCCGAGCTAACGCTTCCTCTTAAGAGAGTAAGGAGGCTGGCTTCTGTTGGAAAGAGGACGTTTGAGAAAACGCTGACTTCGCGATGCGCTTGCGAGCTCCGCGTACCGCGTACGACAGTAAACATTGGCTGACATTTTCACAACAGCGTATGCTGTCCGCATA